>NC_137455.1:384150460-384537960 GCF_964235325.1 Thermobia domestica | reverse complement strand
AGGGAATTTTCCAGAGCCAGAATAACAGCTTCCAGCCTAAAGTTTATTTTCGATAATTTACTAAGAAGGAATTGCGTCCGTTGATTAAAATAAATTACAATGTCATTTCAAAGCTTGAAGATTGTAGCGTAAGAAAAAGTAAATGTCCTGGAAGGTTGTCGGAGACTGCAAGTGAGAAACTGGGAGTGTTTCTAAACTGGTGCATGAAACTCCTCTTCTCTAGGCCTCGAAGGTGGACATGCAACAGTTTGTTTACGAAAGTTTTCTAGGAACATACGTTGTAAAAATCACTCAACATTTACTTACTTCATTCCAAGGGTTTGTCTAAAATTCTCAGAGAAAATATACGCTATATTGATAAGAATGGAATAATTTCAACCAATGTTATCAGACTTTTATTTTTATCACATCATTTAAACAAGGAAACTTCAAAGTTTTGAGTACCCACTTATTCTTGACCGATTTCAACCACAAACAAAAGGAATCACTTGGAAGTCCTAAAGAAAATATTCACACTACTACGAAAGTTACAATATCAAAATTGAATAAGTTACATTGAAAAATTGGTCTTGTTATTATATTATATATATGTTCAAACTCACAGCATGGGATGCATCTGGCTATTGCCTCTTTTTATGATGGATACCTTATTCATGATGGATTTCAACTCTAAACAAACGATTGGAGATATAAATACGTTAAGTTTAATTAAAATCGTATAAATGTTATCATGGAACAGCCATACGGAGAAGGAGGTAGACAAAAATGTCGGTTGAATGAAATAAAGAAGCTTACTTAGGTTTGCTTCAACTACCGTTGTTTTTAGATTCCAGTACCAAACAAGACTACACAAAATTTTAGATTATACCAGGGGTAAAAGTGCGGGGGAACGCGAAGGATGCCGTACCCCACCTCGAAAAAATTTGTACGGCGTCCCCCCAGTTCCTAAAAAATTACAATGGGCAAAGATAGGTAGGGGGAATAACATTGGGTCATGTCGCTACCTACCGTCCCCCCACCTTTTCAGATCCATTTTTATCCCTGGTTTATAGTAATAGAGGTGAAGGA
The DNA here is from genome assembly GCF_964235325.1 of Thermobia domestica. NCBI lineage: Eukaryota > Metazoa > Arthropoda > Insecta > Zygentoma > Lepismatidae > Thermobia > Thermobia domestica. The sequence goes on along the minus strand of NC_137455.1, from coordinate 384,536,892 downwards.
GCCAAAGAATAATGGCGAAAGCTGTTGGACTGCGTGAGATGTTCTGAGAAGACAAATGGGCATTTTAAACTTACAGTGGTGGAAGCATTTAAAAAAAGAGAGAAAGAGAACTTATATACAGAAACCGTACCTAGATAAGTCAATCTGTTGACAGAAAACATAAGGCATAACTTCATTCAACTAGTAATAGATGTTACAGGGAGTACAAGTAGTAAATCGAATAGCAACTTTGTTCCCGAATTTATTACGGTCTTTTGAGTTCGTTACTGAGAAAATATTATTACACTATTACAGCTTTAACCCGTCCAAATAAAAACAAAGAAGCAGAGTGGGTCATCTGAGATAACTATTATCCAGTGGATACATCTTTAAACAATTGAATTTTGTTTCATAGTGTGAAATTACAGTAGACTTCCGAACTACGGACATCCATACTCAAACTTGAAGTAGTAAGTGTATAACTATTGGTTGCAATAGATTAATAACATCAAAGATATAACCTGTTCTTCTGATGCTGAATTCATATCAGAAAGCCATTACTCGCTATGCTTTGCTGCTTTTATTCTATGGTAATAGATGTTGAAACCAGAAATAGTTAATTTGAACCGATTCCGGATTGAATAGATGGTTAAGAGAGGAAATAGAACGTACTATTAAGAAGCCAAATCAATTGCAAAAAATTGCATCTTGATATCTCTTTCCGTTTTTGCTGTATGGAAATTAGTATTGAAACGGAAGTAGCAGTAAATTTCAACCATTCTGGTTTCGGTATAGTATTTGGGATTGTGATGGTAAATACCCTCCATACCCTGAATCAATTGTAGTAAACGGCAGAACCCCGAGAAAACCCATGCACACGGTGTTTGTGCACCACAAAGTCCATTTGGTGCGCACTGGGATCGAACGAGACCTCAGGTACCAGAGATGAACGCTGTACTACTGAGCCATCGCGACTCCGAAGTCATGTAAAGTATATATAGTAAAGGAAATAATGAAACATTGCAATCAGCACTTCACAGAGATAAAAATATTAAGAAAATCCATCCAAGCAGATTTATCTTCCAGTAAAGACATTATCCACTATTTTATGTCAATACCAAAAGCGATACCGCCTGCCTTCACAAGTGCTAATTGAAACAAAACTTATTGAAATTGTATCAGAAACGAAAGAGAAACAGGTGAAGCAAAGTAAATTGTGTTCAACTCCATTATGTACGATACCAGATTCAGTTTCATTAAGTACAATTGAACAAAGTGCTTTCATGTAACGGAACGATGATCATGAAATACATATCTTATTAATTAGCAAATTCTGACAAGATATGTCTAAGTTTTCTTTCCTCGTCTGTGAAAAAAAATAATAAAGATGCACACTGAAACTGTTAGTTTGTCTTTTGTTTCTATGAACTTATCAGCATTGCATTCACTACCCTTAACACCCTCTTCAATTGTTTTGTGTAATTTTTCAAATTGGTCTCTGCACAAACTTCCCGTGAGAGTCTATTATACGAAATAAATTACTACTCTTCGCACGATTTCTTTAATAATTACGAAGTAATATAATTAGATTTTAATCATCGTCTAACTCTAGAGCTAAGATCAACAATCAAGAATAAATAAGAATCAATTTCGGGAGCTATGTGTTGTCTGAGGTCAATATGAGGTCGATAAACTCAGCCATCTTTCTCACTTTCTGTTTCTTCTTCAACCTCTAACTTCTTCGGTTTGGCTGCTGGTGGTTGTAGTTAGTTTGTAGCCAGTTTGTGACAAAAACTATTGCCAATAAACGTGCTGAGAGAAGTAAAACTATATTCACGTGATAGACCTATTTCAACTATAATATTTACATGAATCATTCGCTTACAAAGACTTGATGTTTAATCAAAGCACCGAACATCAAACGAAGAGTTAGCATCACGTAGAGTTAGGTGTGGAAAAGGTTTTTGTTTGCAATCTGAAACAAGTTGTTCCCGCTAATCAATGACCACCATAACATTCAACAATGTTCGTTAAATTCCTGCTAGGGGATACTCATTGTGTTAATTAAAGGACTTAGGTAGTAATTATTTCCTGAAATTAACAAAACAATCATGTATTCAGAAAACTTTAAAAAGTCTCTTTTGAAATGTTATCTTTTGCAACTCAGTAAATAAATATTATGTAAGTAATACATTACAAAAATTTTGCTATAAATAATACTTTTGGACACTTTATAGCAATGATATTGAACATATGGTACGCGATTAGGGGCTACCACCTAAAGGGTGCGTAAAATGGGAAATAACACTTTATATTCTCGAATGATAGTGAAAACCATTTCAACCATAGGGAATTTGTTTTCCATGTCAACAAATTAACTAATTGTAAAATAGTTGTATAATATTTATAACATTATTCACTTTGTTTTATAGTAAAACTGCTTATTAATTTAATAAATTTAAGCCATGATATGTTTGTGATATACTTACCTATAATTTGATTTAACGGTATCTTAAGTCTGAAGATAGATCCTTAAATAGAAAAGTATCGTTAAAAGCACGTGGAATAAGGTTGAATACCATGCTTTATATCACCCACGATATATGAATTATATTGTATAAATTCTTCCCTTTGAAGAAGAGGTAGAGTTAAGTTGAGTAAATCAGAGTCTCGCTAACCTCCAATATAACAACAGTATTTACAGAAATACTACAATACAACTTTCTTTAATGCGAGGTAGAAAAAGGTAGCCCAAGACTTTGCAGCCTTACGACAGGATCTCTACATAGCTCCGAGCACGCTAGGTGATGTGGTGTAGGAAACCCCAGTGCTCCGAAGCAAGCAGTAAGAGGGTTAAGAGTTACAGAACCCCGAAGCAGGCTAAGCAACTGAGGTTGGGATCCCTACAGAGCTCCGAGCAAGCTAAGCCAGGTAGAAGGGAAGCCTAGTGTCCCACGGGTTTCTCCTAGTGCTCCAGGCAAGCAAGAGGGGAGACCAATCGAAGACTTGCCTGTCCGTTGAATCATCTCTATTATATAGGCGCTCTGGGCGGAGATGGCGCTGCTGCTGCCATGTCGTCATGTGGCTTGTAGGTGGTGCTGCTTGTCCGTCGTCTGCTTCAAGGATGTTATAAAATAGAGGATCTGCCCATAAAACAAAATCGTGAAGCCATATGTCACAGTTTCGCCACACCTACTCTGCCCACTCCGCGCCACTAAGATCGCAATGTTTCGAGCCAACAATCATGGCGGAAACGAGAGTAGCCAATCAGACGTGCCGGATCAGACGATGCTCGATTGTTTCTCGGCTTCATTGAGTTCATATGTTGAAGATACGTATGAGCAGATTCTCTATTTTATAACATCCTTGGTCTGCTTCTTGTACGAATCTCACGTGAGATGCAGTGCTCTCACGTAAATACATGTGGTTGTTGTTTACAAACAGGAGCACGTGTGATTGTTTATAAACACAAACACATGGTACATTACAATATATAGGAATATTCTGTAACTTCAAAAATCCATACGGTATTCGACAGAATACAATATCAAGTAATAAACAGAAAATCAAATTGCAACTAAGATTTTGTGTTTTCGAAGATACAGATTTTCTTGTTGTTAATTAGTTTTATTAAAGAAAATAATATTAAACAACACAGTTTATTTACTGTTGCAATTGGACATTGGATTTCAAATTAAGGTCTTTCCGTTAAAGTAAATATTATGTTTATTATTCATAATGAACTTTTCCATGTTATATAGAAAATCATTAATATACACGTATACACCAATTAGCTTTAAAGTATGATATAAACAGTTTATCTACACACTTAAAGCACTTACAGTATATTTCATGAATGATACTGCTTGCTAATAGTTACTACAAGAATACCACTCTACTAAAGAATTTACAGAAGTACTTGTAGTTATTATTATTGTAGAAATCAATTTCACCTGAATACAAACAAATTTCAACAAAATAACCAGTATTTCCACTTTGTGTTCTTGGTAATATTAATTCTATCTCATCAATATTCTTATATAAGCTTTTCAGCGTTTAAGTATAATATTAAATGGGTGTTCCTACTACTTAAGTATGTGTAATTTTCTACATTTTCACGATTATGTTCATACAAATTTACACTTAAATGTAAATAATCATCTATAATTCTATTTCAAACCAGGAGAAGCTTATGGACCTATATGACATAAAGAAATACAAATGAAATTATAACAAACTGTATATGAAAACAAAATTATCAGGAAATGTAGCCTACATGTTGCGCAAACGACAAACAATAAAAATGGCACATTTATTAAATAAATTTATGAAACAATTAAGAAAAAATAACTAAGTCAACAGGAAACATCATCTATAATTGTATCTTGACTCACCAATTCTGATACATTTTTAAAGATATCCTTAAATTACTTGCAGAAGATATTAATTCATAATATGTTCTTAATATTTCTATCATCAACAATCCTTCTCATGGGATGCCCTATCTCTTTTGTTCCAGATCAAACGTAGTAAAACCACCTTTGGTTTACTATTGCCAGGTCAATCATTCATTTCATGTTCATCTCAAAGTGCATCTGTGACGGTATCCTATCTTTGTAAAATCATCCGAAGTGCGTGAAGTAGCTCAAGTGGTAGAGTGTTGGTTTCGCATTCTGGAGGTCGTGGGTTCGATTCCCGCTCTCGACCATACTGACTAGAGATATCCTCAGTTCTATCAAATAAAACAGGAATGGTACCTACTAAACAGATCCTGGTCGATACTTTCTAAAATCCTTTTCATTGTTATTGTTGTTGTTATTGTTAGATATGTAATTATAATTACATCTGAGCTGTATCTGGTAGTCATTTATGTTAAAGAAAGCCCCTATCCAGAACATTTATACATGGAAGTCGAGATAGTTTTTTTGGGGGGGGAGGTTAGTTAAGTTCACTTTACATTTACACGTACGTACTAAGAAATATCTGAAAGTTACAGGAGTCTGTCGCCACCCCTCAGCTATGGGTCTCTAGTGAAGTCTTCATACAAGTTGTGATTTTAAACAATATATTTTTAAATATAGATTTTCGGCGGAAGTTTTATAGCTATCCGGTAAAATTCCCTTTTTCTATCAAGTTCTAAATATTCTTTCTGGGCAAATAATAAATTTAGATTACCCTTCCTTTCTGACCTCGTTCTCTGTTTCCTTCATCTAGACTTTGATTAATTATTCTGAATGTTATGTCCTTATCTTTCATCTCAAACAATTTAGGATTTGTGCCCGAAAGGTACGCGAGCGCTGGCTACTAGGCCAACTTGTAGGGCACTTCTACAGTCTATTTAACATTATTCACGCTAATGTTTACAAAAATATAGAAAAAAAAGCAGTTTTCAATATTGATTTTGAATCATCCCAGTAGTATGGAGAAAACTATTTAATAAACCACAAACATAAACACTATTAGGAAGACTACCATCGGAAAACAACAATTAGGCAGACCTAGGCACAGATGGGAGGAGAATATGAAGATGGATCTCGCAAAAATAGGAATACAAAGTAGAAACTAGATCCAGTTGGCTAAGGATAGAAGTCAATGGAGAGCTTTCGTGAACCCGACATTGTACTTACGAATTCCATAGGCATAAATTTAGTTTAGTTAATTAGTTATGGACATAAACTATTAAAATATGGTAACTCATCTCTTAAATAAGAAATAAAAGTTATCTTGTCTACATCACAGGGAAACCACTGAAATGTATGAGATTAGTTCCAGAACATAGCATCTATCTGAAACTGGATGTTTATAATTTCACTTTTAAAATATCTATCCCTAAAAGGGAAACGAAGTTCAAAATTCATGCCAAAAACAGAATATTCACGAGTTCCTCAAGTTAGGCAGATGGAACTCGGAGTATATGCTTCTTATTAATAATAAGTTCACATGCTCCCTCAGCGTTTTCGAATATACCTCGTCTAAGGGAGGAAGGGGCAATTTCTATTTAATATTTTAATTTCCCACTTCGCATTCATAAAATAACGAAAGTAAGGAAATGGTTGGGTTGTTTAAAATGAATTCTTGGGTAGAACACTTCGGTCATTTTTTTACCCTGACGTGAGAAAAATTCCGTTATCCGGACAGCAATATACAGGGTGTTTATAAAAGAATTCCGGGGTTTTAAAAATTCATATCTTACTAACGATAAAAGAAAGCAAAATTTAGTTAATTTCTCTGAAACGACTAGCTAAAACAGTTTTAGTCATACTAATTGGAAATGTTTTTATCAACAGGTGGCAGCGCTGCGGAGCGTTGACCTTGAGATGACGTAGCGGCTGCGGTAGTCAGTGAATCAGTATTCGTTCGGTGAGATGGCGAACATTACGAATTTTCTCCGCATACACAAGATTCTTGATATGCTCCCAGAATAAAAAGTCCAACGGAGTCATATCAGGGCTCCTTGGAGGCCATGGAATAGATCCCTCCCTTCCAATCCATCTGTTGCCGAGCCGAGCGTCCAGTGCCTCACACACACACAAATGTACGTTTTTTTTTTTTTTTTACTTATTTTGCCTCAAAACCCCGGCTAGGCTCATATTGAACTTTATTAAATTGTTAAAAACAAAACTTGAAAATGTAAGCTTTCCAATCATGTATAACACATGTATGTAGGTTTTTTACTTAATTAAAATATTTTGCCTCAAAACCCCGGGGTTCTTTTATAGACACACTGTATTGTACAAATATACTGAATCCTTACGTTTACTACAGAAATCAACACTGAGCATACGTTATCCATATGCTACATACGCATTGCCTTCAAAAATTACATCATGCTATTGTAGGATTATGACATCTAACAGTCTTCCATATTGTAGTGTATTCTACTTGAGAATCAATAAAACATGTTATTTTTTTCTACTTTTTTTCTTCAGTTGGTTACATTTTGCATTATTGGTTTACTGTTCTGGTGCTATTGAATACGATATGACGTCATATCTTGCTCCGTGATTTGAATTACTTCTGCCGTTTGTCAGATTGACTTCAAATCGGGTACGTATTGGTTGCAGTTTTTTTTTTTTTTTTTTTTTTTTTTTTAAGTGTAAAATTGTGCTTCGCAATTCAATGGAGAGTGAGGGAATTGATCGACGACGAAAGTGTTCAGTTATTTAGTTCTGTAATTTAATTGTTTTTTTCTTTTCCTCAAGTTTTTCTTTTTTTTTTAATATATGTTATTTTGTGCTTGTGAAAACTTCCTGCCAGCGTTCGCTCCACAGTTGACCATTTGAAGTTGTCCTTTTCTTCTACAAGTAAAAGAAATGTTAACTTAATGTATGATTAAATTCAATTATTTTGGTAATTTGATATAACCTACTGTCATGATCGTGTTCATACATACATACACACACACACACACACACAAACACACATATATATATATATATATATATATATATATATATATATATATATATATATATATATATATATATATATATATATATATATATATATATATATATATACACGAGGATATGGGGATATGGTATATAATTTTGTTCTATATGAGCTTCACTCATATACATACATATTTTGTTGTTTACTTGTTCCTTATTATCTCGTTAATAAAGTGTTCATTGGCATATCTTTTAAATGAGGATAATATTTTGATCTTGAAAAGCCTGTGGTTTATACTATATCTGCCTAAGGGGGATATCCAATCTAATAACGTGTCTTTATGTATATGTCGTATATGCTGCTGCTATGATGTGGGGAGTATTACTTATTATTAAATGATCTAACTAGTGGGCAGTGCCTTCCTTGACTTCCGGTGGGGCGTTTATGATATCTTACAATATATCAAGTTGTGCTTTCCAGGTGGTTCGCACTGGTTCGCTTGAACCGATTGTTAAAATATTTCCAATTCGCAGAACCGTTTGTAATCGGCCTGCCAAGACATAACAGTAAATTTTACTCAGTTATATCCAGGAATAGTGAACTTTAATTTTCTATCTTTATTTTTAGAAATTCTTACAGGTACAAGATTAAACATATGATCTCTCAGAACAAGGTATAAGCGATTATTTCTTAATCTCAAATCCTCATATATCAAGAATGAGTACCTGTAACACACATGAGTGTAACTCTAAGGGTTATTTATATTTGAAACTTCTATATACCATGATTAACAATCCATTGTAAAATTAAGGTTTCCCCAATACTTTTTGACAATCATCTATATTGGATAATTCGTTTACAAGATTTTCGCAGTGATGCCTAATTTCGTCACATCACTTTGTATTAGGATGTTGTGTATGTCTCTACTTGACATTTGTGGTATCCAATAAAAAATTTGCTTTTGTCTACTTTGTTTGTGTCCTAAGAGACTAATATTGACTTATATTTATCTACCTACCTATCCATCTACTATTTCTCTCTCTCTCTCTCTCTCTCTCTCTCTATATATATATATATATATATATATATATATATATATATATATATATATATATATATATATATATATATATATATATATATAATCGTTTATTAAAAATTAGAATAAATCAGAAAAATTAGAATAATATACGTATGTTCGATAGTCAGCTATATGTTACATACATACATCTGTATGTGACCTACGTTTTTTACGTACGCCACACATGTGTTTTTTAAAATCAATTTATCATTTTAAACTGGTTCAAATGCTCATCTCAGGAGAAAAAGATGGTTCAAATACACCTTTTGGATATCTTCTATAAACTTAATCTTACCGTGAGAAAAACAGAGACTTCAAATAGTCAATGAAAGCTAGAAACAGAGGCTAGTGCGATAGTTTCTCTGGTTCGACTCCAGGTGATGCAAAAGCGTGCTGCGTCACATTCTATATCTAATATTTTCCCCTCACTTACTGTTTATTTTCTCTTTGTGTACTCTTCATTATTTCTGTCCATTCACCTTTTAATCTACAAGGTATAACTACCTATAATTGACATTCAAAAAGTTTCATTTTAGAGAGTAATCATTTGACCGTATCTCGTTTAGTAAATTTTCATAGCGCAAATGATTTTCCTATCTAGATATAACTAAAATGAGAAAGAATTTAAATATAAATAACCTAACATGAAACGACACAGCTGTATACATTATTGTTAATGGATTCGTGAAAATGAAATATATTCTAAAATCGATGAAGAAATAATCTCACTTTTATGTAGGAGTATCCAACTCAAACAGGTTGTGAATATTAATAACCATTAGTTTTTAAAATATGCAGAATCTTTTGACTGCGTGTGTGTGTGTATGCTTGTGAAGTATCACTCAATGATATATATCATATTACGAGGATATGTTTTTTTTTTTGTAATCAGCATATGCTTCCCACGCATTCATTTTTTCATCCTTTCACTCACACATACACTACAGATATTCCTCTCTTTGACATCTTTCATTTTTCTTAGAATTTTTTTTTTTTATCATATTACATACAATAAAAATAACCTTGTACGTAAATATTTAATCTAAATTAAACTCCTAATAAATTCTCAAGTTACACTTACAAAGTACATTTGCGAAGTGTACCCTCGGGATTCGTGTAAAATTGATTCAAACACTACCGCGGTGGCTCAGTGGTAGAGCGTTCACCTCTGGTGCTTGGGGTCCCGGGTTCGATCCCAGCCACCGCCAAGTGAACTTTCTGGTGGACAAACACCGCGTGCATGGGTTTCCTCGGGGTTCTCCCGTTTCCTTCCACTTTCTTCATTCCACCATTTCATTCATTACTCATCATCACCGTCTCCTTTAGCCTAACCGGCATAACCCTGGGACGTAAAACTCAAATATTTCATTTCCAATATGGCTGATTCAAGGTGGCGGCCGGCATGGGTAACATATGTCGGAACTTGATCCAATTTGCTTTGCATATACCCACATTAATATAGGGTGACCAGACGTACTGATTTTCGTAGTACAGTACTCTTTTTCAAAGGGCTGTCATGCGTGTTGCGAAGACGCCTTGAAAATCGAGAAATGTCCTTCTTTTTAAAAATGTCCTGAGTTAACTTATTTGCAATATTTTAATGTTTCGTTTTTTATTCACAACATTTTCAATCACAGGCACTCCTTTTCTAAATGATGAACCGGTAAAATTTTTAACACTCCAATAAAGATTAGAAAAGGAAAACAATCAACAAACCATTGTTTTGCAATACATTGTATTTACTGAGAAGGGCTTGTTGAGATATCGGTAAGGTAGGAAAGGTTTCTTTTTTAGCTTACGACAGTGATGCTAACCAAGTTAAGTAGAAGTTCCCTCGTGTCGGCCTAAATTTTCCCTCATCTCTTAAAATAATCCCATGCTCCGAAAATCGAATTTTTTAAAAAAATCTTTAGCTCTAAACGAAGTTTCACTGTACACTCATAAAAATAAACCACTTTGTCATTTATCAAAGCATTTGGAATTGTGTTGAACTTCTTCAAAACTTTTGTTTAGTACTTTTTAACAAAAACGGTTTATTAACTTAAGATTAACGTTAAATGAAATAAGGACATGCGTATTGCCGGCGCAGTAAATTATCATATACTATTATATTTGGTCCAGCTTTTCGCTTTCGGAATATAGTCACCCTACATTAATGTCCAGTTATATCTAAAGAAACTAAAAGCAATTTTGTGTTGAGCGCTATACAGTGGCGTATCTAGTCCGGGGCTGGGGAGCATAGGTCCCAGTTTTTCTAGTGACAAAAATAATTGAATCTATCATTTATATATTTTTCAAAGTTCATAGTAAATTTATGACATACTTATCATAGTCTTTGTTCTGGTGGCCCCCAGTTTTTACCTTCTAGATTCGCCTCTGGCATTATAGTAGTGTATGATTGAATTCCGGATACATGAATGCTCATAGATATGCAAATTGCGGGTATCTAGCGCTAAAATTGGTACAATACACATTGAGCCGCGAAGAACTTTGCATTTGAATCAATTTTATACGAATCCCGAGGGAACACTTTGCGAATATACCTTGTTAGCTATTCTTCCTTCTCTTTTCGTTGAATACAATGATTATTAAATTTCCATGATTGTGTCATGTTCTGTTTTGTTTTCACCTCAAGAAAATGTTATACTGATCGTGCTAGTTCTGGTGCAAGTTATGGAAAAAAGCATTGACTTAATCAAGTCAACTATTCCACCATCAACAATTCCAGAATCAGTCTACTATGTTCTATCATCTGGACACCCAGATGACATCACTTATGTCATCTGGAGAAATAGTTGAGGAGATGCATCAGCAAGCATCATAGAATTCGTATTTACAAAGGGCGTTGTCTATCCTGCTTGTATATTCATGTTGAAGCTTATCATGTTACTCCATCTTTCTATGAGAACAACAGCAAAACTCAATGTAATGCTGTTATATGGCAACTTGTCATATCCAAATGTGCTTGTCTTTAATCATGTGATGAACACCTATTGCAAAGCTATATTGTCCTCTTCAGTAATTCTACTGTTTTACTGATGATATGTATATTGTAATAACAGTTCTGTGAATGTAAGTATTACAAATTACTGCTTCTAGTTCAGCGCACTAAAACCAGTGGCGGCCGGTGGATTGTGGTTTTGGGTGTTGCAGTACGAACGATAAGAGACAGAAGATATAAAGTTGACTTATTGACTAGTCAGCATAACTTTAGATGCAAATGTTATGTGACATGTTAAATTAAATAAAATTCTGTTTTTAAAAAATAAAAATGCAGAACATTTTATCCGATTAATCACCTTAATTAATTAGTAAGTTCATTCTCCTCTCTTTGATTGGAACAAATCTGTTTAATACATGCTGGTTGAACTCTGGTATTCTTATTGTCAGGTCTTTTTCGATGGAAAGCATAACCAATGGTGATAACATTTCTTAGGACATTCAATTCCTTGAACGTGTCAATTCTTTCTCATGTGGAAAAGAACTTTTCGTCTTCTGCTGACGCCACAGGTACAGTTAATATTAATTTCAGAAGCTTTGTAGATTCACTAAATATTTTTTCTAGATTATTGCGAACGATTCATTCTAGCAAACTCAGTCCCTGACAGTGATCCGAATTCCTCTTCAGCGTTGACTGAAGAGAGTTCGTAGCAGAGATTAGTGTTATAAAAAAATGTACATTGAACACACTTTATTCACAGTTTATCCAGGAAAATTTAAAATAAATTGAGGAAATGTATCTGGTGCAAACAACACTACTGCCATAAGATATCCTGTAAATTTAAACTGGATTTTTTTTTTCGAACACTCTCCTGAATTGCCCTTTGTTTGTTTTGTCTAAGCCTTAATTGCAAATTTTTCCTCAGTTGAAAGCTGGTCAATGTTTTTAGTAAGTTATTTACAGAAGTCATGGTATACAATTCATTGAGAATTTGTAGGTTATTTACAGAATTAAAGCACACACAATAAAATTAAACCTAATAATTAAAAACAAAAACAGCCGATACAAAAGAGGTACTGGTATATGAATTCCGAATGTCACATATTCATACATCAACACACACACACACACACATGTGCGTAAAAGAAAAAAAACTAAATTCCAAATCATCCGTCTTGGTTGTTACGCAATGCACGATGAACACAATATACTTCCACATGAGGCGAAACAATGCTTACCAATGTGATATGTTCTGGAAAGGAAACCTCGAAACCCGCTAGATGAAGGATCAGCATGTAACAGAAGCCAAAAATCAAAGAACATCAAAACAAACAGCACTGCCAATTCTACACCCATACATGTTAACTGGGAGGGGTCCAAAGTATTTGAGGGAGGTCCAATACGTCTACATAATATGGAACCTGTCTTATTCTGCACCCGAAAAGACGATAAGAAATTCTTACTTACTGTCATCTATATTTTTTAGAAGAAAACGATAGAATGATTATTTTTATAAGAAAAGAAAGAGTACATGATGTGGTGTAAAATAAAAATAATATTTAGTCTACATCAATCATTTCTTTGTTAAACAAGTATAGTTCGTTAAGAAAGTCTACAAATGTTAGTCGAGTTTTGAAATTTTTGGGAGGTTCGGGCCCGGTGGACCCCCCTCGTGACTACGCCCCTGAGCATTGCTAACTAGTCCTCCCAAATTCAATCTGGCGTTTCCCATCAAACAGTTTTATGTGGAAAGTTATCAAAAGTATAAAATACACTTATTTTATAAAAGAAATAGGTTTATACTAAAATACTATCCCCAGGAGGAGAAGGGGGAGCGATTCTACATGATGACTTATTAATATTTGATTCACAAATTACTGTAGAAGAAGCCTATAAGCTAAGAATTAACTTGTAAATGCGGGTCTACTTTCATTTGTTTTCTCCTCTACTAGATATTTTCTTTCTTATTTTGTAATTCTGCAATCACTTTTTTTAATTGTCATTATGTTGATTTGCTTCAGTATAGTCCCGTAATTAAAAAAATATGAATGCATAAAAACAAATTTCATTTGTTAATTGCTAGTGAAATAAAATCTAGAACTCTTATTTAGCGCGAAAATCCTTCTCGTTGACTGGAAACCGTGCTGTGTTGCAGAAGCACTGCAACGATCAGTCCCTTTAACTTCCGAGATAGAGGAAAGGAGACTTAACATTTGCTCCAATTGCCGCGCTGAAGGTATCTGGTCGTTGTATGCTCGCTGCAACACAATATAAATTAAAGACTCCGTGACAGATTATTTTTCGCTTTTTAAAACGGATTAACGGAACGGACAGTTACAGAAGTAAAAAATATGTTATTTAAAGTGTATATATGCGAGTATTAAAAAGTATTTTTTCTGTTCTTTAGTGCTATTGATAATATTTTTTTCTTGAAATACTTTGGTCGTTGTGCAACGCTGCAACACTAACATTAGCCGCCACTGACTAAAACTCGAAGACGGAACAAACCTATAACGTGAGTTTCTGACATTTTTGACATCTAATATTTCTCCATATTATGTTAGGAGAAGAATCCAATCAGACAGTTAATTACTTATACAGCTAACTGACATTCTAAATACGTTGCTCTTAGTTAACATATAACATATGCAGTATCTAGCCACCAACTGGGTACAGATTTGTAAAATACCTGCAAATTTATGTAGACTCATGTCCAAAATGATTGTCGTATATCTATAACTGTCTTCTTGTAAGAATATAATTTGCTAATGATTTTGCAGGATACTTTTAATTCTGATACTATGTGTATAATCGAGAAATGTGTATTTGTGGTAAATTTCATAGAAAAAGTATTATAAATACTAAAATTAGAATGAGCAAAACAAAATGTTGTTAAATGGATAAGAAAGTTTTATTTTGGTTTCATTGTTTTTATTTACTGCTCTTTTGACATAAAATTTCCCGATTATACACATACTAACATTATAACAATTACCGGGTGAATTTGTTATCAAATTATATTCCTACAACAACATATTTATAGATATGCGACAACAATTTTGGACATGAGTGTACCACAAAAATGATCATTCCTAAGTCTAATGTTCACTTTTACTAGTTATTCTGGAGCAAGTGGATATGTTTCGTGACCAATAAAAGGTGTGAAGGCTAGAGCAAGCGTCAGCATGAGGGAGCTGGTGCATAGCGTTGAGAGTTAAGGTGCTGTAGTTAGGAGTTGGCTGTGTAGGTACAAATCTACACAATGCACATACGGGCTGTCTTAATTATGTATTCTTTCCTCTAGTACAAAAATATCGTAACGTAACAGTTTTTAACTGTGATTCTTTTGGTTGACACATGATTTTCACGTTTGGTGCCTATGCATAAACGAGCTCCTTAAACATTACTCTTTCTTTTTGAATTAATAGATTGTATTTGTGAGTTTTCAAAAAATAGCTTTGTATCCTGAATCTGAACTCAATCCTGTAAATAACAAAACAATAAACTAACGTCGAAATAAAGAGAGCATTGGGATAACTAAAAGATATATCTCTCGAACAAAACCCTTTGTGATTAATCCAAAGCACTGTTACTCGTATTTCGTGGGAATAACTGAATTCATAGCTTCCATTCTTTCTGAAATCTATTTTAGTGCAGAGAAAATCGTTTAGATGTTAACATCAAAGGCACAGAATAAACCATTTTTGAATCTTCACAACGCGATAAGCGTCTGTAATTTACTTTGTACCACGTCGCAATCTTCAGTGAAGTTAAGTTTCTAAAACGTAAATTTTCAAGAATGTTAAAGAAAAATTAAAAAAAAAATAAGAGTATAGAAAAAAGATCCAGTTAAATTGTATTCCAAGAAAGATTTTTCGAATTTGTTCCAGGAAGGCTCTTTTGTGAATGGTCTTACACGAAGATTGCTTTTTTAAATTCATTTTCTGTAAAAAGCACAAGGTGGGTATTAAGCACTAAATAAACAAGTTAAAACTAAAGTTGTGTGAGCTATAGTCTCACGTAATTAAATTCCGTTTCATACTGAGAAAGTACTGTAGACTTTGAAAGTACGCAACATTAAATGTTGTTAAAACGACTCAATTTTAACACAGGCCAATAGTAGCAGCATTACTATCATCGTAGCTTGTTATTTCACAACAAGGCCCAGAGTCAGGGACGTCCGAAGAAAATTTTCTAGTGAGGGGCCCATCTCCATGATTGCTATATTACGTCTGGCATTTAATATACGTGGTTTGCTATGTTACGTATATATTTTTATGAGACAGAGGGAGGCCCGAGTCCCACTCTGCCCTCTCCTTCGGGTGCCCATGTCCAGTGTTGAGGTTAACTGAAGCCTGATATTACCGATTTGGCTCATAGTTGATGTTGAGCAGCAAAGTGAAAATAACACCACGAATATGCTAAGAAATATTTGGTGAATGGAGGAATGCCTAAATAGAAAATGATATGAAATAATTTTTATTTTTTAGTTTTACGTCCCACGGTTATGCCGGTCAGGCTAAAGGAGACGGTGATGATGAGAGATGAATGAAATGGTGGAATGAAGAAAGTGGGAGGAAACGGGAGAACCCCGAGAAAACCCACGCACAAGGCTGGAGCAGGGTTTGAACTCGACCCCTAGCACCAGAGGTGAACGCTCTACCACTGAGCCACCGTGGCCCCCGAATACCGAAATAGAAGTAGATACCCCAGATAACAGACGTGAGCTCTCACAGCCTCGGATGTACGTATTGTCTTATCATTTACGTGTATAAGTCAAAACTTTATATATAAAAAGAAATGAAATATTTCACTTGAACGTCCCACAATCATGTTCTTTAGGCTAAGGGAGACAAATGATTAAGGCAAGTGAATGAGGATGGAGGAATCGGTGGAATGAGATTGTGGGAGGAGGCGGGAGCATCCCGAGAAAACCCACGGACACGATATTCTCCATCACAAACTTCTTTGGCCAGGGATTGAACCAAAAACCCCTCGTCCCAAGGGTAAACGCTCTACCATGAATACATAAGTATTTACACGAGGAAATCAAGTTACATTATCATTAGTAGTATTATGGCAGCTAAGGCGAATATGGTATGTTACATGTTCATATACTAATGTGGTGGAAAATGACTCTGTAAGAATAGTTAAATAGTAGGCAAAGAGTTTTCTTTTTTCGTACAGGAGAGATAGAGCTGGCCTGATACTTCCGGCATTGTTTGCATATATGATAACGCCTATTGCTATACAAAAGGGACATGATAGTCTGCATAGTAAGTTAGGCAACATCATTATTTTTAGATGTCGGAAAGTAATTAAAATCAGGCCAAAAATGATTTCTGTTAGAGGAAAACTATGAGGTGAAAGACGACTAATTTTACTAATAAAAATACAAAAAGATATTTAACACGTTTGGACGGACATGAAACTTGTGAGCTGGAGTACCGTAAACTGGGGTTACTTGGAAAATCTGGGGCTACTTGAAAAACTGACATTTTTTGTGTTATATGGTACAATAATGAGAGATCTATGACAGATACATCGTTTTCTTCCAGACCAATGAAAAGTAGACACCTAATATAAACAATGCGGATGGTCATAAATGCTGTCTTAGACTGGTCTAAAAATTCTCATAGTAATTGATACTTTTTTTTTCAAATTTTCTGTAAATTGTTTCTGTAATGAAAAGTGATTTTACCTGATTGTGCTAAATATCATTGCTCTCAGAAGTTTCCTAATGACACGAATTGGTTTTACATTACAATTACGAATCTGATACATACATAAATTTCATAAAACTATGTAGGGCATGTTTCAGTGCTTAAAGAAGTCTCACGCGTCTATTGGCATTTGCAAAAATTTCCATTGCATTGTTTGAAAACCTACCGTTTATAAAAGCATATTGCAAAAAAAAAAAAAAAAAAAAAAAAAAAAAAAAAAAAAATCTGTTGTTCTGGTTCTGTTGCCCTTTAGGAAGACAAATTTACCACTGTAGTGAGTTTAGATTGGTTCAACAATTTACTATGTTTAACTATAAGGTTGTGCAAAAAGTTTTTTTCTATTATTATTTAAAACAGCTTAGGAATTCATTACTATGAAAGAAATATAGGCGTGTTGTATATCAATGTTCTTAGGAAAGTGTGATCTTGCAAGTGATTCTTCCCAAGTAGTACCATCTTTCACACAGCTTTTACTACTATGAAAAGACATATATTTTCCAAGTAGCCACAAAAGCGTGGCTACTTCGAAACAGCACATTTTGGCTCCTGGGAGGCTTGTCTCACATGTCAGTAAAATTTTCCTATGACTGCAAGAAAAAGTAACATGGACTAAGCTCTAGAAACATCACAGGAAGAAGAAAAATTAATTCCAATAAATAACAAAGGGTAGTACGAAAAAGAAAAACTTTCCAAGTAAGCCCAATTTACGGTATTTATATTGTTGTAGTAAGTGTGTATATATTGCTGGTTACAATACCTACATTGTAAACTTTTACAATTTTTCTTAAACATTATTGACTATATTGAGCCATCGTGTCCTCGTTATTCTTCAAGAAGGAAACCTAAATTTTATAGATAACATAAAAAAAATACAAATTTTCATTGACAACATTGCAAACATTTGAAACTTCACATGGCAAAATCATTATTATGACAAATCTAACAAGAAGAGAAAATGAAGCATTTGATGGAAAAAGACGAGAAATTAAACCTACCGAAGAAAGTAAACAAGACAATACGCTGTTGTTTGAAGAAATTTTAAACTCTCAAGTCACAAAAGAAAGCAAAAGTGAAAGCATACACTCAAGTGTACAGCACGTGTTTACAAAACTAAACAGAAACCAAAACACCAAGAAAATAAACAACTTAAATCAAACTAGCAACTAAAACGATATAGATAATAACAATACGGAATACAAAAAAAGCTAGCAATAGTCGAAGAAGGAAATAGAAAGCGACGTAGAGAATAATTCTTAAAAGACGTACTGAAGAACCAAAGAATTAATTTACCTAATGAATATTAAAAGTCTTTTTCAAGGAACATTTTTGAGAGAGAGCTACCTCTCTCTCTCTCTCTAAAAGTCGTATATCATGATTATGTCTAGGACAATTGTTTTGGCTTAAGGTAAAGATCTTAAAGATTTTTCATACTTATTTCCTTTACTTCAGCTTACATAAGAAAATATGGTGAACTATCTTTCTCTTTTTTATGAAGACTCTACAACGTGGGTTTAACGTTCTAAAAGGAAGAGCTCGTGGAGATTGTTTACCAACTTAATTTTCAAGAGGAGTTTACCTATGAGAAGTGAAGTTCAAAGCTAAATTTAATCAAAAGTATAAAACTGGCTCAGATGACAGAGCCAGAATCAGGGCCGGATCTTGAATCCTGCGAACTACGCGTTCGCAGAAGGCACCAGGTGAGAAGGGCGCCAAACTGGAAAATGAAGGTTCTCATTTGCAAATTCACGTTCCTTCCCGTCCCGCTTCACCCACTTACGGAGGACGTTGGAACGATGATTTTCTAGGAATTAGATTTTCTCTTTAGAATTATGCCACTTATACTTTAATAATCTTTTTCTCCGTTGGATTATTCTCGAGGTGTGGAATGACAAATACCATCTGCGATTTCCTGTACGAGTTTTATCCTGTTCATTTATATCCAAGCGTTTCCATGTTAGTGGTACTGGACGTTTTATCTGATACAGGCATCATGTCTTGCCGGCCATTTTGAAAATGGTAACCCATATGAACAATCTTTTGCCACAACGCTGTTTAGTATATGAAGATCTATCGAACAAGGTATCACTTGACCCATATTTTCGTTTAAAATTCCTAATTTGGGCCTGGCCCCCATCCAAGACGGCCCTGGAGCACCGCGACATCATCATTCGATTTTCCCTATGGCTTTCCTATTTGAGTTTTTGTTCAATTCATTTATGTTCAACCGTTTTCATATTAGTGATACTGGACGTTTATCTGATATAGGTAACATATCTTGGAGGCCATTTTGAATACAGTGACCGATATGAAAAATCTTTTGCAATATCGCTTTTTAGTTTTTAAAGATCTATTGGACGAGATGTCAGTCGCCCCATGTTTCCATTTAAAATTTTAAAGTTGGCCCCAGGTCCCCTTGAAGAGCGGCACTGAGGGACACCGGGACATCGCCATTCGATTTGCCCCATAGTATTTCCTATTTTCGTTTTTGTTCAATTCATTTACGTTCAACCGTTTTCGCGATATTTCCGTGGAAAGATTAAAATGGGCCACCCTGTATGCATATATAACTTGAAAGGGTAACTGTAATCGAAAGATCATTGGGCTTATAAGTAACACTTAAAAAAAAAAAAAACTCTCCCTGTCAATCACAATAGCGTAGCCCTATAGATATGCTCGTTGTATTATGACAGTGTAAAATCATTATCAATCCATTCTTTCGCATTAAATTTAGATGGAGTGATTTTTTACAAAAAAAAAAAAAAAAAAAAAAACTTTTGGTAATAGTTCTAATGCAAAATAGAGTATTGATTATAGTCACAGTAGAGCGTCGGTTATCCGAACGTCGGTCAACCAAACGACCGCTTAACCGAACTGTGTACTCGCTCGCACCTGTTACTCTCCCACCCTACCGTCCATCATCCCCCTCACTCCCAAACCAAGTTTCCCACAGTAGTCGCCGCACTGAGCCACCGCTGGCGGAACATTGCTTCTAATGGGGCCTTCATAAGGCGCTGCTGACCGGCCAAGCCGCCAGTCGCTTTGTTTCAACAATCAGCACACTTCTGTCGGTTTGGCACTGGCTGTAGAAGTACAGTACAGTACAGTACAGTACAGTTCGATTATCCGAACAAACCAGTTTTCCGAACACCCATGTCCCCCAATTACTTCGGATAATCGATGCTATACTGTACTTCTTTTCAGGGATGCACCGGCGGGAGTGGTCCGACAGTCGGGATCCTCGAGAACTTTAATTTTTTTTATGAAAATTAGCACAGAAAATACATAAAATTATTTGCATTTGTAGGCAACTTCGAAAAATCTTCGACCTGAAAAGAGAAATCTTGGGTGTGCCACTGCTTGTGTTACTTATTGCCTGATTTCGTACGTCTGTGTTAGAAAGAGACATGAAAGGACTGGATTTTTTTTTTAATAGGCATAAGGGGCCCTGAAAAGAAATTTTGCGGGAGGTACCTGATTTTGAAGTTGCGCTACCGGGTCGAAGTGAAATTAAATATCGATTAAGCGAGAAACTTTTGTCACTTGTTGTGTTTAAGCAAGTTAGCTAAAATTAATAAACAATTATTTGAGATCAACTATATCTCAAGAAGGATTAAATGGACTAGCTTTGATGAATATTGAAAATGACATACTCAATACAATGGATACTGATGCAATAATAATATTTTGCCAAATTGAAAGCCAGAACGGTGTCTTTTTAACATGAACTTTTCAGTAACAAAAGAAAACCAGAAATTAAGCTAATTACCGTAATCGTACCACTAGAAAATACTATGTAAATAAGCTTTTAATGAAGCATAAGAACATACCTCTTTGTCAAAATCTAACTTGTGTTATCGTTAGACTTGAAGCTCATGAGATTTATTCTGTTTCGACTTGTACGTGTCAGTTGAACGTGTCAAAATACATCTTAGGTATATATCTTAGTCAATTAGTTATAATTTCGCCATTTTTCGTTAATATTTACATTGCAATTATAACAATTATTTGATGAATTTTCGTCCATTATAACTTTCTATCTTTTATTATCATTTACGTGAGGACGCCTAAATATTATTTGCTTTCACTTAAGAAATGTCTGTAACCGGCACTGGCCAGACTACATGAAGTAACAGACGTATACCCTAAAATTATAAGCCAAATAATTCAAAATTACAGGCTGTAGATAGAATTTCGACCATTATTGGTTAAAGATTATATCACTATCCTACGAAATCGAAATCGAAGGCATGCACAAATACTTCACATGTGAATACGTGTGAGATATAATGAAGCAAAAACATGTAAGAGCAATAAAAGATGAAGAATCGATCAGACTCCATTAGAGGGGAAAAGTCGATTTGACTATATTATAAAGGAACTATCGATCTGCCTGTATTTTTAAATACGCCCTTTTGACGTAAGAACAATTTTGTCACTACGTGTTATCTACCTTATGCTGAAAAATTTATAACGACTAGTTTACTCCTGGAGTCAGTTATTTGCGAAGGACTTTCTCAAAAAAGCTTTGTTGTGATTTTGTCAATATTTCGTTAATAGTCCTATAAATAGTCCTATAACACTAGTAATGATTCAGACCTTACAAAAAACATGTCTTGGTTCAATTTAACAAACAAGCGGGAAAAAATATTACATTAGTTCGTTTAAGTTCAGCATTTCTTTTCAACACTGGATTACCTGCACCATATGTACACAGTATCCACTAGACTAGTAAGTAGGGCCGGTGATCAAGAGCGCTGATCCTGGGGGGAAGGCGAAGGGATCCTCCCCGCAAAACTCATTTGAGTCACCGCATTGTATTTATGAATATACAATATTTGGTATAATTTGAATGCAATTTGTCTTAAAATCCTCATATATATCCAAGGGTGCCGATTTCTCTGTAAATTTGGGGGATCCCATTCAGATGCAGAAGGTATATACATATATGAGGATTTTAAGACAAATTGCGTTCAAATTGTGCCAAATATTGTGTATTTATAAATACAATAGGAGGCCCACATGAGCTTTGGGGAGGGGCCAGGATCGGCGCCCTTGCCGGTGGTTAGTACATTTTACTTTGAATATACTGCAATTGCATTGTGAAAAGAAAAAAATACGAAATCATTAGCTTTAACTCCCGCGGTTGTGCTCTTTAGATTAAAGAAGATAGATGATTAACTGTTCATCATCCACTATATTATTCACTACAAACTTACGTGATATGGAATCGAACCAAGATCCCTCAGACTAGACGTACTAAGCATTCTCCCATTGAGCCTTTTCTCCTATGTTCTTAAAGTTACCAGATTCCTTATTACCTAATATTCCTTGTTTCATTTCTCTCTCTCTTTGCGTGTTCATACGTTTAATTAAATCGACAAGCAAATACATAAAGGTCAAAGGACACTTAAAGGCAACCATGTTGGTCAGTTGGACTTCACGTAATCTGTGGTGGATTGCTCATACTCACCAGCATCTTACCCCGTTTGTAAATACAGTGTTCATAAATGAATGGTGGAGTTTTAAAAATTAATAATAAATCTGTTTATTACGTTATATAGGTAAACTTTAAGCATAAGCAGCGACAATTGTCCAGGTTTCTGATGCATTAATTACAATCCTTCAATATATGCATCCTTGGTCACACGACATTGTAATCTAATTCTTTCCATATTCTGTGTAGATTGTCCGCCGTGATGTGTGCAGTACATGCATTATCTGATCAAAAACTTCCTCAAGGGACACAGGCATTGACGGAACCTAAACTCTGTCTTTAACAAACCCCCCAAAGAAAGAAATCGCATGGTGTTAAATCCGGCGAACGGGGTGGCCAGGGGAGAAGGTTGTTGTCTTCCATTGCAGTACATCCAATCCAGCCGTGATGAATAACACGACTAAGAAGCTCTCGTACATTCGTGTGAAGTCCGCGAACTGTTGGTATCATCTATTTATATTATTCTTGTGTGGTAGGTCTTTCCTAAACCCTGCACGAAACCCACGCTGCACTGTAACCACAGATCTGGACATCTCAAAATGGACCATACAGATATCTGTTGCGACGCCATTTCGGAAACTGACGCTGAGACCCCGCAGTAAGCGTGACAAACCAGCATGACAAGCAAACATCAAGTAGTGCATGAGAAACTTGGACAGTTGCCACTGCTTACGTTGTAGGTTTTCCCCATGTGAGGTAATAAATAGATTTATTACTAATTTTCTAAACGGTGCCATTCATTTATAAACACGCTGTACATTATATGTGACGTAAATAGTGAAAAATGTTATCCTATTATATATTTCGTTCGAAATGTAGAAATATTCCAATATAGAGAGGCAATTTTATCAAAATCTCTTGGTGTTGACAATTTGTATCTTCTTGTGCTTTGTAGACATATTCTGGCAAAGGAGTAAGCAAAATGGATCTGAGCTTTAATACCGGAACTTATTCTCCAGAAAACTCACAAGAAAAAAGTGAAGGATTTGAAATCGTGAAAGAAAAAAAAAAGAAAGAAAGAAATCTCAAAGGAATATTCCAGCAGGTTTAGAGGTTCCACTTCTTCAACAAACAGCATGATCTTATCACGTAAAAACTCTGAAACTGTAACAGGATTAAAAGAAGACTCATTCAATATTAAGAATTAAAGCCAAAACCTCTCTGGATTTCAAACGTTGTAAAAACACTTAGACTAAAAGCATGATTCGTTTGTATTGCTTTGCGTTATAACTCACTACTTTCAGAATTAAATAAACAAATGATTACAAAGGTAAGTTAATTCACGTCTTACGGAGCTAAACCTATAATACACGTCTTACGGAGCTAAACCTATAATACAAGTCTTAAGAAGCTAAACCTATAATACACGTCTTACAGAGCTAAACCTATAATACAAATCTTACGGAGCTAAACCTATAATACACGTCTTACGGAGCTAAACCTATAATACACGTCTTACTGAGCTAAACCCATAATACACGTCTTACTGAGCTAAACATGTAATTCATGTCATACGGAGCTAAACCTATAATACTTCAAAAATAAAGAAAAAGTAGGAACTTCTAAGCGTAAAAACAACCCAAAATAGGACTAGAAAACTATAAAACCTTAAAACGAACTTGAGCACTAGATATTCTAATCATATTATTAATGAAATTGAATGCAATAGTCTAGAATAATTTATTCTGATTTCATATGTGCTACCCCCTTAAATATAAGCGAATACTTTGACTTTATCTTACATTTCACAAAAGATATTTTCATGTATAAATTCCGTAAGTTTGGCTGCTTTTACTACTATCTTAATACGTCGATCCTTGCTAAGTAGCTTTGTGGTAGACAACATCGTGTCCGTGAGATTTCTTGAGTACTCCCGTTTTTCCTCCAACTTTCTCATTCCATCAATTCTCCCGTAATCAATGACTTGCTTTAATAATTGTCTGCCTTAGTATAAAGAGCATAGATAAACTAAACTAAAAGATCTAAACTAGTGCGTTAAACTAAAAGATCTCATTTCAATTTAATTTCATTACGAGGCGCATGTCAAAAAAAGACATGTTGAAAAAACAAGAAAAAGATAGTAGAAGATATTTGTGATTGATATACAACTACATACCTTGGCTATTTTTTTGACGTAATCACGATGAAGCTCCAGACATTTCTGGTAGCGTGGCACATGCTTCCGTAAACCTACTGTGTAAAAATTGGCCACCTGAGAATGCAGCAAGTCCAGAACTGAGCATTTCACTGCTGTTGAAATAAATCAACGCAAGACATCACCTACTTGTTCAGGGGAAGAAAAACAAAGAAAGAAATCGTTGGGGGCAATGTCGGGGCTGTAAGGTGGATGATTCAATAGTTTCCACCTAAATCTTTGAATTTGTCCTAACAGTACAAGCAGCTGTATGTGGGCGGGCGTTGTCATGCATTAAAAGAATTCTAAAACGTAGCATTCCTCTCCGCTGATTTTTGATGGTATGTAGCAGATTATTCAGTATTTGGCAATACACATCTGCTGTAATTGTTTATCCTGGTTTCAACAATTGCACAACAATCACACCCTGTTAGTCTCAAAACACGGTTACATGATTTTGAGAACTGATTATGTATGTTTGAATTTATTAGTTTTAGGAGCAGTGCCGCCAATTCTTTGACTTTTGCTTGGATTCCCCAGTGCCGCACGACATCCAGGTTTCATTCCCCATCACTATGTGAAAAAAGAAGTCATCCCCATCCTCCTCCCAGCAGGTGAAAAAAAAATCAGATGCGCCTGTTATCCTTTGCTCTTTGCCAGCGACTGTCAGCATTTTCGCACCCACCTCGAATACAGTTTGTGATTGCAATATTCTGTTTTCGTTTAAAAAAAAAAAAAAAAATCAGTTGCATACAGTACAACATTATCTTTGGCCAAAAATGGAGTTTTATAATTAATTATTATCTTTGTTATACATGTATTTTACTATGTATATATCTACTATGTTGATTAGTTAGCCTAGCTAACATGTAACTTCTTTCTTTCTCTCTCGTATAAGCAATTAGAGAGTAATGTCGCCAGGTATCGCCCTAATTGCTCAATCCTTTCTGCTAGATGACGTTTTTAGGAAAATTTCTTTACTCAGTGGTGACATTATCGTGACCCAATCTTCTGCTTTCCTCCCCTTTATAAGAAAAGTGCTCGGCCCAACGCAACTACAACCACTACAGGAAAAATCTACATCAACAGAACTTATGCAGACACTATCAAGCGAAATCCAACTACAGACAACTTGCCAGCGAAACAGAAGGAACAGTGTGGGGATACAGTGCAGAACAGGGATAACCAACGCAACTGTGACTGATGCAAAAAGATGACGACGTTCTATTAACAATACATGTCCCCAACACAGACAACACAAATAGTTCAATAATAACAGATCATATATTAAATTACTTTTACAAACATGTTTACATGGATTTCTGCCACTCCTTCCAGTGAGGTTTTTGCCATGTAAAGCGCCTACCGCATGCAGCATGACCGATTAAGGGGGATTTTTCCTGGTTTCCAGGTTTCTTGTCCCTTTTATCAAAATCAAAATAACTCTTCTTACGTGCTTTTCTATCTTCTTATTTACCCTTCTTTCCTTCTATGTACACAATTACAGATTTGCGTGTAAATTTCTTCCGAAAAGATAGAAACCGCGGTACACACACTCCCCCTGACAGATTCTTTAGTTTACTAACTGCATGTGAGGAGAGGCATGTAGACAGATGGTTGATGCCTTACTCTCCGTCGGGCTTTCCTCAGGCCGTCGTTATTTTTAACTTTTCTGTTTCCGTTTCATATCATAAAAGCTTAATAAACTGAACACTCTGGTCTCAGTGCTCTCAAGTTGCCTTAGCAGTATCCCCTTCGCCTTCTGCTGGCTAGAGTGATAGTCAATAGTTTAAATTTTATGACGAGTGTAGCTCGCCATTGTGCGATTTAGCACCGGGAGGCCATGACGAGCTAGACTCGTCATTTCAGTGCAAGGGGTTAAGGGTATAAAAACAACTAGAATGATAGCCAGATTTTTAAAAATTTCGTTAGTGACTTCCAGACTGATGGAAGGAATCTGGGTGTTTTTTTTTTTTTTTTTTTTTTTTGTTAACCTATCTAAGCATTAAAAGATATGAGTCAGATAGTTGGATTTAAAAAAAGAAGAAGAGATAATAGTTTGCATCTTTATTTATCTTATTGTTCCTGATATTTTTATGTGTTCTTCTCGTCTTTCAGAATGCTAGTTCAATTTTCTTTAATAAAGTTCTTTTGTATCCTGTTACGAACGGATTTTTCCTGTAAACAAAACTATAAATACTTACCATAATCCGGTATAATCTTATTTGTGCTTTATCTAGATTGGAATTCTTAGAAATTATACCCCTATCCTTTAATTCTTCGCTGAGCCAAATAACTAATTACCAACAACATTTCCCTAATAAATACATAAATACGACATCTCCTGCAATCATCTTTCCAAGGAAATCGTCGCCCTCGTTCTGACATCGTGTCAAATGATTCAATGATATTCCCATTCTGTTGTGTCGCTGTTTTTCGGACAAACACTTTGGGACCCATTGAGCACAAACCAAGTCTATTGCGCACAATGCCATGCACACTGCCATGGGACACCTGCACTTGAGCAGTAATGGCATCCAAGAAAACCCGTCTATCAGTTTGAAAGCAATTGTCTCATCAGGAATAAGATTTGTCACCTGCCCAGGTCGCGAATCAGTGTCTCCCTGCCACCGCGTAAACGCCGACACCATTTTTTGCACTGTTTAGTCTGAAACACACTTTGCACCATGCACAGGCTTCATTCTCCTGTGTATCACACCCCGCTGTTCTTTCTTGGTAACGTTGGTCACTGGCACCTCCATTGATGTGTCACACAAGGCCACGTCTTACTGGGAGAGAGAAAGGAACATGATAAGTAACCAACCTCTGCTAACATGCCACACTACGCCCACGCGCAACAAATATAACATTTATTATGGCTTAAACATATCTGGTTACAAACAGCAAACAGGACTAACATATCCCTCAACACGTTGCCCGAATATTTGCTGTTGGACCTTTGCATTTGACTGAACCTCACACTGTTAAAAATACTTTCTTAAATTTGAGAAACCGTTTCTTATCTGTGCACTTAAAATATCTTTTCTTAGAAACAAGAGTTTGAAACTCTTATTAATGAGAAATGAAGAAAAATAGATGAGGTTGTATAAAGCGAAACGAGAAAATATACTGTTACTTTCCTTATAAATGGAAATTTCCACATATCATTTCTAAGAAAATATTGTCTCGGTGCACAGATAAGAAACGGTTTCTCAAATTTAAGAAATTATTTTTAACAGTGTATACCATGGAATAATGTATGCCGTGCACCCATATATAAAGTTCGTTCGTTTTCCATGAGACACTTTCGTTGTATAAATTTCGAATACAAGATCTAACTTAAAGTCAGTTTCGTTTTTCAAGATACTACATGCTTATAGAACATAGATGAAGTTCTCTGGTTGTTAATGTTTTCGATTTTGTTAAACCGAGAAGGGACATTTATTCATAGATGTGCATTCAATGCTTTTCTCAGTGTATATAGCATTGTTATTTCATTCGCTGCCTGATTTTTGCCTGCTTCAAAGTACACCATATGAGTCGAGAACATTCAGTATTCTTTCGCCTTTTTAGAACTTGCTATATACTAGTATTTATGAATGTAGTACACAGCCATATAGTACAAAGGATAGTAAAAGTAATCATAATAGCCCATTGGTAGAGTGTACTACACAGAGACGTAGACCCTCGTAGGAGTAATCATAGTAAGTGTGTAATAATCATATTATTAATAATTACATAGTGTAAAGCCATATAGAAATAACCATAGTAGTAGAGCATTAGTATTCTCATACATAGCCTAGTGGTATTAGCCTAGTACTAGTAATTATAGAACCCTAATACGTAGCACATTTGTATATAGTCAAGCATTAGTATTCATAGTTTCCTAGCTCACAACACAATTCATGCACTACTAGCACTATCCCAGTACTAGAAAGACACCCTAATTTTAATGCTATCTTTAATGTGAATCTAATACATACAAGAAACACGGCAATAGAAACTTGTAATAAATTTAGAAACATTCTGTATAACATATTGAATGACCTCTTCTGATTTAGTATCTGAGAGAAATAAAAACTGACGTCATAATCTTCTTCATGGGGAGCCTCAGAATGCCATTTCCTCTCCAATTCTTGAAATCCGTCAGAATTTTTTTTCTTTTTAATACATTTTTATTCTATACATAAAAGAAAAGTTCATCGATTTCTGTTCCAAAACGCCTCACAGCGTGTGATCAACACACTTCATAGTACATTTCCAGGAACATCTTTCTATTAAAAAAAAAAAAAAAAAAAAAAAAAAAAAACCATTGTATTAAAAGTCTTCCGGGTATAGAAAGGGTCGATACTTCGGTTCAGACGGAGGAAAGGAATTAATTGGTACGCTAGTTTAGATCTAACAAATTTTATAGACTCATAATGAAGTCATAAATAGTGCGCAGTTGTAGAATGTACATGTTACATTAATCAATTAGGAAAATTATTTTATATAGGGTGATTCATGAAGACGGAGAAGACTAAATTGCTGCACTGCTGAATTTGCAGATGAGTTAATAAATGAAACTATTGCTACTTGAAAAAAGTACGGGACAAACAGGCTCAGTTGTAAAGCACTTATCTCTGATTCGAGAAGTCCTTACGATATCGTGTCACCGTGGGGCTTCCCTAGCTTTCGCGTTTCCTCCTACATTAACATTCCACTAGATATTTCATAACTATTCACTTCCATTAACCATCAGTCTGGCTTAGTCTACGGGGGTTTTCAGTGGGATGTAAAACTATTAATTTCATTTCATTTCATTTATAAGTGATAGACTAGAATTATGAAGTTGAGGCAAATCCTTCCACACTATGACTTGAATTTCCTTTCAGGGGTCGCAGTGGCTCAGTGGTAAAGCGTTTACCTTCGTATCAAATAGGCTTTATGGTGGACAAATACCGTGTGAGTGGGTTTTCTCGGGTTTTGTCCCGTTTCTTTCCACATTCTTCTTTCCACCATGTCATTCATTTCTCATCATCACCGTCTCCTTTAGCTTAGCCAGCATAACCGTGGGACTTAAAACTCAAAGATTGCATTTCATTTTTTTAAAATTTTCTTTGCTCATACACTCGTCTGTTTCTTTACTTTTACCATGGCTAGTCTCCAGTATTAAACACAATTTGACAATTCCCTAGAATACCCTGTATACTTGCAGATTTTCTTTTCGACCCAGCATACCGATGTGAAAAATCGCAACAAAGAGATGCTCTCATTTGACAATTCAACCTTCTTTTACACAAGCAAATTTACTTATTCGTTACTTAACTTTGCATCATTTTCATTGTTGCAAAAGTGAGTAATTTGTCGCTTACAAGTTGTCCAGAGGGGGACACCGTCGCTCAGTGGTAGAGTGTTTATCTCTGGTGCGTCGGGTCCTTGGTTCGATCTCTGGTCAAGGAAGTTTGTTGTGGACAACACCGTGTCCGAGGGTTTTCTCGGGGTTCTCCCGTTTCTTCCCACATTTTATTCCGTCAACTCTTCCATCATCATTCACTTGCCTTAATCATCCGTCTCCCTTAGCCTAACGGGCATGTGCGTGGGACGTTAAACTGAAAGATTTCATTTTATTTTATTTCAAGTGGTCCAGAATGACTTCATTTTTTACACCTTAGTATACACAGTTTTCCACATTCAGTTTACAAATTTAATAAAATATTCTATAGCCAAAGCACATCTTTCTACAATACCGTTATAGGTCCACGTACATATCCACGAGAATCGACAAATATCGGATTATCTATTCAATCTTCATAAGAAAGATCTTATATGCTTCATGGTTACTTTACCCAGTAAATTCCTTGAAACGTTTTGCATTTATCTGAATTAGATTGAAACTCCAAACATTTACGAAGGTTCTTTAATTCTGTTTTCGTTACGCTAGAGGAGAATACAGCCGCTTAGGTATACTTCAACGAAACTACGAAGTAGCATTGTCCCGGGGATAAAAGTTCCTGTTCTAAGGTTCATGGTGTTTCCCACTCAGAGAAGTCAGGAAGGAAGAAATTGTTATTTTTATATCACACAAATCATTTTTTAAAGCTGTGGGTTCTTTAAGAACTTCTCCATAGACATTTCGAACGTTTGTTACGGATTTTGCAGACGTCAACTATACTAGAACCAGTAAACATCAACAATCACCACCAACAACAATAAAGAGTATGGTCGCTTAGTGGTGATGCAATACCTTGCAAACGGTACAAGCTACAGTAAAACTCACCACACGAATGAATTTCCAAGAAAATTGTACATGAATTTGATGTATCTTTTGCATCTATTCCCATTTGAAAAAACGAAATTTGAATCCAATATGGCAGTGTGTCAGAGAAGCAGTACCTGATCCAATTCGTTTTGCATATGCCCACATTCATGTCCAGTTACATCTAAAGAAACTAAAAGCAATGTTGTGTCCGAGCGTTATACTAGCGTATGATTGAATTCCGGATATATGAAGGTCCAAAAATATACAAATTATCAGTTTGGGCCGCGGAGAACTTCGTATTTGAATCAATTTTAGACGAATCCTATAGGGGGAACTTCGCGAATGTACCTTGTAAGAAGAAACAAGATTACATTTGATTCTGCTTTGAACAATTGTAAATTGGATCTAGATGCGGTTTCGGTGCGAGCGGTTCCGGGTTCAATTCCCGGTGGGAGACTCGATCGAAAAAGTGTATAATGTTTTTTCATGCCAGCCTCCCTGAATGAGGTTTTCCTGATTTTTCCTCATTCACACCAGGCAATTGCCGGGGTGATACCTAACTTATAGGTCCCAGGCAGTGGCGTCGGAAGTATTTTTCAGCTGGGGGGCAAACTGCTGTCTTGAAAATAGACACGGGAATGTAATATAGGTAAGATAATACGAATATATGTTTGGAATGTAACAATAATATGATTTGATTTGTTAATAATAATAATAATAATAATAATAATAATAATAATAATAATAATAATAATAATAATAATAATAATAATAATAATAATAATAAATGAAGCTGTAAACAGTTTCGTGAGAGTGAAATTTCCATCTATTAGAGTGTCTTAGTTTACATCTTAAGATTAATTAATCCCGTGTCAGTTTTGTGCTGGATTTTGGTCTGGTGCAGAAATTCTCAACCACTGAAATCAGAATTAAAAACATATAAAATTGTAAAATTTGTACTGCTCACAATGATTGTTTGTAAGTACAAATTTTACTTTTTTATATACTGGTACATATTTTTAACTGTATTGGGCATGGTCACGCGGACACTATTAAAGAATCTTAAAGCTATGGAAATGAGGAAATTAAAATTATATTTTTAAAAATCCAGTTCTGGTGTTGCAGTACACTGTAATATTAGGATGTGTAGCACTGTAATTAGCTGCTATTTAGAAATACAAACTTTGTAGCACTTTGTAGTAAAAAGTAACTTGTACATTATAAGACAGGCTACATAATTAAGTTAAAAATAAGAAAATATTTTTTTCTACCTACTTGACTATGTACCAGAAATGGAAAAATGGAATTTTCACTAAAGACTTCATAAAATTTATATAGAAAATTCAATTACACTAATTATCCAGAGTTATTTGTATTTTTTACTACACTTACTTTAGTATATCCAGTTTGTTATTACATTCACCTCTCTTCCTAATCTCATTATATTCACTTCACTTCACACTAATAAAGTATGACACAATTAATAAGAGATAATTCAAGTTTATATTGAATTTTAAGTGCTATTTTGTAATTTAATTAATTGATTATAATTCGCATAATATTTTCACTTACGTAATTCTACATTTATTTCTTTTCAAAATTGACCAATAGTATATTTTCTTTCGCTTGTTTTTGATATGAATTCTCTTGCAATGGTGTTTAAGTCTAGTCGCTACACATATGCAACAACAGCAGAAGAGCCAATCTTCCCTGCGTCATGGACGTCCTCAAATATGTCTTTAGACGACGCAAATAGCTGAATGATGTTTCGTAAATGCCCAAGAAGCTGGCTTAGTGAGAACGAAAGTCCCTAGACGAACAACTTGATCGAGAAGGCTTCGAACAGTTGAGGTTTCAGTACTAATAGTTTTTAATATTCTGATCGTCGTCAGCGACTCAGTCGCCATCAAGGTAGGTGGAAGCAGCCTGAGCTGACCTTATAATCAATCCAGGTTAAAATCCGACGAGTGAACTCCCAATTCCTACTTCAAATATTCTCTTGGGAGAGGCCCACCAGCACATATAGCTCCTTCAGAAAGTATCTTCTGGAGTTTTATGAGTTGTTTGAGGCCTGGCTGATTGAAACGACGTCGTACTTCATTCAACAAATAGTCAATGATTTCTAAGTACAATTTTGGAAGATCTGATACAAGTTCTAGGGTAGCTGCTATACAAAAATTATCAGTCTCCTCCAACCTAATTGGTGTTCTCTTTTGATCTTGATGAAGTGGGCAATTTTAAATGTAGTCTGTCTGTATTTTCCTTTTCTTCCTTATGGATGTTTTGAAATGCACTGTCCGTTCGTAGGTTTCTCAGAGTGTCCTCTAGATAGAATCGCTGCTGCTCTTTTAGTTCCAGAAGCAGAAGCTTCAGAATTTTGAAACACTTTCGTCAGTTGTCCGCAAGGTACAAAAGCACATATACTGACTATCAGAAAAAAAATATCATTTCGAATTTGTTCATTCTTCTCAAATATCCTTTTAGAATTACTTTTTGAACATCATTTGGACCATTTGTATTACTGATGATTCTTTTCCAACGTGATTTGAATTCGTTTGTAGTAGATTGAAATCTGATTAGAGATTTTCGCCTAACACACCAGCGAGTAGGACAAACAGGCAGCAAATGTTTAGGATTACTTTCGTTGATAGTTTTACAGGGTTTAAGAACAATGTCGGCTGCATGATTATTGCAATGAATGTATACAGCTTTCGGATGTTGAGTCGAAGTTATCTTCTGCACACCATTCACTCGTCCTGGCATGATAGCTGCACCATCATGACACTGTTCGCTTATATTTTCTGCATTCAGGTTAGGTTTCGTTAGAATGTCTTTGATCGTGAATTCTGTTTCCGATTTTGTGCATGTGGGGTGATCATTTCCATAAATATTTTGTTGGGTTTGATGAATCAAAGTCAAAACAGCGCACACAGAGACAACTGTTCTTTTAAATATCAGTCGTGGAGTCGGCTATGATTGCATAAAATGGAGACTCTTTAACTTCTGCTACCAAGTCTCTCTATATTGCATGTCCCATAATTTTTAAAATTTCAATCTTTCAATCAGCACTAACTGGCTTTCACTAAGCACATCCTGTCGATTAATCCGTTGGCTGAGAACAGGCACACCCATTTTTCTTTCATCCAGGAGTGACATCCCGTACTATGCAAATGTTCACTGATTGCTTGACTACTGCGAGCTAAATATCTAACACTACTAGTTATTATAAGCAGTGTCTGTCTTCCTTATTCTTGTTTACAAACTTGGTCTGAAAGGAGAGCTGAAACAGGTGTTCTATTTCTGCACACATATCTTAATCATTTCACTACCACTGGGACATTTGTGTGCCACGATACATTCTCACAGGAACCTAGTAATTTACCACATTTTATTGCTATAAATCGATGTTCTACTGGTAAAGAGAAGCCTGCTAATGGTTCACAGAATTCTTATTAACATTATCAAATAGACAGTAGTGGAAGTGAACGTAAACAATGAAAGTGATAATGGAACAGATGAAAGTGAGGAACAATGTGCTAGTGATAAAGCAGTGGTTGCATGTACTGTAATTTGGAAAAGGATGCCGAAATGTAAAATATATATAATCATAAATACGACCCAATTGTTTTTCTGACAATATACGTTTCATAATTGAAAGTACAAGATGATTGTTCATGTCAATACCACTGGGACATATAGGTCCCACGTAAAAATATCAGAGGGATACATAATGTCCCATCCTTCCCACGTCGAAAAACGAAACGGTGGAAAATGTTTTTCATATATATTTATACGTTTGAAAACAACTTAAAATAGCCATATATTAATGTTTCACACTCCGAAAAAAATGGTAGTGAAAGGATTAAACGAACGGAACGACAATAGAGCTCGCATTTTTCATATGCTCTGAATTATTAATTCTACCCTGTAGATTTTTCCTCCTCACTATACAACTTACTGCACTCTGCATATTGTTTGTAAGAACATTAATTTAACTTTACGAAAAATGTATTTAGACCCTAAATGTCCTGTTACTCATTTAAACTGTTATATTTTTCTATCTGTTTAAAATCTCTCTCGACGACTCGTTTCATATTGCAGACTTACGATTACTTAAACAACAATTTTAAAAGAATTTACAGTGTTTTGAGAATGTACACCAATGGAAATAAAGAGAATTTTCAATTCTTTTTCCTAACTCTTTCTGTCTAACATGGGGACAGAAAAAGCTCCCGGTCCTTTGTTTCAAAGAGAAAGATGAATTTGGAATAAATAATTTTTTTCACATAACTATAAAAAGCAAAATTTAGTTCATATAATCAGGGTTGTGTGATGTTTTTACAGTCTGAAAGTGAGGGGGCAAAACAAGTATCTTGCCCCCTTTGAAAATTTCAGGAGGGGCAATTGCCCCCTTTCCCCTCCCCGGTTCCAGCGCCCCTGGTCTCAGGTCACTTCCTTCCTTCCCCAATCCTTCATTCTTTCTTTTCCCCGGATAGTGTGCTCGCATCCCCCAAACGTGATGGGCTAAATGACTTAGATGCTAAATGCCTGGATGCCTTAGAAAGTCCAGAAATCTAAATCCTAAACTGACTACAAATGTTAAGCTGAAGGGGTGGGAACATTTGCTAACTTGGAACTTTGAATTCGCCAACCAAGGATTCTTAGTACACTGTAAGAAACAAAACAGCATTTAAACACTTTTAGTACAGATGTTGAGGGAGTGGGAGGATATCAAGTGTGTGTTTATAAATTTGCTTCGCGTGTCCAAACGTGTTCATTCTCCGAAAACAGTACTGTATCTAGTATGACATATTTAAAACACTTCTTTTCGGCGAACAGCTCGAAAACAGTGTTGTCATACATTTTGTATTTACATCTGGGACATATTTGGACAACATAGTATATACAAGGAATGAATATGTGTC
The DNA here is from genome assembly GCF_964235325.1 of Thermobia domestica. Lineage (NCBI taxonomy): Eukaryota > Metazoa > Arthropoda > Insecta > Zygentoma > Lepismatidae > Thermobia > Thermobia domestica. Next base: position 384,500,982 of record NC_137455.1, on the reverse strand, counting down.
ATGTGGAGGTGTTCAAAGAGTGTTGGTATTGTGTACAATGTCCTACTGTGGCTAAAAGTAGTTTCTGTTTTTTTTTATTTTTTTTTCAGTGTAGCACAGTATTGAGAATATTTTTATACTTTTCTAAAGAGTGCTTTATTCTGTGAATAACTGAGGGCTTTTCTTGTTTACATAAAGTACAGCATGTTGTAACAAAAAACAAGCCTGTGCTATGTGTGCTTCTCTTTGTTACATATACGCATGATTGATTGTCCGCACAGCCCTCGGTTTCAATTAATGATGATAAACGACGCTCCAATGGTCAGCCCTTTCGCCTTCAGGCGAAAGAGGAAAACACAGCATAACATGACATAAATTAATTAGATAAAATGTTGTCACTAAGGGAATATTTTGTTAACCAATTTCCAAGTCAATACTTCTTCGCAAATTTAGTACCACTTAACATGTTTCGATAGGTTCAAACCTTGCCTCATTTTAAATTTGGTTCTCATGCAGCACAGTAAATTGAATTATTTTGCAGTGTTTTTTTGAAGATATAAAACGTTTGTAGAAACATAAATTGAAATTTCGACTCTCTAGTACTTTCTGTTGACTGTAACTAACATGTAATACCAATGGAATTTACATTTTCCCAATGATTTTTGAATAACTATATGAGATAATGAATTCGATTTATTTTCTTTTCTGGATACCGGTATCGATTGAAGTTACTTGGAAGTTTGAGGCAATTTCTTGTTCATTTACTTTTATCGAACAATGTATACTCGTATGGGTATCTCATCGGGACGAAGGGGGTCTAAAGTGTGCTACCAAACATCGGATTGGTGGAAAAAATTCAGAAAATTCTACCCAATTGGTAACCTATGAATTACATCGAAATAAGAATGTATATTTTATAATTATCCAAATGAGATGTCCATACACAAAAATTTATGAAGCAAATAATATATATATAAAATAAATTATTTCCGAAGACCTTTATTATTCCGTAACTTCTGAATTAATTTTATTTGGACAAAAAACAAAACGAATTTCATATATAAACTGAAAAAACTGTACAGTAAAACATAATAACACACACATTGTTACACAGTACAGGTGCAAATTATTTGGACAGAAAAAAATTTAATACCACCTCAGCTGCAACTGAAGGCTACAGTTTGTTTAAAAGAGTATATCTCTCCGTTGGTTTCACATATTTTTTTCTATCTCTATCTGGTTATATTCTTCTCAGACCACGATACATCTCAACGGATTCAGTCCCGCACATGGCTCTGTTAGCAAACAACCTACAAGTGCTTATGTTTACAAATATTAATCATGTGCGTCCTACTACAAGTTAAAGTCGAGACGTTCTATTGGTCCCCAACCGGCTTCCTTTGTACTCAAGCAGAAAATTTACCCTAATCGCTCTCATAAATAAAACTCCAAATAAGCCATAAACGGCACGTGTTTGGTGTCGAGGTGATATGCTATTGCCATTGCTAAACTTACATTATCGATGGATGCATTATGTAATAATAATAATAATATCACTAACACGACAATCATTAAAGGAATTCAATATAATATTATGGAGAAGGGTAGTCAAGGACGGATTTCTGAGGGTGGCAATGAAAGATTGTATTTATTTCTCATCGGGCTTTTGCAGCACTGGTGCCTTACGTGGGGGAGCTTCAGGTAAAATGCAAAGATAGTTCTGGAGGTATCTGAAATTCGAAAGAAATTTAATTCATTGCGTGAAAAAGGTATGAATTTTGCAACAAATGTGACAAAATTACTCAAAACATTACAAATGCGAACCAGTTCACCTGTTTACTCATGTTTATTATTGCTATGTAATTGGTTAATTGGATCACTGAACACATACACATGAAACCCGCGTTATCTATTCGATCAATAAGGGAGAATTACTAACTATTTGACGTAGATAAATTTTCACAAGTAAACATATAAAGTGTTGAAGGAAAACCACAGAATTCTTTCCGATAGACTCGTAAAGAATAGAATTTCATTCTTGTTTTCTATGGAGATTCAAGAATAGAGTTTTAGCTGTTCACATTCGTTTCCTCTTAATAATAATAATAATAATAATAATAATAATAATAATAATAATAATAATAATAATAATAATAATAATAAATACAGCTTGATATTTAGACGAAACAAAATATACGATAAGTTTACGGCAAAAACGATAATTTTAAGTGCTACATATGATAATATCTTCTGATCGGGTTGGCAACGCTGGATTATTATTAGTCTTCGACTGGTCACCACCACTTTCCCATCTTGACTAGAGCTTTGAGAGGAACCTAACCCAATGCTTTTAGTATGCTCGCAACTCTAGGCCTCCTTTCCTGCCCACTTAGTTTGCTTCTTAACTCTGTGGGACTCTTAAACCTTGCATGGAACATTGGGGATCCGAAATCCACTCCATCTACCTTGCTCGGAAGTCTGTGGAGATTCTCCCCTAGGCCGCTCTCAGCCTTGGGATACCATATTTTACCCAAGTATTAGAGTATTTTACATTACAGTCAGTTTTCTAACATATTGTTTATAGAAGAAAGGATTTTATAATAAAACTTGGTACTGCTAGAAAACGATTCCGGACTATAATTTGCTATACCTATGCATAAACAGAATTTTACAATATGGTCATAATTCTTTGTATGTTCATCTATAACTTCGACGAAGGTTGATTGATTTCAATGATTTTTTTTTTTTAAAGAAAAAGTATATCTTTGTGGTTGTTTCCTACAAAATTTCGTCAGGATCTAAGATAGTCTTCGAAATTAGATCATGAAATTCATCAACGGTTGCTAGTGTTAATACCGTAATTGTGTGTTTTATGTTCACATATAATTCCGTAACGCATAAGCCACATTTTTTTTTACTTTAGTTTAGTTTAGCCGCTCTTTCAACAGCGAGGCAATATGAAACGTGGAAGTAGAGCTTAACGTGGGATGAAAATCACATGAGCTCCCACCGGAAATCGAGCCCAGGTCCCCCATTCCCAAAGGCACTTACGCTAACCGCTTAGCCACGAGAGATGTACTGTGCCTATCAAAACTATTGGAGTAACGAAAAATGGAAAGTAACCAACTTCAAAACCGCAATAAAAGCGATAAAAGAAAACTTCTTTTTAATATTAACCGACTTCAAAAAGCAAAACATAATTAGTTACTACTAGCTATTAAAAAAATGCAAGTAAAACAAATCAGTGCTTCACAAAATTGGCATTGAAATTATATTTTGATATCAGAAATTAATTTGTTTGGCTTGAAGCAAACTTCAAAGTTATTTATAGATAACAGTAATCAATTATTTTCCGCTTTTTAGCGCTTTTTATAATATTTTTTAAAAAAGTTTTTATTTCAAGAAGAGTTTATATGATTAGTACATTTATTTATTTAGTTCATACGTATGCAAGTATGTTGATGCTCGTGCTTATTTTCCATAAGTAGATGCTTTGCTTTGTATATACTTAAACACAAACAAAACTATTTGCTGAGCAAAACAATATATTCACATAAAAAAACTACATACGTGTTACAGTTTCGCCAACTAACACGTATGTAGTTTTTTATGTGAATATATTGTTTTGCTCAGCAAATAGTTTTGCTCGTGCTTATGTATTCAATATGAGCACGGTCTTCCTTTAAATGTGTAATACGTAAGGTGGAGTGGGGAGTCAATAGTCGTTTACAGAGCCCTTTTACCAATATTTAAAATTATTGAAGTGTTTTGTTGATAGATGTAATTGATTTCCACCTGAAAATGAGAAGGCTATCATCCCGCTAGAAAGATTTATATTTGTATATTAGGGAGAACAAGTTTTCATAATTGGAACATGATTGTTTATGATATCAGCTAATTCTACGCCAATTTAATTTACCAGTATTTTCTGTACATCCCACTCATTTATTCCGATACGAAGAAGGAAAAAAACGTTAATTATTACAAGGATGGTTATATTCACTATTTTTTTTTATTTTTTAAGATGAAATCAATAGTAACACGGAAAATATATTTTTCCTGATAATTTGAAATTAATAAAAGTCAAGTTTTCCTACTTGTGTTCGATAACAACTATATGTATACTATACTGGATGATTTTGCTACGAATTGTAGGTACAAATAAATAAACACAAGTGATATAATAAATTGGATAAAAATTTAACTTCGTTTAGTAATATTATATTTCATTTGAGAAATATATATATATATAATTCAATATTGTTGTTTGAATAGTACTTGATTTAGCTTTCTCACTGAGTATGAAGATAACGTATGCTTGACATCTATATCATAATTAAACTCAGAGCAACAAAGTGTTTAACTAAATGCTGGAAATTTTAACAGGGTGCAGTTTAATGTTTTAGATAGAAAATATGGTAGGCCTATACATGAGTGAACAGTTTGATATTTTCTACATCATGCATTTTTCATTACTCATTATCTATATATATAAAAGAGAACGTACAAAATCCTTTGTCCGCTCATCACGCTAATACGGCTGAACCAATTTCTTTCATTTTTGGGGGGTTATTAGGATTTGGACCCTAGATGGTTTTTATCATATCACTTTAATTTTTAATTACCAGTGTCTTGAGATAATTGACCATTCAAGTGTCCATAACGTACAAATCCTTTGTTATTAGTTCATCATAGGTAAAAATAAACGTATTTATATGCAACCCGCATGACCGTGTCACTCGGCGGGTTAACATAAATGACAGGCGATATACAGCGGAAAATAGCTTGAATCTTCTGTTTAAAATTTTTTAATTGATTTGCTTATTGATCCTCCCAGTTTTTTTGAACAATGAAAATAATTTAAGCTATTATTTTTGCTAAGCAAAAATAATTAAATTGTTTATATATTTTTCAAAGTTTATAGTTAACTCATAATATACCTAATGGTCTGGGTTCTGGCTGGCCCCCAGTTTTTACCTTCTAGATACGCCTCTGCCTCAACTGAAGTTTTAACTATGATTAACCCAGTACCCTTTGATAACTGTAGATGTTTTCACATAATTCCATAAGACAGTAATATACTTCGGTAACGGTTTACTGTATATCCAGGTAAGAATAGCATAATTACACCAGTTGCATAATAACAGTCTGCTATTATACAAAGCCATGAAACCAGGAATATACACCGAAAATACCTTGAACATAACAATTTAATATGGTTTGTTGAAAAGAACTGGATAAATAATACTTAAACGTTTTACTCCAATAAATCTTTATTTTTTCTTTCAGTCACCTCACTTACGGGAGATTTATAAAGGAAGTCCCAGCCTTAGGGCCTTGTGGACTATGTCACTATATTTGTTTTAATTATAAATTGTTTGAAATAAGTAAATGTACTAAAATGGCACGAGCCAAGATGGCCGAATTTGCCTGTTTTAAATAAAATTGTTTATCACACTATTAATGTAATAATACAGAAGGATAAACGGCACATGAACATATTGAAAATGAAATATAGTATATGAAAATTGTAATAAATAATGAAATTGTCCAAAGTAATGAATTGTAAATAGTAAAAATTGAATAAAAAATAAGAGCAAAGTTCCCCAATACTTAGTGTTTGCAGCGCCATCTGTTATCCTCTAATTCCTTATTTATTCACCCAAATGTATTCACCTCACAGACAAACTCACAGACTAATTAATACACTTTTCTTTTCAATTGTTAAAACGGCTACTAACAAAATATGCAAACACTTTCCATCCACCACCCCCTTAAACCACCTTCAAGCAGTGGTTGTGTAATGTTAACATTTTTATGAGGTAGGCAAATAACTTTTATACTCTCGACCGTGTACAAAAAAACAGCGTACACACGTACACGTTATTACCTGACCAGGATAGCTGTGCGGTTTTGGAAGGATGGCGCTGCTGTTGTGTTTACATCAGTTTCTTGGCAAGCGCGGTGGGACAGGGGAGCGGAGAGTTTCACTTTGCAGTGTATCCAACGGTTTTTTAAAGTTGCAGTTTAGATGTTGTGCATAGTCTAATCTCTTTACGCTTAATAGAAAACGCCGTAACTTATGTATGTATTGTAGTGGACCATCCCTGAAGTAATGCAGACATATTGTGAATGGTGATTTATGAATGGAAATTACCAATTTAAGAACAACATAGCACAGTTGACAATTCAGTGAGCTTCTACCGTGTATTAAGCAGATTGTATAAAAATTGATTACGTTTTATTCGATTTCATTATAAAACAGTAGCAGCCTGTAAAACGCAGGAATGACAATGTCAGTGACTAAAAGATTAATTTTGGGTTGATAGCTTAGAGTTTTGCGCAATATCTTGTAACTGTAAGTTTAAATCAAGTTAAGGTTAAGGCTCATGATGCTGCTGTTTAAGTGTATGTTTATCGATTGACAATTAAATTATTTTTTCGAGTTTTAGCCAGGGAGGAATCTCGAAACGTTTCCTCTCGAGAACTGTGAAAGTCTTTTCCGCTGGTCTATTGGCCAGCGCATGTGCTTTTATTGTATGTGGTTCCTGGTTTGATTCCCATTGAGAGAACCAAATTTAATTTTTCAATCCTTCACTTTCATTAATCATCTGTCTCCTCTAGCATAAACAACATAATCATGGGACGTTAAAATAAAGAAATTTCATTTTTTTTTTTTTGTTCCAGAAATGTGAACCCTTTGGGGGAAAAGGAGGTGAAGAAATTTTTCCTTCATTTTTTAAAGAATTATGGGATTGGATAGCTTCCCTTTAGGGATTGATTTGTACAATTTGGTTCAGTGCACCCTTCTTTTAGGATCATTATAGAAAACCAGCCCTTTGGTAGAGTTCGAATAAAAGTATTGATAAAACAGCGTATGGGTAGTGTAAGAGTAAGTATCATTGCTTCAGCACACAATAAATTTTATTTATGAGGAAAGAAATTACCTCTGGACTAACTCTGAATTTCTCTCACGTTTTAGCTATCAGGTCACAAAGAATTAAATCGACTAACTGTTTTCACACACAATATAATTTTGAAAATTGGGAGCCTAGTGTTATATTTGTGTCTGTAGTATATACTAATGCTGATACATTATTCTGTTGAACATCTTACAGGTATTTGTCGATTGACTTCAGAGGACTGAGTTTAGCTTGTAAACACAAGTTGCCTATAGTTCAAACATATCAGATGTACGGTCTTGTTTAATAAACCCTGCTCCTCCCAGTCCTCTATCTGAAAAGTCCTATATTGTTATTCACAATGAAATTCAAAGGCAAAGTCAGTCGCCTTTATTCAGTTGTATTTTTATTTCAAGTGTAAGTATTAATATGCGCTATGCATGGTTGCAAGAGGTTGGGTGTTTTTTTTTTTTTTTTTTTTTTTTAAATACTGAACTGACATATCTAACATTGGCACTCATCTTCTTTATAAATTGATGTAAGAAACGGCCGATTGATTTTCAGCCAATTACTTCATCACCGGTATCTTTGAGCAATGAGATAACAATGGAAGACAAACTTCGTTCTTTTCAAACTTGATACTTTGAAAAACTTATGAAAGTGGTTTTGTTATTCAAATACATATTCGCTCTAATCAATTTCAGAAGTAACATTAATCTTAGAATAACGTAATGGCTGTAAGAGTTACCCTGAAAATGTATTTTGTATGTTTTCTTTTTTACGTAATTCAGAGATTTTGTCTGAATTTTACTGAAGTTATAAGGAACCTTCAATTATCAGGCACCCCATTTTAATCGCTCCCCCTCCGCCGTCAATGCAACACTTCTAACCGTCTCCCCAGGGGTCCTGGGTCCACCTCTGATTGAGATGGTACATAAAAATAACTTAGTCCAATCCCTGTCATTATTTAGCATGGTTTAGTATTTTTTTTTTTTTTTTAGAAAAAAACCGATATTTCTGCCACATTTTTAAAACTTTATTTGAAAGTTTTCAAAATGTGGCCGAAATATCTTTTTTTTAAAATTACTAAACCATGCTAAATAATGACAGAGATTAGCCAAAATTATCTTTATTCACCATCTCAATCAGGGGGTGGACTCAGGACCCCTGGGGAGACGGTTAGGAAGGTGGCGGTGAAAGATTATCAGTTCCCTCTCTCTCCTAATTTTTGAAGTACATCCGAATATGATGTCAATGCAAAAGAATTTTCTTACTCAAGACCCCGATCGCTCCGCCCCTGACTTGAGCATATGCGTGAAGTGGTTTATTACGAGCAAGACAGAAAGAACTGTGATAGATTGATTACAAGTAGTCCGGTTAGAAACACTGCTGCTTGCAATTTAGTTCCAAAACCGGCCGCCCGCACTCGTTCGCTGGTTGTGTTATACAAGTACATATTTTTGTACCACTTTACCCCTCCTCAATCATTATCTGTCCGTGCTGTGATCTACGTGGGTATACACTGTATGCCTGTAATTTTATAAATAATGAATTTATATCGGAAGCATCACCTTCGTTGACTATTTACTACAACATAATTCCTGAATACACTCACTCAAATCTAAAAATACTATACAATAATCCTTAATAACGAAATAGATGTGGTCGATGAAGAAACGCCAGAGTAGAATTCTACCACTGAATTGAAATAAAATCTTGACGTTCAGCATCACAATTGTGCCATAGGTTAAAAGTGTGAATCAATTTTGATTAAATCGAGAGTTGTTAGAGGCTACTCTGTTCCCACATGGAAGGCTACAGTATTCCAAATTTTAAAATTTCATATACGTAAAATCTAAATTTGTAGAAACTCCTTTGATGAATGTTAGGTGGGTGTACAGCATATAATTCAATATGCCCTTGATTACATCTACCTTCAAGCTTAAGCGCAATTCCCGTTCTCATGTAAAAGAGGAGATACCATTCTTATCAGATCAATAGTGATGGAAAGAAGAACATCTCCCAATTATATCTACGGGGGGGAAGTCCACCAGCATCTCCAGTGTTGGCAGTGGAGGGTCTTAAAGTAAGATGACATCCATCTTTTGGAGCCAGAAGGTGTCCTGACATCGTAAGGTATCGAATCCCAGTGTATGTCCACAACCCGGCCAAGTCCAACCATCTCGGAACCCTCTTAAAACCAAGGAGGGGCTACAATTTTACAACTACCTCAGATTAGAACTAAGATATCACCTACATTATCGGAACCAATGATACGTACAACTGCCCCTATTATTAGTGAGACAAACTTCCCCTCCCCCGGCAGTATGTCTCTTCATGTTTCTCTCACCTTACATTTATGAGACAGAATGATAATGTGAGAGTAGGACTTACTTGTACCCCGAATACATCTAACTTCAAACAAAACAGAGCTTCCTCGTGGTTGTATGGTTAACATACGTGTCTTCGGTGGAAACTCGGTTCAATTCCTAGCGGGAATTCATGTGGTTTGAATCTTATATTACGTTTTAGGCCCAAGTCTCATAGCCTAAACTGAAAGGGATCCTAAACCTGTGAGTTGTTCTATTTTGTGGATGGGCAGTTACCACCCTTAAAGCCTTACTCGTATAGATCTGCTTGTAGATCCGTCTATATAGAGGATCCTTATTCGAAAGATACTTGCTTCATACATAAAAACTTTCCGGGGAAGGGTAATCGGATACACCCATAACGTGATGGACTGAAGTCCATTTCCCAGTTACACTTCTTGGTGGAGGGAACTCATCTAGCTAGTGAGAGTCCCACCGGGATCTCCAATGTTGGCGCCGAAGAAGTAAGACAATCTTACCCCTCCTTTCGGTGCCCAAGCATCTCAAGGTATCGGATTCCTCTGTACGATCACATTCCGGCAGAGTCCTGCCCATTTTTGTGAACCCTCAACTTTACTTGCAAAAGTACAATGTAAACTCCCGAACCCAATGGTACATGTTAGTTGCTCATTTCAGAGTTATAAAATGTATTTCCTTCCCCAGTAAGACCGGCAGAATCCAACTTGTTTCGAGGAAACCCTGTCTTCTTTAGCTGAGGTACCTATACTATGTACACTGCCGGACCCAACGGGAAATGTTAGTTATCTATTTGGGACATGGGTCAAGCCTCGCCTCTCCCGGTAAGACACCAAGATGGCAGTTGAATATTCCCAGACTTATGGTGAAAGTTATACATTCTTAGGACTGTATTCGTTTGCTTTATTATTATTGTATGTACTCTAATAATACGAAGTTAATCGTAAACTTTTATTATTGAAATAATGGCCTCATATGTTTCAAAACGTTTGCTGAATAATGACATAAGAGTAAGATTATATAAATATGTATAGTTGATTTTTAGAAAGTACATAATTATCATGATTCTCTTCTGTCTCATTGCCTTTTCACTAAATACGTATATTTCTTCATGCTCGTTGTTTGTGACTGTGACATACCCTACCATTGATGTTAAAATCAATTGCAATTTAGCAATGAGATTAGATAGTACTTGCCAGTGATGCCAACCCGTGGGAAAAATCCCATCTTGTAGTATATTTTATATTAATTTCCCAAATAGGGTAAAGGGAATTTTTAGTAAAAAATGATATATATATGGGATTTTTTGTACATTTACTTCATGATTAGGATTAGGAATTAGATTTCTGGGCTTTCGGCATCTATAGCCATGTTATCCCGTCACATACGAGAGATGACGTTGCCCGGCGAGCACATTGTCTGAGGAAAGTGAAGGAGGTAAGCAGACTGGGACCTGTATGCTAGTACCACCCCGGCATTTGCCTGATGTAAATGAGAAAAATTCAGGAAAACCTCATCCAGGATGACTGGATTGAAAAGGCTTTCATGCTTTCTCGACCGAGTGCTCCAACCGTACATTTACATTTACTTCACCGATGTCAACAAAATTCTCTCAGTCTGGGCTGAAGTAGACTAATGACTCCAATTAACGGGAAATCAGAACTAATTGTCAAATTTTGTTTCTGTAAAATACATTCCAGTATGGAAGTGATTTGACCTCCATCGTGGCTAAACGGTTAGTGCTTTGCCTTTGTTATGGGAGACCCAGATTCATGGCGGGAGCTCATGAAGTTCAGATTCCACATTAATCTGTAGGTCACATCTCATATAGCCTTGTTGCTAAAAGGGACTCTAAACTGAAAATCAAAACAAAATCAAATGGAAGGAATTTATACAATGATTTGAGAATCTAAAAAATTAAAAAAAAACGCCAAGGAACTTGAACGCAACTCTGGTATTAGAAAATATTCCAAAACTTTCCACACGAAATTACCGGAGAAAGAAGCTTGCCTTGTTTGATTCATTACTCCTTAGAAGATTACGACACAAAAGCGTGATGGAAATACTTTCAACAAAATGTACTTATTTTCGCTAAAATTTTGAATTGTTTATAATTACTAATTAATTGACTAATTAACGTAAAAGATCTTAATACACTTATAATGAAGAAATTGAATGGCATTCAATAGTTATATTTTTCATATTTTATAAATTTTGAAAATTTTGTAGAGTGTGGGAAAATTCAAGAGCAAAATGGGAATTTCTACCTGTCAATGATGTGGGATTTTTATAAAGTTTCAAGCATTTTTAACGCGCCTTAAGTGACACAAGGAAACATACGTAGATGTAACGGTATCTTTAAACTTGTCTGTGTTAGTTTTGAATTTCTGTCTTCGAGTCCTCTTATCTTATTCGTTGAATGTCATGACCTTGTTACAGATGTGCTTTTACGAGGACAAGTGCCTTTGAAAGTAATTTCAGCGGATGATAATAAAATTTCTTGCTGTAATTTATCCTGTAAATTGATTCCAACCGAGACAACTGTCTGTTGCTACGTAGATGTCACCTGAATGTTCATTTGACCTGGAAAATGCAATACAAGCACTGATATCCAAATGTCTTACTTCCTTTGAAATTATTATTACTATTATTATTAAGTAGTTTGAGTTTTTATAATGCAAGAATTTTCTAGTTCAGCAGCTATGACATCAAAGCTTTGTCTCCAACCTTTACGATAATAATAAAACGCTAGGATATTTGTTACAGGTAGTTTATAACGTGTCATAACGAGAAAATGGTCTAAATGAAATGGACTAATTATATTGTTGAACAAACTGAAAGTTCATCACCGTAGAAACAAAAGCTCGACATTAGATTCTACCCTTGTCCAAGATAATGTAGTCGAAACCATATGGTTTATTTCTTTAAAAATGGATTCCCAAAATCTGAGTTATCAATTAAGTATATGATTCTCATTCTCAAGAAGGGGAAACATTACTTGAACATAATGAGAAACTTCAAAACGTATTTTTTTTAAAAAAATTAAGTCGTTCATACGAAGACAATAGCTTCCATTGTATGACAGCGTATACAGAATTTGAGAGCTCAACAAGTATTATATCAGTTAATGCTTTATGGAGGAATGTGCCATTTGAATGCACAGGGTTGCTGCACTACGAACAATAAAGAATGGATACTCCTATTGTAGAAAAATTCCAGATACTTATACAAGGCCCATTTTTATAGGCATCATCAAAAGTCTACTACTATGGAGAAAGAGATAGGAAATGTGCCAGGCCTTTATTTAAAGATAAAATCCCTACAGAACTTAGTAGAACAGAAAAAAACTTTGAAGAAATGAAGGACGTCAGCCACTGAATTGAAAACTCGACACCTCTCAATTACGAAGCAAGAACGGTAATTACTAGCCTCTGGTTGCAGTATATACCCCTCATAGTACGTATCGTTGGTGCAACTTTGTGTCCTCACTGTGATTGGCCTAAAATGGCTGGAAATTTGTCACGTGTCTCCTGTCACATCTCATAACATAAATTTCGGAATTTTGGGGAACAAAAATTTTTTGGAGGGTTCTATTTATCCTAAATATGTAGTTCTGAGAATTTGGAGGACCGAGCTCGTTCCATTGAATGGGAAATCAATTGCTAAAAATATAAAAATTCAAGATGATGTCCTCTGTGATGGTGTTTATGATCCTATAGAGAGTACCTCTCTTTCATGGCTATTGAGCTCCATATACGCACCTCTGTGGTTCCTTTTAATGGGTGGAGCGCGCAATTCTAAAGCCCTCATGCTCTAAGATGGATGCTTATCATTCTATGCTTATTTATGGGTACTTATGGTCCAATGAGGTACACATCCTACTCTCTTTCATAGGTATTTAGGACCAGTTACGTACCCCTGTGGTTCCTTTGAATGAGTATGATTCGTTTAATTTTATGGGTAAAAAATTGCTAAACATTGAAAAATTTTCATTGTTTTGACTTCATTAGTCCTCTATTTTAGATGCTTTGGATCCTGTGGATGGGCATCTTACTCCCTTTGATGGGTATCTAGGACCAGATACGTACCCTTCTTGTTTCCTTTGATAGTCGGGGTGAACCAATTCTGCACCTCCTCATGATCGAAGATGGGTGGTTACAGTGCTATAGGTGTCCAGCTCTATGGACGAGCACCTTACTCTCTTTAGTGGGTACCTTGGGCCGATACGTATCCCTGTGGTTCCTTTGAGTAGGTGCAAGGCTGGAGTAATCCTGCAGCCAATCTTTTTAGGACGAGAATCTTACTCTCTTTTTGAGCATGTTTATCAATCTAAATGTAGAAGTACACACACACAGTAAGACAAATGACTCTGATTGATTGTTTGAAATAACATTACCAAGTCACATGAGTACACATACAGGCAAATCGCTCTGATAGGCTGTTGTGAAACACATAACATAGGTCATTGATATGTAACGTAGTCTGAAGAGAGGGTTTCTGTGTTAAAAAGTAGTGAATGAGAAGTGTTCCAACGAGTAACATCATGCTTAGTCAACGTTATTGTGCTTGAAGTACAAATTCAGCTTTGAAGAAAACGGCTGACTACTTTATTGTAGTTGCACATTTTCTGGACATTCTGGTTACTTATCTTATGCATCTTCTGAAATACAAATGATGGTGGAAATCAATTTCAAATCTTCCGTATACGTTATCTGATTCTAAGAAATTCAAGAAACAAAATGTGTGTTTAAGAATAATGTTGATGTTAGTGTGAACGGCAGACTGAAGGTAGTGCTTGTAGACAGCACACTCAGGGAGATAATCGAACAACGCCATCAGTATTGTTGTGCCTGCAAATTCGTTGTATCTGAATCACATTTTGTCTCTTCAAAGCCAGGATAATACCATGGAAACGCCTATAGAATTATTGATTTACAGAGTGCTGCAAGAAGCCAGGTGGTTTTTATTTAAATTGTAACCGCGTAGGTCTCCAAGTATCAACCATCCATCGACAGTGTACATAATTAGCGGCAAAGAGATTTCGCACAGCAGACATATGCCCATGACGTACCTGAGAGCACTTGAACAGGATTGTTCGTTCAACTCGGATTGACAGAATAGCAACCTCCAGTCCAACGACGGCAACCCATGCGAATATACGAACACTAAAGACTTAAGTGTTATAAGCACAAGTACGTTTCTCTCGCAGAGTTACTCTAATAACTGGTCATAATAGAACATCTCTCGTGCTATCAAAGATACTACAGTGGCGAAGCGATTGAAGGGTGTCCGGTATAATTGAATTATGCAAATAATTTCGGGCATATATGTGCCCATGGACATGCAGATCGTAGAAAAATCTAGCCTATATTCAATACAAGAAATGATATGAAATTCTGTGACAGGAGGGGACACATGCCGCTCGCCTTTAGTCTTCATTCAGAAGTGTATGTCTAACGCATCTTATGACGTCTAACCTTCTTTCTCTAGTTTGTGAGATACATTTTCAAAAGAAAAACGTGCATTTTTATAAAATCAGGGCAACGCAGTGTGCTCTATTTGGTAACGGTTTCGTACTTTGGCCAGAACCAAACTTTATCGACAGTGGGATATGATGGAACTGTGTCTGAAAGCCAGCTGAGTTGACATCTATAAAGGTAACCAAGAAAGTTGTGTCGCTTTATGTGGAAGTCCGTGTTCAATTTGCCCTCACACCGTGAGTTGAATGCGAATGGAGACAAGGCAAATGGAAGCTGTTGGTGTGGGTAATCCAATATACTACCTGGTTGTGGCGGTTCAGTTACACCGTGAACTTGCGCAAGGACAGAGTAAACATGGGACCTCCACAGAGCGTCATAAGAATGAGTATGATGTACAAGTTCAAACTGAGGTCAAACGACGCTGCAGTGGTGCGGAAGATATACCAGGCCTTTGGTGAGGGGTCGTGACTACGCGAACAGTGCAGCGGTGGTTTAACAAGTTTAAAGACGATGACGAAACTCGAAGACGCACCACGTGCCGGAAGACCAATACATGCACAAAATGAAGATCTTCAGGAAGTAATTGAGGCGAACTGTGGCCAGGCATGTGAGAAACTGGGACTACAATTCAGTGTGAGTGGAGAAACTATTCGGCAGCACCTCCATCAACTTGGGAAGCACTACAAGTTGAATCGATAGGTCCCACATGATTTGACTCCGGGCCAAAGCAAAGCGAACAGACACCTGTGTTTCTTTGCTGTCTTGCCTGAGGAAGGAACCCAGGGGTATAGCCAGCAGGTTTATATAGGACGGGCCGGTCGTTTTTGAAGGAGGCCAAGTTACAATGTACAAAACCAAAAAAATGTCTTGCAGCTAGTGCTTTTGAGGCCTGAAAAACCGGAAAATGTTGGTTTCTTTCAGGTCCGGTTGGCCTGAAAAACCGGACAATTAAAAAGACTGTTTTCCTTAGCTTATTATTATTATTATTATTATTATTATTATTATTATTATTATTAATATGAGCTCCTCTGTGGCTAAGCGGTTAACGTACGCGCCCTTGGCGCGGGAGACCCGGGTTCGGTTCCCGGCGGGAGCTCATGTGGTTCGGATTCCACGTTAATCAGTAAGTTCACGTCTCATATAGCCTTGCTGCTGAACGGGACGCTAAACTGAAATTCAACTCAACTATTATTATTATTATTATTGCTGTTTCTCCATAAATTATATTCCAGGTAGTTTTTATTCCGTTTCACCAAGAACTACTGCCCCCAACCAAACATTATACCTTTGTGCATAACTAATTCAATTTAAGCCCTTGTACACACAACCTATCTACATAGGTAACAAAGAAAGTTCTCACCCACCACTTCCAACATCGATATGTCACCTGGGGCTAAGACGTACCTGGAAGATCAAATATAGTCCCCATCAGCATCGATGACTTTCTGTCAACGTTCTGGAGGCCATGGATTCCATCGCGGTAGAATTTTGTGGGCGTGAAGCGAAGAAAGTAAGGTCTCAAGTGCATTTTGCACCTCTACTAGGAAGTTGAACTGTCGTCCTCTAAAGTGATTATCCAAGGAATAGAACAAGTGATAAACAGACTCTAATATCCCCGAGGAGTATGTCGGATGCAATAGTGTTTCCCATCCAAGGCGTAAAATGGTGTCCCGGGTCATCCGTTGCCACGTGGGGCTTAGCGTTGTTCTGTAACAGAAGGACCCTTTGCGATTCAGAAGTGCTGGCTCCAGAGTTTTGAGTTTTTCTTGAACACCGCTCAACTGTTCAGAGTACACAGTTTCATTGATACTCTGACCAGCTGGTAGCAGTTCCCGATGCACGATGCCGCGAGCAGTCCACCAAACACACAGGATAACCTTCTTCTGGTGCAGTGCTGGTTTCGGCTGTTTTGAAACCGGTTCGTGGGGTGCTAACCAATGATGACGGCGTCGTGGAGCTTCGTACAAGACCCACTTCTCATCACATGTCAACACCCTGTCCAGAAATGGCTCCTTCCTCAGACAAGACAGCAAAGAAACACAAGTGTCAACTCGCGTTGCCTTCTGGCTCGGAGTCAAATCATGTGCAACCCATCGACTCAACTTGTAGTGTTTCCCCAGTTGTTGCAGGTGCTGCCGAATGGTTTCTCCATTCACACTGAATTGTTTTGTATATGTGTTGATCTTACGGCATGTGGCGCAACTTCGAGTGTTTCGTCACCGTCCTTAAACATGTTAAACCACCGCTGCACTGTCCGCGTAGTCACGACACCCTTACCAAAGGCCTGGTATATCTTCTTCCCCGTTACAGCGACGTTTGACCCCAGTTGGAACTCGTACAACATAGACGCCCTTATGACATTCTTTGGAGGCCCCACATTCACTCTTCCTTACTCAAGTTCAACTGAACTGTCAGAGCCCGGTGGTACGTTGGATATATTCACACCAACAACTCAGATTCGCCTTATCTCCATTCGCATTAAACTCACGGTGTGAGGGCCAATCGAACGCAGACTTCCACAAAAAGCGACAGAACATTCTTGGTGGCCTTTATACATAAGACTGATTTTTAAAATTGCACTAAATTTCTTTAAGATTTCCTGACAAAAATCTATGTATTAATAGTGGTGTCTGTGAACAAAAAACTTCAGTTCCAAATTGAAAGTGACTGTTTGTGACTCTTAATGTCTTGAACCACCCGATCGATCTCAATCAAATTTTCAATATAGATGACGTTCGAGTATGGAAAGTTTTTTTTTTTTATTTTCACTTTAACGGTAGAACCTAGGGAAGGGCGAGGGAAGATTAATATATAAAAATAAATAGAACTTAACTCTTGAACTACCCACAGATCTCGATCAAATTTTCAACATACATGACATTCGGGCCTGGGATAGTTATCATGCCGTGTTGAAACATTCTAGGTTTTTGTTTTTGTTTTTGTTTTTGTTTTGTTTTACACCTGTCTCACCGTATCAGATTAATAGGAATGGGTATGCATTTTTTAATGACCCTTTGTGGACATTTTGACCCACCGCTAGTTTGGACAGGTTTATCATCAAGAGTCGAGACTTCTTTCACCTTTCACTTCACATCAGCTTTCATACTATACTCAATTTGAACCCCTTTCCCATTTCCACATTTTGAGTGGGAGCCTGCGAGGGAACTTGAAACATTTCTTTTATACTTTGAATCATTATAAGTTTTAACATATCCCTGTTTTTGTTTTTACACCTATCCTACCGTTTCAGATTCATACGAGTGGCCATAGACTTTGCAATGAAAGTTGTGTTGATATTTTGACTCACCGCTATTTTACAGAGGCTTATCGTAGAGTCGAGACTTGATTTATCTTCTTTAATTCAATACCAACTTTCATACGATATGGAAGTTGACTCCCTTTCCATTTAAAAATTTTGAGCTGGACCCCGTCCGGAACTCTGTGGGGAACCCTGAGACCATTTATTTTACTTTGATACGTTGTACTTTTGAAATGATAGAAGGCATGTTTTTCAGTTTTCATATCTGTTTCACCATTTCAGATTTTTAAGACTTTATAGACAAGCTTAAACATTTTAATAAAAATAAGTAAAATGCTGCTCAAGCGGAATGCATGAGACCTCCCCAATTTTGGTAACTGGTTTTGATCTTACTTTGGCCCAGGCTTTCAGGAAATATATACATCATCCCCACTTTGTGGATTCAGGTTCAAGTACATCCCGCGTTGGATTCGAGGACGTCTTAAATTCGAGTAATTATCGAGAAATTCTTAATTCAAGATATTATTAACGTGTTATTAAAACTACTTTACTAGCCATAAATATTTTAAATTTTGTATCATACTCAATCATTCAGACAACAATAGTGTCCTCCCTTTGCCCAGGACGTGCGACCTTCTAGTATTTATTCATTATTCATGACTAAAAACATAATTATTTTATTAACAGCTATATCTCACTCCCTATTTTACACCAAATAGCATTAAAAAGAGCGAATGAAATCCAAATAAAAACGTTAATTTTCATCAAATTTTCTATCTGATAAAATATTTTTAAAAAACACTAGTTACAGCATATAAAAAATATGATGTACTTACTAATTAGTTTAGTAGCGTTGTTTTATGATCCATACTATTTTACCATAAATTATTAATTATTTGTAAACTTTAAAGCTGTTCGTTTGGGGGGCCAGAAAAATCATTTGGGGGGCCTGGCCCTGATGCCCCCCCCCGTGGCTACACCCCTGAAGGAACCATTTCTGAACAGGGTGTTGACATGTGATGAGAAGTGGGTCCTGTACGAAGCTCCACGGAACCGTCTTTATTGGTTAGCATCCATGAACCGATTTCAAAACAGTCGAAACCAGCACTGCACCAGAAGAAAGTTCTTCTGTGTGTTTGGTGGACTGCTCGCGGCATCGTGCATCGTGAACTGCTACCACCTGATAAGAATATCAATGCAACTGTGTACTGTGAGTAATTGAGCCATGTTCAAGAAAAACTCAAAACTCTGCAACCAGCACTTCTGGATCGCGCAAAGGTCCTCCTGTTTCAGGGCAACGATAATCCCCACGTGGCTAGGTTGACCCGAGACACCATTCTACCCCTTGCATGGAAAACACTATTGCATCCGTCATACTCCCCGAACATTGCATCGTTTGTTTACCACCTGCTCTATTCCTTGGACAATCATCTTAGAGGACTCCAGTTCAAATCCGTACAAGAGGTGCAAAAGGCACTTGGTACCTTCTTCGTTTCACGGCCCACCAAGTTCTACCGCGATGGTATCCATGGCTTTCCAGAACGTTGGTAAAAGGTCGTCGATGTTGATGGGGACTATTTTTTATCTTCCAAGTACGTCTTATGTGCAGGCCCTATTTAGGCAAGGGCTATTCTGTGCTCGAGCACAGGGCGACAAAATTTAGGGGGAGGCAAAATTTTAGATTTTTTTTCAAGATTCACAATAAAGTAATATTTAAAACTTGCAACCCGCAGAGTCCCGCGCAAGCGCGAGAAAATAATATTGTGTTTAATTCGCTCTAATTACAGTAGTTACTAATTAGATAGCTTATCTGATTATAATAATTATTTTTTAAAAAGTCATCATCTACTATCCCGAACCCAAGAGGGTGAGGATGAACTTGGAACATCATGAAAACTGATACCATTAAACTCAGTGACCTTGAAAACTATAAATTTAACACAAGTGGTTCAAATCCCAAGTTAAGCTGTAATCCAGAAATAGATTATAGTACATACACCGTCTTCATCAGGAATTTCAAGCAATGTGGCAGAAGTTTATTTAAACTGAGTAATTAAAGTTACTAATATATACAGAAATGAGAAGAATAAGTATTTAAAGTTAATGCTATATAAATATATATGTGTGTTTAAAGAAGAGAGTTGATTATAAATAAATGTTAAAATAATGCAGAATATGCTAAATATATGTATTAATGATGGTATTCGCCACATAGTTACATATGGTATTTACCTAGGCAGGACGCGATGTAAATGTAGTTACAGTTTAAGCTAAAAAGAAAAGAAATATTAAAATTACATACAATACTAGATGTGGATTATTGTATTAAATAACTAAAATAATACGTTAATCTGATTAAATCCATATATATATATATATATATATATATATATATATATATATATATATATATATATATATATATATATATATATATATATATATATATATATATAATATGTATTATATATATTATATATATGAAGATGCATATGCTACTTGTGATATGATACACTGCTTCTATATTATTGTTGTTGAAATATAAAGTCTCCAACGAAATAAAGTTTATAAGTGACATTATTTAACTTTTAAGGTTATTAAGATTATTCTTTTAAAACTAATGTTCAGATATACGGTATAATGTTATGTCAATGGTTCTATTTTATTACGTAGCATTTTGATCACATAAAACTTATCCTGATGTTACCCCTCACATTACCTCTTGAATCTTGGTTTTCTTCTGATTGATTTCCCGAACCATTACATGGTTGGGTGGCAATTCCGATATGCCGGGCCAAAGTCTTGGCTTAGTTTAAGGAAATACATGGTAAGTGCATTTTCATGGTATTGCTGAGCCTATCACCAAATTTTAACGTAATTATAATTACTTCGAATTGTTATTTGTTGTTGTATTGCAGAGGATTGATGGGTACCTGATAACATCTTCATACGTTGACGCACAACATACCTGCTACGACAATACAATGTTATTTATAGAATTCTAATCAATTAAATACTAGCATTTTCGGTTTGCAATTTACTTTTTCATCAGATCTTTCCTGTCAATGTAAACATTGTATAGCCAGGATTAAAATTAACTATTACAGTAAATCGGTTAACCGCAGCCAGGATATAAATTAAGCATTAAAGCTTTCGGGCTATTTTTTCTCTCCTATTTTCTTTCCTTTTTTTAAAAGAAAAAAAGTCAATGGAGTCAGTGCAGAATACAAGAATAAATAACGTCACTCGTAGTTGTGGGGTTGTTGAGTCAGTTTGCTTCCCTGGAATAAATCCTCTTCAATTAGTAACCTTGGTTTCCATTCAACGACAGTTGTGGAAATAATACTTCTTCAACAGCCTTTATTCAACAAAGTCTTCATTTTTTATGAATTCATTTAAAAATAACAAGATATACAGATTTTCTAGGGTGAATGGCGTTGAAGGAGAAAACATCGTAGAAATGCATAAGGAGAACATTATATATATATATATATATATATATATATATATATATATATATATATATATATATATATATATATATATATATATATATATATATATATATATATATATATATATATATATTATCATTCCGTACAGGTAAGCTGGTAGGAGATGAGGAGAAGCTTTACCCGACCACGCTCACGTACGTAATCTAATTTTGCTTTTCCTTTTTCCACCATCAACCCCCGCACAGAGGTATAGACTGTATCTAAGTACATCTATAGAATTAATTATAGATTTTATAATAGCACAACATTTTAAAGCATTCTATTACTAGAATCAGTATATGTAAGATAAGTAATTATCTTTCCGTATAATAGTATGTTTAATTAATCACTTGAATTTATTTGGTAGTCGGGCGCAGTGTTCGTAATTTGGAAAATTTTCCTAATCTAGGGAACTTTCGTAGGTAAATTTAGCAACAACAGATCTTTGATAAAAGATGAAAATCGAAGGAAATTCTCGCGATGACTGATTGACCAAGATAAACGCTTAAATTTTTCTTTGTTCTTCAGAAATAAACCAATACACCGCATAGCAATTCTGGGTGTGTGCGTGTTGTGTATTCAAAGTAGCATAATTTTCTTCCATTGTTGATTGGGTATATTTGTTAGAAATTAGGGATTAGATTTCTGGACTTTCGGCTCAGGCCCGTAGCCAGGGGGGTCTAGGGGGGCCGAGCCCCTAAATATTTGCTGCCCCCCTAAAATTTTCACGGTAAGCTTGGAAATAATATGGTGATGAACTGTAAGGTTGGATCGGGCACCCTCTAACTTCAGCCGGGCCCTTCCTACATTTTTGGGCTGGCTAACGGCCTGTTTCGGCTCTAAAGCCATGTTAGCCCGTAACATAAGAGGGATGACGTCCATCAGCGATCACACTAAAAAAAATGGATGAAGAAAGCGGCCAAGGACTTGTATGTTAAGTATTTTCCCGGCATTTGCCAGGTGTGAATAAGGAAAACCCACGAAACTCTCATTCAGGATGGCTTGCCTCAAACACTTGTTACAGTTTTTCGACCAAGTGTCCCCACCGGAAATCGAACGCGTGATCGCGCGCACCAAAGACGACAGCGTTACCGACTACGGTACTTGGGATCAGTTGAGTACACTTGTATTTAAAAAAAGGTGAAAAAAGAAGCAAAAAACAAATGTCGTTGACATTTTCTTTAATACAGTTAAATTAATCATATCCTATAATTTCCGTTATAGGAATAGAACACTCACAAAGGGGAAATTTTATAAGAAAAGGGAAAATTTTGTGTTAGTCGTGGGACATTTTCTTAAGGAAACCTAGAAACACTGGTCGTGCATTGTAGTATTGTATTGGAATAGTAAACAATGACAGAGTAAGGAATTGATAGTGTACTTTCTGTATCCGTATGATAATTTCATATACAATCCAAAAACAAATACAATCTGTATAGGTAGTATCAAATAGAGGTCTGCACGGTCCGGAATTTTTAGCCTGGGCCCGACCCGACCCGGCACGTGAATTTGTAATGTGAAGACCGAACCAAGTCCAAAATATGTTTTAGCATTTAGGCCCGATCCCGGCCCGAGCTCATGTGATAATCAAATGAGCCCTAAATAAGCCCGAATTACAGAAAGTTTATAATTTACGCAAAATCGTATTTTTATTTACAGCAATTAGAAGTATAATCTTGCAATTGTGCTTTAAAAGTTCTCCAGAATGAATGGTCCAAACGTCCAATAAATATCGTTGTACAGTATATTTACAAAGTTAGGCCCGAAAATCCCGACAAATATGGTTGTATATTTAAACATTTACATCCCGAGTCCGAAGTGACACATGCTTTGTAGGTCCGAGTCCGGCCTGCGGACCGGGTTGGGCTCAAGCCCGAGCCCGTGCAGACCTCTAGTATCAAAGTAGCAACATTATACCAGCTCAACTTCAAATGATTTTTTTAAAAAAATACGTGTTTCGTGCAACCCTCTAATAAAATGACATTTTCAAACTAAACTTTTTTTTTTCAACTAGAGAGCATTTGATGAATTCTCTCTTCGCTACGGACTAAATACTGAATAGTAGGGAAATGAATAAGTGAAAAGTTGTAACCCGTAGGCTTTTCTTTGCTACAAGTGGCAATCATTGTTTTTGTGATTCTTAAAACTGGTTTTAACAGAAAATTACGTTTGCCACCCGTCAATTTCTTGGAGTCACAAAAAATCAAAGATAGCGGACAACATGGCCACCCCAAAAGGAAGTAAGTTCACAACGCGTAGGCTTTTATTTTCTACAAATGACAATGACTGTTTTAATGATTTTTAAAATTGGTTTTAATACAAAATTGTGTTTTCCACCCGTCAATTTCTTGGAGTTTTTAGAAATTCAAGATGGACTCCCAAAAGGAAAGTAAGTTCAAATTAACATAACAAGTTATGGCGTCAAAATGTGGTGTCGATTTTCATACTTTTGCGGCTGTTGAATTATATATATATATATATATATATATATATATATATATATATATATATATATATATATATGTTTAAAATGTTATGAGGCATTCACAATGTAAGGTATTTACGTGATTGCAGAGGATATCAAGAAAATTAACATATAAACAAGCGAAAAATGTGATTATATTTCAGTTAAGTAAACTCCATCATCATCATAGGTATTCTGCCTTTATTGGCAGGTCACTTGCCGCAGCTGAGAAGCTTCCATGCTCCACGGTACTCCGCTAACCTCTTCGTCTTCGCGTATGATCTTTCTGTTTTAATATCATCCATTAATTGTAGTCTCCTTCTCCCCCTCCCTCTCTTTCCTTCCACCATACTCTCTAGCACGTCTTTCATGGTACAGTTCCTTCTTAGTCTCACACAGTTTCTCTTCCTCTTCTTAATAATATCAAAAATTGTTTTTTTCACAATTTCTAACTTCCTCTCATTTGTCTTCCGCTCGACCCAGCTAATTCTCTCCATTCTTCTCCACACCCACATTTCGAAGGCTTCCAGTCGATTTTCGTCAACTTTACGTAATGTCCATGTTTCCGTCCCATACAGTACAACACTCCACACGAAGCATTTTATGAGTCTTTTTCTCAACTCTTTATTCAAGGTCCCACAAAACAGACTTTTCTTCCTCCTAAAGGCTTCTTTCGCCATTCCTATCCTTGCTTTTATTTCACGTTCGCACTTCATGTCATTACTAAGAATACTACCCAGGTATCGAAAACTATTTACTTGTTCTATTTTCTCCCCTCCTACATTTATATTTGACACAGACCCCTTCGTTCCAATCACCATGGCTTTTGTCTTTCTAACTAATGTATTTAAAATCATCAAATCTCAGCAACAGCATGTATTCGAAATAGCATGTACTGTACAACAAATTTTCTTTA
Source organism: Thermobia domestica (assembly GCF_964235325.1). Lineage (NCBI taxonomy): Eukaryota > Metazoa > Arthropoda > Insecta > Zygentoma > Lepismatidae > Thermobia > Thermobia domestica. The sequence goes on along the minus strand of NC_137455.1, from coordinate 384,476,143 downwards.
GTACAAGAAATGCTGTAACTATGTTGTTTAATCTTAACAATATCTCAAGTTTTAAATTTCCTATATATATATATATATATATATATATATATATATATATATATATATATATATATATATATATATATATATATATATAGGGTGTTTCAAAACAACACATACAACTTTTGGGAGGTGATTCTGTACACCAAGATAAGACAAAAGTATAGAGCAACCTAAGTGCATAAATTCTTCCTTTCGGAGTTATAGGCTGGCGAAAACATGAAAAAGAAAATAAACTTTAAAGGTTCATAGCTACAATACTATGGGATCTACCGAAGTCAGATCAAGACTTCACTTAGAAACTGTACTTTTGGATAGTGCATATATTAGTTCCTAAGTGAAGTCTAGTTCTGACTTCAATATGTCTGATTGTTTTAGAGCTATGGACTTTTAAAGTTCATTTTTTTTAATATTTTCGGCAGCCTATAACTCTGAAAGGAAGCATTTTTGCACTCAGGTTGGTGTATACTTTTTTATCTTATTTTGGTGTCAGGAGTCACCTTCCCAAACGTTGTCGGTGTTGTTTTGAAGCACTCTGTATATGCATAGGCCTATATTATTCGAACTGATGTATTAAACGTTCTGTTATATTTTGAGTTGTTTCGTTCATCCTTCAAATGCAGTTATGTGCTGTACGGTCACTGAAGAGCAACCGACTTCTGAATCTCAATCACATGAATAGTTATGCAAGTAAGCAAGTCATTAGCTCTAAGATCCAGCACATTAAACATAAGAATACGTATCCACAACAATATTTATTCAATACGATACCTCAATCTTCCTATATAATTAGGTCATCAAGTACTTGTATTAATGAATCATAACGAACTTAATAATATAACTTCACTTATTTAAAGAAACGAAAGGTTCACTTCAGTTATTTGGCAATATAATTGAATTCAAATCGTCTGAATATCAATCTTAACGAGTAGGACGCCAAGGAGCTTTATGTAAAGAATCCAATACTTGAAAATATAATTTGAAGACTTTTCCTGATTGAATTCAAGGAGCAAGTGCTTAATATTTTGTTGAAAGAAATGGAATCCTTCAACATCAATTCAAGCTTGCATTAAATATCTACTCTCAAAGCTTTTATCTATACGTTTTTTACATTATCATCAATTATATGCTGCTCATCTTCGTGTTTTTTTTTAAAGGGAAGCCAATTTTTGAATGATGCCATTAAAGGTCCCAATTTTGTGCAGTTGGAAACAATGGTTATAGTGCTTTCCTGTCAACACAGGAGCAGCTGTTGTTTCTGGCACTATACCATCCTTTACCCAGCAGTCTTCTAGGCCTGAGCTGGCATAGTGCTCCTTAGGGACGGATAAATAAACCAGTATCGAATGAAAGCTACCTAGTGAAGGAATAACATTTTTTGTTTCATCTGACTGGAGCCACATCAACATTTTTAATTTTGAGTAAAGAGCTTCATCAAAGGTTATAACATCATTTTTGTTTAGTTTCTTAGAGATCATCTTGCAGCTGGTAACAACAGTCCATAATGTGTCATATTCGTGAGCTGGGTTAGGAATTTTTGGGTACTACCCTATAGTAATTTTGGGCTGTTCACCTTCTGCAATACACTGGTTAAATACTGTCCATGATGGCACTACATTCTTTACATCATTTTCTCTGCATGATCGACTAAATAGCCAAGCCAGGTCCTGATTTGGTGGAGACACTGATATACAGTCTTTAACAGAAAAATTAATATCTTTCTTTGGAATTGTGTCCTTTGATTTTGAAAATGTTGATGATATGAGTTTGTTAAAATCTCCAGACACACTTTTCAAAGTGCTATTCTTTTCCCACTGGCAAAGACAAAGAGACAACATTATGTGTACTTTCTTGATGTGCAACAATTTGTGTGGCATGAAATGTTTCTTTTTCATCTAATGTGTCCTCTAAAATGTCAATATTATCTGCTGCATAATGGACAAATCGATTTGATACAAGATTTTCAGGAACCACTACATTATTTTCTAAAAGCCTGTTCACAGTTTTTTCTGCAATAGTAGTGTCAATACACCGAATCACATCATAAGTAACACAACTTCCAGCAGCATGTAGTGTGTTAATTAGCTTCTTTGATCTGCTTGCTTGAGGAACAAGTAGGCATGTGCTAATATGTTTTGGGGTTATTTTTTTCCTTTTCGAAGATGCATAAAGAATATCTTGATCTAGTTAAACAATATGTATGTTAATTTTCGTTGTGGGAGGTTCATCTTCAAAATCTTTATCGTCATCTTTATCAGATAGAAGAATTCGGAGAAACATATACAGGATTTTCTTTGCAGAAGTTTCGTTTTAATGTGGAAATGATTTTCTTTATAGCATAGAATTTGTTCTTCGTATCAGAAATAATTTCTTGAAAATGTATCCTTGAGCCATGACACCTTCTACGGCTTCAATTGTACTTAACTTTCTTGGGAAGACAAGCGGAGGGAGATTTCTGCATATTTGTTTTTGAAATTGTATGTTGTTTCCATAATAATTGGATAGCATTTTCTTCATATCTTTGTTACTAACTGTCACATAAACGCCAGTTTTTTCTTTTGTCATTTGGCTATACCTGTATGACATTTCTTTTATTCTGTAAACGTTTCTAACATGAAGTTCTCATTTCAACTCAGAAACTACCTCAGATAATATAGGGTTTGTGTGAGTACCAGTAAGTACCAACTGTAAAGTACTAATAGTTTCCACGGTATATTTCAATGTAAATGCCCTGTCTTTATTCCTTCTACTGGTTGGATGATAGTGTGCCTCCATTGCAATAAGGTCTTCTGTACCTATTCGACATCGAAGTAGTTCATTGGAATCTGCAAGTCTGCGAATAGTAGAAGCACATTCAAATTTTAAAACTTGAGATAGTCTTTTGCCATCTTTTTTTCTGACAGAAAATACAAAGCTGCCAATTAACGTTAGGACTAATGACCGCATAGAAACTTTTGCAGGCTGAAAAATCTTTTCACCCATAGTTGGAAGCTTATCTTGATTCTCTATTTCCGCCTTTCTTGTGTTCATGTTTTCTTGTTCTTCATCAACCGATCAATATGGTCTTATGTGTGAACTGAGTGTAGCATTTTTTTATGCCAAAATGTGTTTTCATATGGAGGCAGTCGAACAATGCATCTTTCTAGGTGTACAATACAGTCTTTAATTCAGTGTGAACAGATGATAATGTTTTTCTTTTCTCTAAACATTTCTTCACTTTATTTACACCATTTAACGTAGCTTCCATTAATTCATTTGTTGTCACTACTGTCACATATGCGGCACAATACAGGAATATCTTATTCAAAACGAGGTTTCTTAGTAGAATGAGAAATTGTTGCCACAGGCTTCATTATTTAGGTTTTATAATAGTTCCAATCTAATTACCATCATAAGAAAAAGCAAAACCTATTTTTTAAAGATCAGAAACAGCTAGAAAGTTTAAATTATGGAGAAAAGATCCTTTTTAACATAAATTTATATAGAAACGTAAACTTTTCCACAAACAGAACTCCAGTCATCTTAAATGGCAATATATCATTTTAAATGAATATTCCTTAAGCTTACAGTAATTTTATTGTTTGTCAAATTTCTCTATGTCTTTTTGTATGCATCTGGCGCTATTTATGATATCGTTTTTTAATTCTACGACGGTGAAAACATAGAAATCGATACCAAACTTGGTGGTACATGACGAATAAATTTATTTGTTTTCGGACCACCATATTGTCCGCCATCTTGAATTTTTGGTGACTCCATGAAATTTACGGGTAGCAAACATAATTTTCTACTTACATAGGTTATAAGAAATAGAAAAACAATAGTTATTGCTTGTAGCAAAGAAAAGCCTACGGGTTGCTTTTTGAAACCTTGTTTGCCTACATGATCTGCCCACCTGAGCCCTAGGTATAAATGTTTTCTTTAAACGGTATAAATTACGCATTTCCTCGTCAGAAGTTTCCTCCACTCCCCATTTCCTTCCCTCTTAAGTCCAAATATTCATCTCAGGATTTTGTTCTGAAATACTTTTAGTCTATGTTCTTCCGTCAGAGTAAGCTATCATATTTCGGGGCAACCATACAGCACAACAAACATAATTATCGTTTTATATATTTTAAGCTTGAAATTTCTTGACAACATTAAAATAATAATAATAATAATAATAATAATAATAATAATAATAATAATAATAATAATACATTCAACAATTTGGAAATTCTGTGTTAATGAAATACCAACTCTTATACCATGCACTCATTTCCTTACCATTTTGCCTTTCCCTGAAAGAGGATTACACTCTAATAGCTGTTAGTCTTCAAGCTAGTTCAATCTTTTGAACCACACACTATAGAATATTAGATCTATAAAGGATACAACAAATTTATGGGATTTTAATATATATTAGTCTTTCCTGTGTCAAAAAGATTGGTCTAAAATGTTAAACTCTATATACATTCATAAAGAAGGGCGCCAATCCTGGGGGAACTGAGGGGTCCAGGACCCCCCCCCCCGAAGCTCATGTGAGCCACCCCAAATATTTTTATGAAAAGTATGTATTTTTATACGTATTTATTATTGTTATATCTATTGTTATGTGTATTTTATTGTTATATGTATTTTTTATGATTATACATGGCATAATTTGAATTGAATTTGACTTAAAATCCTGATATATGCCTTCTTAAACCCTTCTCTGCAAGCATACATATCTGAATGGGACCTCTCAAAGTTACAGAGAAATCGGCGCGCTGTCGTTTCAAAAGAATCCATTAACGACAGGAAAGTAATTTTGTAGCCTGCAATATGTACTTATCTTGCTTCGTAGAAAAAATACCTTGCAACACTTCCATTCATATTATATCAAACGCACCTTTCGTAAAAGTTTTTCCCGTCATTGTGTATCCTCAATCATAACCTCTGAATAAGAGCTGCATATTTGGAACAGTTGTTGAAAGCAAATCATAAAACGACGATGGTGTATTAAATAGTGTATTTTTTCTTATTTTATGAATCTGTACTTATCTTCAACAGTACTCGTATAACACAAATTTGTATAATGTATATAAAAGCATGTTTTCTTACTTTTGGCTCAATAGCGATAGGTAATATTTAAAGTAAATCGCTTTCTCTGAAAAGATATAATGTATTTCTGACGAGGTCTCAGTATTGTGTTATTATTAATAAATACCTCCTACTTATTATACCATATTATTATCATATACAGGGTGTTTCAAAACAACACCCACAACGTTTGGGAAGTGATTTCTGACAGCAAAATAAGATCCAACAAAAGTATAGACCAATCTGGGTTCAGAAATCAGTCATTTCGGAGTTATAGGCTGCCGAAAAAATGAAAAAATGAACTGTAAATGTCCATAACTCCAAAACTATGGGACCTACCGTAGTCGGCTCAAGTCTTCACTTAATAACTAGTATGTGCCCAATCCAAATATCTATGTTTCAGAATCCTGTGGTATTTCCGCAAAAATTTCTATAGAGGTAGTTAATGAGTACTTCAAATCATGCACTCCGACTACGTGGGTGCTCCGGGGCTTCGGCATCCACACATATTATCTTATGAGTGCAGCGTACGCACAAAATTTTTAGTTTGGATCCGGGTTTGAGCCCATTTCTCTTGATTTTAAGTCAGCCGTGTTACCAACTGAGCTAGGGCAGACCCAACTTATCCTTATAGTACTGGTATATTTTACTTTATGACAGCACAGCCCTTTATGACAGTGTTCATAAAAGATTTTAACTAAAAATAAATCAATCAAGTATCTAGATTTCCCTGAAAACATATAATACATCACGCCATTGATATGCACCCACATAAATTTTGAAAAGTCATCGCCGTTGCTTCAAATTATATGCTTGCAGCCAAACTCCCTGTATAAAAATCGATGCGTAAGTACGTTAGGATTCTGAAACATTTATTTTTGAATAGGGCACATATTAGTTCCTAAGTAAAGTTTTGACCCGACTCCGGTGGATTCCATAGTATTGGAACTATGGACCTTCAAAGTTCATTTTAACATGTTTTCGCGGCAGCCTTTAACTCCGAAATGACGGATTTCTGCTCCCAGTTTGGTCTATACTTTTATCTTTGTGTCAGGAATCATCTCCCAAACGTTGTCGGTGTTGTTTTGAAACACCCTGAATAATTGAAGCGTGCTTGAGTAACAACATTCTACCGTTCGACTCAACTGGAACTTGAGTATCTGTCTATCCATCTGTTCATCTGTGTGTCCCACGATATCTTCTGAGATTTTAATTAAATTTGGAATTGCCTTCCCCAACTTTCTGAAATAACTTTATTGTTTGGCAATCCATCAATTATCAGGAAATAAAAAGAAGAAAATGAGATAAAATTAAATCCTTTAGTTTAACGTCCCACGATTACACCCTTTAGGCTAAGGGAGAGGAATTATAAAGGCTAGTAAATGATAATGGAAGAATTAATGGAATGAGAATGTGGGAGGAAACAGGAGTACCCCGAGAAAACCGACGGACACGATATTGTCGACCACATATTTATTTAGTCAGGGATCGAACTAAGGACCCAAGCACCAGAGGTAAGCGTTCTACCACTGAGCCACCGTGCTCCCCCCCCCCTTCCGAATAAAAAGGAGAGAAACTCCATCCCACTTTTCAAGGAACCTACTTTTAACACGAGCTCAGAACCACGAGGTGAACATACCATTATACAAAATCCATCCTCACCGAATAGGTCGTTTCCCACCATAATTTCTCGCCTTCAAGAGCTAGATTACAATACCTTCTCACTCAGCCTTGCATTTTTTTCTAGGAAGTTTGTGACATACATTTCATAGAAATACCTCCCGGAACATTTTTTCTGTTGATATAGAATCTAATTTCGTGTAATAAACCCTTTCAGATCAGAATAGCATCTTAATTGGTAGGTATCGAAGATGAGAGCTTCTGATTGCTGTAGAAAAGATGTTCGTATTTTGTTGTTGTTCGAAAACTGATCCTTTTTCTTTTGTGTTATTTAATGCCTTTTGTCTCTGATCTATTTTCCCCTCCCAACAGACAGTTATGCTCTCTTATTATTTTACCAACATTGATCTTGGTTTTAGTTAAGAATCTTTATCTGAATAATTACACGACTTGCTTACAAATGAAACTATGACACTAATAACGACAGAACAGATAATTTCATTGCTGTGAAAAACAATATGTTTTAACCTTTCATTTTTATTTAAATAAAATGACTAATTAACCTTATTTAGTTCCCTATACAATCCACAGGGAAAATATATACCTCTCTAATATACAGCTAAGTGAGAGACGCTTCATTTGTTGGCATTGGTGCTTCTCAAAGTAAGTTTCAATATACATGTATCCTACAGCAAAAATAAGTTTTCAAATATACTACAGGGAGGCTCATACTGATTATGATGTTTCAAAGACTGCGGTAAAGAAAATAGCAACGCAACTTGAACATAAACACATTACTCTCATACCTTTCCTTACAAGAATTTTAATCCCTGTTCTCCATGGCATGGTCCACCAATGCACCGTCCAAATCGATACATGCCTAGAGACGAAGAGCTACCATCCAAATCGATACATGCCTGGAGACGAAGAGCAATCATCCAAATCGATACATGCCTGGAGACGAAGAGCAATCATTCAAATCGATATACATGCCTGGAGACGAAGAGCAATCATCCAAATCGATATACATGCCTGGAGACGAAGAGCAATCATCCAAATCGATATACATGCCTGGAGACGAAGAGCAACCATCCAAATCGATATACATGCCTGGAGACGAAGAGCAATCACCCAAATCGATATACATGCCTGGAGACGAAGAGCAATCATCCAAATCGATATACATGCCTGGAGACGAAGAGCAATCATCCAAATCGATATACATGCCTGGAGACGAAGAGCAATCACCCAAATCGATATACATGCCTGGAGACGAAGAGCAACCATCCAAATCGATACATGCCTGGAGACGAAGAGCAACCATTCAAATCGATACGTCTACTCATCATCACCGTCTCCTTTAGCCTAACCGGCATAACCGTGGGATGTAAAACTCAAAGATTTCATTTCATTTTTTCAAATCGATACATGCCTGCAGACGAAGAGCAATCATCCAAATCGATACATGCCTGGAGACGAAGAGCAACCATCCAAATCGATACATGCCTGGAGACGAAGAACAACCATCCAAATCGATACATGCCTGGAGACGAAGAACAACCATCCAAATTGATATATGCCTGGAGACGAAGAGTAATGTACTCACAAACAGCTTGACAGACCCGTACTGATATTCTGTGGAACTCTTCTGTGATAGCTTCCCGTAGTTTTGCCAAATTGTGTGTGTGATGTTGATACACTTTGTCTTTTACAACAGCTCATAAGAAAAAAAAGTCAGGTTGTGTCTGATCAGGAGATTGAGCTGGCCACTCCACAGACTCACGTCGACCGATCCAACGCACACAATGCACACGTTGTTCCAGAGACATTCTGTCTGGCACACACTAATGGTTCTAAATCTAGTGACCGTTATCCCCACACTCAGGCTACATAGTGTTGTCACATCGAAACTTTTTGTGCAGAATTACAAATACACAATCACTTAAATATCACACACTTATAACTGTGGGCCACCCTGTAGCTGCAATGTCAGTTCGTTCTCTGGTTAGATAAGGTTTACGAAGAATATTTGAGAGGTATATATTTGCAGCGTTTACAATGTTCTTTTATAATTGAGTATAAGATTACATAGGTATAAGTAGGTGTAAACTTTCCTTTCTCTTTCCTCCCTTCTTTAGTTAAATTCATTCTTACAACTTCCTAATGGACTTCGAAATTTGCAATATTTTTTTAGGTTCAGTTTAACGCATGATCTATTGAGCATGTTACTTGTAAGCGTACCATTACATGCTAAGTCTTCGAAGAATTAGATAAGTTAGTATTTGGTAACATTATTTGATTAGTTTATTGATTATTAATTTTACCTTACTAAAGCCTATAGGACAGCACCTACGGTTTAAAGTGGGATCTGGACCATTTAGTGTAATGATACTCAACCTGGGATAAACGACCCTCCAGTAATGTTGTTCAATTCGTTTAACAACCGCTTGTATGGTTAGTATTTAAAAACAGGTTCTGTGATTAATAGGCCCAGAGCCACAACTAGGGGCGAGCAAGCGAGGAAACATACCTCGGGCGCGTAGTTGGAGGGGCACTTAAAAGGGCAATATTCATATTTGAATTGAGGACACTCAATTTCATGTTTCTCTCAGGGGACACAAATCCTATTTGTAAGCCTGAGCAAGTAGGGCTATAGCAACACGACTAAATATATTAATATTATTACTATATGATTATATTATTAAGTATACAAAAGTAACTGGGAATAAGTCATGCTGGATGTTTGTATTGACTTTTTGTATATTGAGTCTCAAAAATAATGCTGGCTGCACACGTGGTAACACGTATTCCGTTGGATGACGGTAAGTATTAATGATTTTGCTATGCATGACGTAGAAAACAATGACAGCGCGCTCTACTTGAAGTTTCAGGGGGAAATAAAGCACCTGCTTTTCTGACTTTGATGCGAAAATCAAATGGAGAAGCCACATAAATAGAAGTTTCGATATTTGACGGGTTAGTATCTAAACTGGGAAAAAGAAGACTAGCCAATTAAACTTTTATTGGTTAATTTACGTTGGATGAAACTAGAGACACTTCCAATTTGAATTGCTCTTTTATTATACACTGTTGAGATAGTTCAAATGACTGTAGGTCTACTTGTGAAAAATGAAATAAGATATGTAGTTTTAAGTCTAATGACAGATATTTTGTTTTTCAACAGGACAGATCAAGTAAAATAGGACGTGGTTCACTTATAGTAGTATTTAAAAAGTTTCAAGTGGAAGAAATTAGGATAAATATTGAACATGTACAAATTGTCTGTATTAAGGTGATAACGGAAGATATTACTTATAATATCTTTGTGTCAGTATACTTTCCCCCTAACACAAAAATTGAAACACACACGCATATATATATATATAGCGAGAGAGAGAAAAAAAACTTGAGGAGGTCACTAATTTTCAGTTCTATAATATATTGATAGTAGGTGCTTTTAATATACCCTCGACTACTGATTCCAGTTATAATCTTATGACTGGAGGTCATATTTGTGTAGCATTTGCAAACTTTTTGCCTTCTTTTAATCTTCAATTATAAAATAATATAAGAAATGATAACGGCAGAACATTAGATTTACTATTAACAAACTTGAAAGACATTGATTTTACTAGAAATAATTGTCCTTTATAAACTAAGGACTTACATCCTCCTCCTTTATTAACTGAATTCTATATTACATCTGAATATTTACAAAGTTTAGTCCAACTATTATCTTTAACTATTGTAAAGCAGATTTTTGCAATTTGTATAAGGACCTACAGAAATACATTTTGGGCAGATATATCAATATGATTATCCGAATGATTCAATAAATTACTTTTATAAGAAATTTGACGTTGTAATTAATAAGAATGTTCCTAAACGAAAAATAAAAAAAAAGGGTATTATCCATGTTAGTTTACAGCCGAGATAGCAAACCTTATAAAACAAAATGAATATTTTAGACAAATAGGATAGGCCTAGTTTTCAATGCCTGTGTAGTATTATTAGTGATGATATAAAGTGTGAACATGAAATAAAAGCAAGAATAAGAAAAACGAAAGAAGCATTTAGAAGGAAGATTAGGATTAGGAATTAGATTTCTGGGTTTTCGGCATCTATGGCCATTTAGCCCGTCATGTATGAGGGATGACGTCACTCGGCGAGCACACTATCTGGAGAAAGAGAAGGAAGGAAGCCGCCTGGGGCCTACTGTGTTTTGTGGGTCCTTAAATAAAGAGATGGTAAAAATACTCATAAAATGGCACATGTGGAGTATTGTAGTGCATGCAGCAGAAACATTGACATTACACAAAAGCAATGAAAAAAGATTTTAAGTTTTCGGAGTGTGGCTGTGGAGAAGAATGGAGATAATTAGCTGGTTTGAACAGGAAAGGAGTGGGTCGAGAGAGTGTTAGATGGTGGAGAGAAAAGAAAAAACTTTAGGTATTATTAAGAATATGAAGAGAAACTGGCTGGAAAATTGGCTAAGAAGGAACTATATTATGAGGGACGAGCTGGAATGTATACAGATTTTGTTCAGCCTTCGTTTGGCCAATTTCGTTCCTGCCTCCTCCCGGGCAGAATGGACTCACCCGACCTGGCTCGTGGCGTCTTGTAGTGTTGTGCAGTGGCTTCCTGGGAACGGAGTTGTTTTCCCGCGCGGTCGACAATAACGCACAAAATAGGACCATTGTTGTGAGTGTTGTGTTAAATTTGTTTGCAAGTGTGTGGGTTTCCGCTCTGTGACCAAAATGCCGCCCAAACTAAGCCGGTTTTGGTAATTCTATGTTGCGGCTCTTTATGACTCCCACTTTAGTGTTTCTGTCATTAGAAAACAGTGCAAGAAGAATGGTTGCAACATCAGTTTAAGTGGAATAAAAAATGTTATTAAAAAGTACAAGGGCAACGAAGCTCCACCATTTGGATCACTAACGAAGTTGCCTAGGAAGCGGGAATGCACCAAGGCCACCTCCACCATGCAGAGGAAACTTCGCAAAATGGCAATGCAAGAAAATCCGAAAACACAAAGGTGTATGGCTAATCGTCTTGACGTGTCTTTGGGGACTGTGAGCCGGACGTTACACTATCAACTCAAGCTGGGAAAAGTCATGAAAGCTCGCGGCCATCTTCTCGCGGATGCCCACCAAAAGAAACGAAAGTGTAACGCCCGAAAGCTGTACGAACGGCATCTAGAAAACAAAGGTGAATGTACCTCGTAACACTCGATGAAGCATGTATTTACCTTTACTGCGGCAAACCGAGAGCCATCATATACCGAGAGAAAGACGCCAAGAACTTCAGAAGGTGGGCCCGTGTCTGTAAAGAATCCTTCCCAAAAGGGTTCATGGTCGTTACTGGCTACTGTTACCGAGGTAAACTGAAGATTCGTAGGGTGGCGAAGAACTGCAAAATAAATTCGCAGAATTTTCAGGAGCAGATCATGCAGCCGATCTACGAGCATGAGATTCCAACAATGTAAGGAAATGACGCCAATCTGGTGAGCATTCAGATGAACAAGGCCTCATCACATAGCTCACGATAGTCCCTCGCATTTTACAGGGAGATGGAAGAGGCAAGTGGTATACAGGTGATACCTTTCAATGAGGTACCTATTAAATCTCCAGATGCAAGTCCTATGGACTATTGTAGATTTTTTTCTATTGCTGAAGTGGGCTTTTGGAAAACGGCGTGTGAGAACTGTGGAAGAACTTTGGAAAGCAGTGCAAAGGGAATGGGACAAGATTTCCCTCCCTGTTCTTCAGAGAAGCCTATTACAGTGGAAATTACGCTGTTGGGCTATTGTTAGGAACCGAGGAAAACACATCGAGCACTTACGGACCTGGCACCATGGATTCTTCTAAATGTTAAATCGAAATTTGTCAAATGTAGACTGAACAACCTCTGTAGTGACAAAAAAGAGAGGAAGAAGCGAACGAGGCGAAAATTAATGGATGATATCAAAACAGAAAAATCGTACGTGAAGGTGAAAAAGTTAGCTGAAGGTCGTGCAACATGAAAGCTTCTTAGTTGTGAAATTGACCGGCCAATAACTACAGAATACCTGTGATAATGATGATGATGCATGAAAAAGTATCTTTCTTCTTAAAGTATTAGAGAATTGAAGTCCATAGCTCATAGTTTGATCAGAGTACGAACAACCAACTCATGCTTCTTGATGTGAATAAGCAGATTGGGAAGGTAGTGAAAGCAAACGTTATGTTTAGCTGCAAGGCAAATTTAGCCTCTTCTGCAACAAAGCAAACTAATAAACACGCGTCTGTGAAATTCCATTCTGGTAAAAGTAAAAGATTCTTAGAGGAACGGGAATTCCTTTGATATCCAAGGTATTTTCTGTTAGTCGCCGTAAGGAAAACGTGCGAAGAAATACTTACATCATATGAAAAGCGGCTGCATAAATCTTACATTAGGTAAAGATTGGCTCTAAATAGACCCGGCAAATAAGCAGATCCCTTTTGCACTTTATACAAACACACTGAGCTACAGTGAAATATTATTTTCATAAGTTACGTTAAGGGGCTTTTTTAAAAGTAATTCAGTAATCCGTGTGAATAACGGACAACAATCCGACATGGCTGTTTGTCAGCAAATGAGAGGTGTTCTCTACTGAGTGGTTACACAAGGTTAGATTAGTCACAGTCATGCGGTAATTATATGAAGAATACAGTAAATACGTACATACGTGATGAAAATAAATAGAGACTAATATAGAAATATAGTACTCAATATTCGAATTACTTGGGTACGAGGAAGAAATCTCCCTCTGTACAAAAATAAAAGTATCCCTTGAGGAGATATCTCTATATCGGCGTGTACTGCAAAATAAACAACATGTGTGATAATATTCTTCTCATATTATTGCCCTATAAATAAACGTTAACTCGCAAACTGATTACTAAAATAAAAGGTAACGCAATAAAAACGTACAACGTTACTATTAAATACTAAAATTGAGGTGTAGAGCTCACCAATCATGGAAGTTATGGAAGGAATTTTGAGTTTATTGTACTGTATTGCAGATTTATTTTAAAATTGCAGAAATTATTTTCTGTACTAAACATGTATGAACTGAATTTTTTCCATTGTGAAAAGGTAACTAAAATGTTGGGAAGAAACAGAAGAATGTCCGTCTTCATATTTGAGAATGTCCGTTACTAAAATGTTGGGAAGAAAAAAATGTTGGATGTCCGTCTTCATCTTGTAACATATAATCCATGGATTTTATGGATATTATGTTACTGGTTATTAGATATTTATAAAAAGGTGTCTCTAGGAATAATTTATAATATTATATTATTTTGTACCGAAAAAGCTTTTTCGTTTCTGCCTATTTTTTGTTTTTTGGTTGGTTATGCCCTCTGGTGGGACGTACTAGCACGACGAATGGGATCTCTCTATAAGTGGCCATAGTTGTGCTGGAACGTTCGAGGGAGGAAGTATAATGTATTTTTTTCGCTACTATTATCATAATTTGTAATCGAGTTATTATATCAAAAAAGATTATTCTATATACATAATCTACGAGTGATATTCAAAGTATAATTCTGTTGAAGTTTAAAATTCGAATGTATTCACGAAATTTAAAGTGGAGTGGTGTAACCTCATATCGGCTAGTTGTTCTATTTGATAGCACGGATTGGTTTAATAAGGCAGCGAGGTACGCAAGTTACATGCTTTTCCTTCCTTTATTATATTATTCTTACATTTAAAGGGCCATTTGCCATTTTGTTAGTTTTAGGCACTTTGCCTATAGCTTTTTACGTTGGTTTTTTTTTTTATTATCAATTGAATTAGATTTCTGCATTATTACCAATCTGCGTGACTAATTAGAACAAGTTAGCTGTTACTGAGGCAGAATAGTTTTCGCTGTTAATCTATCTATATATATAAAAGAGAACGTACAATTCTTTGTCCGCTCATCACGCTAATACGGCTGAACCAATTTCTTTCATTTTTGGGGGGTTATTAGGATTTGGACCCTAGATGGTTTTTATCATATCACTTTAATTTTTAATTACCAGTGTCTTGAGATAATTGACCATTCAGGTGTCCACAAATCCTTTGTTAGTTCATCATAGGTAAAAATAAACGTATTTATATGCAACCCGCATGACCGTGTCACTCGGCGGGTTAACATAAATGACAGGCGATATACAGCTGAAAATAGCTTGAATCTTCTGTTTAAAATTTTTTAATTGATTTGCTTATTTTTAAAGACACTTTTACAATATGCCAGCACCGGGATGACCGCAGCGAAGCGGGGCGGGTTAACATAAATGACAGGCGATATAATGTTAAGATTTACTGCAATCTTCTATGGTTTTTATCATATCACTTGAAAGCGAAAAAGTAAAAATTATCTAAGTAACAAAGTTTATTGCGTTCCGGGGTGACCGCAGCGAAGCGGGGTGAACGCTTCATATCACTTGAAAGCGAAAAAGTAAAAATTATCTAAGTAACAAAGTTTATTGCGTTCCGGGGTGACCGCAGCGAAGCGGGGTGAACGCTGCTAGTTGGATAATAGTTTAAGATTGAATCTGTTTAAATTCTGCTTGGCGCGGGAGACCCGGGTTCGATTCCCGGCGGGAGCTCATGTGGTTCGGATTCCACGTTAATCATGAACTCACGTCTCACATAGATTCACGTCTCAAAGGGGCACTAAACTGAAATTCAACTTAACTCTGTTTAAATTCTCTTTCCGCTATCATGAAGACCATAATGCAATACCGCTTGTTGAATTGTTAAATATATATATAATGTTGATTATTGGGTTCTCGAAAGTTTAAATATACTTTTTGAATTTCTAAAGGAGATCGGTTGTACGAGTATTATTTTATGAACTCAAATCCTACTAGTACTATTAAGAGATTTATTTTTATAGTATTGCTTGTTAGTAACGATAATGGATTACGTATCCTTTTTATATTTCAGTGTGGAATTACGAAACCACTAAAATTAATATCGGGGGAACCGATCGATATGGTCTCCTCTCCCACCCATACATATACGCTAGTTTTTAAATTTGAGGTTATATATTTTTTAATTGAAATTAAAAAGATAACGAAGTTACCGTAATATAAGTATGGTTACAATCTCTAAGGGTGTCCGTTACTAAAATGTTTAGAAGAAAAAAAGAATGTCCTTTTCCTTATCTGGAAGTTTCTGTAAAAGATAGGATTTTGTTCTGTTATACAGCATATATTTTTATCTGTACAAAAAAAAGAAAATTGTCCGTACTATGGAATAGTCCGTCATTAATAGTTGTCCGTTAAGGGTGGTTTCACTGTATTAGTATTGTCACCAAATTGTAACTTTTATAACATTATAAAAGTTACTAATAACCCTCTGTTTATCTAGCTTCAGGATGTTTTCAGCTAGCGGTTGAGATATTACATGAGATGCACCGATTCAATCCTAAATCGAGAAGTCTCTAAAACTAAAACTGAGTAATGGATTGTACTATGCGCACCAACAGGCGAAATTAAAATAATCCAATTATGCTGCCATGTTGATCACCAGTAAAACTGTTCCTTTCCCTGCTTTCTATTCCACATTTCCTTTCATCACATTTCTATGAATGCAATTTCTTCTTAAACTTAGTAATAAACGGGTTCATTTTGTTTCTAATTATCTTTAAACTAGCAAATGTCATTACGTATTACTGTGGGTGATATATTGAATTCTTTCTCCTCAACCTCATATAAAATTCGATAAGTCTTGCAAAAAAAATGAACATCTCGTAGGGACAATTTAAGTAAATATCTTACGCACTTTCTTTTCCTTACAGGTCAAACATCTAAAACAAAAATGTTGAATATGTATTTAATTATTATAGATTAAAAGTCCTAACACAAAATTTTATTTTATGACTCTAATATTAAGGGTCTTCATTACAGCGAAATTGAACTATCACTAAGTTTAAAGTTTTTCTGTAATATCTTCAGAACAAATAAAAAATATTCGAAAAGCAGAAACATAGTGAACTAGACAATATGATTTTGCATGTGATACCTTTACCATAGTTTACTTATCTGCTTTTGGTATGCCGCTATTTACAGAACCTCCCAAAATACTAAATCTATCTACAGCTCCAAATCGAAAACAGATAGATGAGTTGTAATAACGGTATCACACGCAAAATCGTATTGTCTAGTTTCTGCTTTTTGAATATTTTTATTTGTTTTGCAGATATCACAGAAAAACTCTAAAATTAACATTGGTTTAACTTTGCTGTAGTGAAGACCCTTAAGGGTTACCGATACACTGATATTTTATATATATATATATATATATATATATATATATATATATATATATATATATATATTATTATTATTATTATTATTATTATAACCTTCTTTCTTTTCACCTCATTTTGCCCCTTCTAGGACAAATATTTAAAAACTTTGAAACACATATGTAATTGGTTGAAATAAAAAGTCCAAATACCAAATTTCATGTCTTTAACATTAAGACATTCCGAGATATAGGCATCTTATTATGACAACTGTAATCTCAACCCTCTTTCCTGTTCACACTATTTTCTTCTCTTCTAGATCAAATACCGAAAAATGCCGAAATAGATATCTTATTATTTTAAATGAGAAGTCCATGTGTGAAATTTAATGTCTCAGAAATTCCGATATGGACATTTTAATATAATAATTGACACCTCTATAATTCTCCTTCCTTTCCTTTCGAATTTCCGAAAATCATTCCTTAGAGGTACCTTACGTCATAAATTCTACCCACTGTCCAAATTTCAATTTTGTAGCTTAAGCAGTTTGGCCTCTGTGTTGATACGTCTGTTAGGACTCCTTCTCTTATATAATTCTTCACTATACTACTTTTTCAACACTTTCATATTCAAGATAACTAGTGTCTGATGTAACACAAAAAGTATCAAATTAATGTCATTTACGCTATTCTACATAATTATTAAATTTTTGTCCGTGATTGTACTCTTAGTTCATTACTCTTCAATTGGCTTTCAAAAACTGCAAAAGAAACTATTAAATACTAGCAGCGTTCACCCCGCTTCGCTGCGGTCACCCCGGAACGCAATAAACTTTGTTACTTAGATAATTTTTACTTTTTCGCTTTCAAGTGATATGATAAAAACCATAGAAGATTGCAGTAAATCTTAACATTATATCGCCTGTCATTTATGTTAACCCGCCCCGCTTCGCTGCGGTCATCCCGGTGCTGGCATATTGTAAAAGTGTCTGTAAAAATAAGCAAATCAATTAAAAAATTTTAAACAGAAGATTCAAGCTATTTTCCGCTGTATATCGCCTGTCATTTATGTTAACCCGCCGAGTGACACGGTCATGCGGGTTGCATATAAATACGTTTATTTTTACCTATGATGAACTAATAACAAAGGATTTGTACGTTATGGACACTTGAATGGTCAATTATCTCAAGACACTGGTAATTAAAAATTAAAGTGATATGATAAAAACCATCTAGGGTCCAAATCCTAATAACCCCCCAAAAATGAAAGAAATTGGTTCAGCCGTATTAGCGTGATGAGCGGACAAAGGATTTTGTACGTTCTCTTTTATATATATAGATTTCAAAACACAATTGTAATTAAATAATTCATTCTTTACCTATAAAAACTAAAATGTAATTCTGTCTTTAAAATTGTTGCCAAGCACTAAAGTCATCTACCTTTCACAAGTCAACATGTAAATTTATACATTCATAATTAAGATTGGAAAAAATAAGTTCATAAGTACAATTTCAGGACAAATACAAAAAAAAAAGTCATAACCTCAGCTCTAATCAAAAATCAAAACTACTTCGCTTTCCAAATCAAAAATAATTACAATAAAAAGCTTATCAAAGAACATCGTAGTAAAGTTTAAAAAAGTCTTATATTAAGTTCTATCGATCATCTATTCTCTACATCAATGATCTAAAATATGTACTCTCATGTCCAAAATGATTGTCGCATATCTATAACTGTCTTCTTGTAAGAATATAATTTGCTAATGATTTTGCAGGGTACTTTTAATACTGATACTATATGTATAATCGGGAAATGTATATTTGTGGTAAATTTCATAGGAAAAGAATCATAAATATGAAAATTAGAATGAGTAAAAACAAAATGTTGCTAAATGAACAAGAAAGTTTTATTTTCGTTTTATTGTTCATATTTACTGCTCTTTTGACACGAAATTTGCCACAAACATGTCTTTACCAATTATACATATACTAACATTATAAGAAATACCAGGGGAATTCGTTATCAAATTATATTCCCACAACAACATATTTATAGACATTCGAAATAATTTTGGAAATGAGTATACCTATTTCATATTTGTCAATGCCCAATCATACATCAATGTTTAAAAAAAACTCAATAAACACAACTAAACGTAAAATTACACACGTTAAAATCCTATTGCAAACATTAAAATCCAAAAATCCCATAATCCTATTCTCACATTTCAACCGAAAAAAATATTCATAAACATTAGTACACAAATCATCATACCTAAGTTTCTTTTTTTTTAAGGTTAGGTATTGATATAGTTACAATACCTATCACGTACATCCTGTTCTATGTAAATCATAAATAACACATACCATAACCGAATTAAAAGCATATGAATTAAATAACCATTTGAATTGAAAATTTACGTTCATTCTCCTTTATCCATCAGAAACGCTCTTCTTGGGTAAGATTATCTCTAATCAGTTTGAATCCTTTTAATACGATCGGTTAAGATTGGGATCCTATGATGCAGGAGTTTTTCGATTTGGGTTCTTCTGAATTTGAATATCTTTGGCACAGGTAATTTTAAATCGAGTTTCTTTGACAAGGGATCTTTTGACTTAGGTCTTTCTACACTTACCCATTTTATCAGGACTCTTCTGAAGTGATTTTCTCCATAAATATGAGCATAAAATCGTAGGCTATACCAGGAAATGATAAACACTTCTGACCAGAGTATATACACTTGTTTATTAAAAACTAAATTCCAGTGTAACAGTTTCAACAACGTAACGTTGTCTTCATCAAACACTAACTCAGTGGAATTTAGTTTTTAATAAACAAGTGTATATACTCTGGTCAGAAGTGTTTATTATTTCTTTAGTGAGTTCCAGAGTCGTGATGGATAGAGTTGCAGGAAATAAGATTCTACATCAAGTTAAATAAAACAGCTAATTGTGAGGTTTTCAATCTAGGTAACAAAGCATCTAATGAGCGCTTTATGTATGTACATTTTCCATCACATAATTGCGATCTTTCAGTTGATATATCAGTGATTAAAAAATTGCGCAAACAGAATTACGCGAGCCAATGTATATGCTAAAAAGGTATTTATTTCATTTTTCTTTTTTCCTCTTTTTTTTATCATGGTTATGCAAAATTATCTAGACCATACGCACTTAATTGGACAGGATTTTAAAAGCCTGAAAAGCCCTGTTAATTTGATTCAATCTAATTGTAAAGATGTAATTCATTAAATACGTATTTGGTTACGCTTCATATTTGTCAAATACGTATACGTATCTTCTCATTTTATGTTATGGGAACAAAATAGCTGTTTATATCCTCAAATTGTGCAAATAAAAGTAATGATGAATGTTCTACGATATTTAATGAATAAATATTTGGATAGAATTGATTCAAACAATATTAAAAAATAACCTCTAAACAGTAGATTGATTTTCTGATTTGTTTTAAACGTTGGTGGGTTATTTTCATATTTGTTTTGAGCTGAGCTTTCGAAATATTGTACTGTTTCCTTCGAAAGACACTTTAGTCTCCTTTATGTGTAAATGATAGCATTCTCGCCTATGACCCAGGAGATTTAAGTTCAGTTGCTGGTGGAACTATATACAGGGTAGCCTAATAAAATCTCCTTTCACATTTTAAAGCTAATAAAGCCAAAAGTATTGAGGATATAAATCTGTTTATTCCAAAATATAAAATAGTTTTGATAATAGTTTGCAATTACTTTGTTTTGATTTGAATTATTCTGTTCTCTTGTGTGTTGAAATGACACATCAAGTGACAATACAGTTATTGTCAATAATACCCAATTTAAAAAAAAAAAAAAAAAAAAAACAACAACAACAACACTTATTTATCTGCTGTAGTGTTGTCGGTGGAAGAGGTAATCATTTTTGCTCACCATATACTCCTACTGTTTTCTGTCGTCATTATCGTTCGATCTGAAGCTCATCTCGCGTATGCACTTAAAATGTTTTTCAAAAGCAGCAGTTCTGTGATTACTGTGCAAAGAGCTTCTCGCTTGAAGTTTGCTATTCCACTTAAGAAGTTCCGAACAATGGGCTCAGCATTGAAAAAAAAAAATAATAATCTAGCTGACTTAAAAGTGATCGTATGTCTGAGAATATTGAACAATTACAAACTGTAGCCTTCAGAAATCGTATTCAAATTGTACTTATTGTCACATTTCAAATCAGAACAAAGCGATTACAAACCGTTTTCAGTAGTCTTTTATGTCTCTTTAATAAACACATTTCTACCTGCAATATATTTTGTTTTGTTAGCCTTTAAAATGTGGGAGGTCATATTGGATCACCCTCTATAATAGAAACTCATTATATCGTGTCTCAATACAACACGGAATCAGTAATATCGCGGTTACAAAGGTGTATTCCGGAGTCTGGTTCAACTTCCAACTTCATTTACGTGTTCTGTATAGTTTGGATTTTTAATATCTGTGGTACCAATAATTGTTATACGTACTTATTAAGAATTTAATTAGCATTTTAATCGTCTCCACTATAACGTAGCTACAAATTTGAAACTGAAATAACTTAGTACCTTAGAAACTTTTATGCTTGGGGACGGAGCATAGCTCATCAGAAATTTGTAACATCGTGTATTAAAATAGCTTAAGAATTTGTTAGGATAAGAAACGAAATAATAAAAATCAATTTCTTTGGATATTTTTGACATCACACCACAAGTTATCAGAACTCGAAATAGTCTTAATTTCAAAAAATTACGAAATTGTAATGACACAGAAACTTGTACCTACCTAACCTAACATTGTAAATAGATGTAACACTCATTGGCTAATTCAGCTTTGATGAATCTCCTAACGTTGACTTTTTACTACCAGATCTTAAATTAAATTCCCCGAGTGAACTCTTGTTATCAAGAAACATCATTCTTTTCCGGGATCCGGACGCTTCCTGGTTGTCGCTTAGAGCTTAGCTCAGGCCTTCTTACGAAATTCCTTACTCCGTTATTTCCTTATAGGAAAACTTCCTATAACTGTAGTGTGATGCCTACGTTACCTGTTTTTATTTCCTTAAACAAATAGCTTGATTGCCTCGTCCTTATTTTATAACAGCCAAAATAAATGTCCAAAATATGTTAAAATTTTGAGTATTTTATAATATAGAAACATTACATTATAATTCCTTAGTATTAATGTGTACATTCCATTTCTTTTATCATTATTTCACTGAGGCTAAAGATTAAGACCGTTAAGGTACACTCATGTCCAAAATTATTGTCGCATGTCTATAAATATATTGTTGTAGGAATATAATTGGATAACGAATTCGCCAGGAATTTCTTATAATGTTAGTAATGTATAATCGGCAAAGACATGTATGTGGCAAATTTCATGTCAAAAGAGCAGTAAATAAAAACAATACAATGATAATAAAACTTTCTTCTCCATTTAGCAACATTTTGTTTTACACATTCTAGTTCTCCTATTTATAATTATTTTCCTATGAAATTTACCACAAATATACATTTACCGATTATACACATAGTATTAGTATTAAAAGTACCCTGCAAAATCATTATCAAATTATGTTCTTACTAGAAGACAGTTATAGATATGCGACAATAATTTTGGACATGAGTGTACAATTCTTCTGAAAATAGTGTGGATTAGTAATGCTGTCGAGTATTCCGAAGCCTCCGACATTTATTAAAGGAACATCGGAAATTCATTATGCTTTAGAAACTCACGTCTGTAAGACTCCAAACAGTTTGTAATTTCTGTACACATCAGTTCTATTATGCAAACATCTTAGCTCAATAAACTTGCAGAAAGCTTCACAGTTCGTCGTTCACCAACCATCACTGGTGTTTACCATTTGACAACACTGGAAATAACTTTTGATCCTTACTTGCGTTATCACTCTAGGAGGGAAATAAGTAGTTCCCTCCATGCTGCGATCCAGAAAGTACTTTCCAAAGGGATTCACTTACATAACACGAAATACTTTACAGCTTAAAATGAAAGCAAAGTTTCTGCAACGCGCAAATCAAACACATGTTTACTAATGAGCGCTATAGAAATAATTATCTCATGTTGAAGCAATTTCAGAGGAAGAAACTATTTCCAATCCTATTTAGTAATCTCTGAATCATTCATTTTCTTGGAAAGAGAACTTCTAATTCTCTTTATTGAAGGGTTTATTGGTGAATGGAAAGTGTTTTAATGAGAAACAATTACTGTATTGGAATGTTGAAAATATTCCTTTTAAGATTAATTAAAGATTAACGTGCAGATTGAGAGATTTTGGCACAAAACAATTGCTACAAGTCTAATATTTTATACATTAAAAAAATCCTATGATGAGAGATGGGAGAAAGGTTGTATGAAAGCTGGATGAGGTTATCAGTCTCAATGTGGTAGACATTACGAAAACAAATGTGTTTGATTTACATTGGAAACTAAGGTAAACTTCAAAATTTCAAAACTGAGCGAATTCAATATTGAAACAGAAAGCAACAGATCTAAGACTTAACGGTTGCAATAAAAGGATAATGGTTTGAGAGATGGACTGGAGATACGGGGATGATTCGGAAAGTGATGCTGCAATCCCACTACTTGTCCAATAGTACAACAAACATTCAAAACTATTTGTCATTAATGCACTGATGTTTAAGCTATAGAATGTCACTTGTTTCACCTTTTTATCTCTTCTTGTTCCAGAGTAATGGAGCAATCTATGGCATTCCCTGGTGACGCCTGGTTGAAGCACCAGGATGTCATTGAATTTCTGACTGAAGAAGGTTGTGCGCCCAAGAACATTCATCGCCGGTGACGAGTCGTGGATACATCATTACGACCCGAAAACGAAGCGTCAGTCGGTGGAGTACCGCCACAGGTCCTCTCCTCCCCTTAAATATTCAAAGTTGTCCCATCTGCTTGCAATATGTTGTTGACATTCTGCCTCATCCTGCCTATAGTCCGGATCTTGCGCCCTGCGAATTTTTGGCTCTTCAAACTTAAGGGCCAACGCTACAGTGGAAGCAGCAGTTCGACAATGGTGTCACCAGCAGCCACCACAATTCTTCGCCGACGTCATGAAAAACTTTGTTTCGCGTTGGCGGAAGTGTGTTGACCATAATCGGAACTACGTTGAAAAATGATGTTGTTATTTGTAGCTGACATTGCAAGCTTTTCACTGATACCTGCATCGGTGCTATCTGTCAAACACAAATAAACGTATTACCTTGGAGGCATTACTTTATGAATTATCCTCGTATCTACAAGAAACGAGGATATAAACAAATGTAAAGTTATGTCTTACATAAGGAAGAAAAATTCTACAGCAAATTACTCAATTGATAATTATCAACTCGAGGAAGTTAATTCAATTAAAGATCTTGGAATTTATTTTGATACAAAATAATCGTTTACAACTGACTATAAGGAGTTAGTAAGTAATACAAACAAGTTGCTAGGATTTATAATTAGAAATACTAAGTATTTTAAGAAACCAGAAATTCCTATAA
This sequence comes from Thermobia domestica, assembly GCF_964235325.1. Taxonomy (NCBI): domain Eukaryota; kingdom Metazoa; phylum Arthropoda; class Insecta; order Zygentoma; family Lepismatidae; genus Thermobia; species Thermobia domestica. Next base: position 384,451,629 of record NC_137455.1, on the reverse strand, counting down.
TTCTCTATAATAGTTTAATTAGGAGTAAATTGGATTATGCAGCTGTTATTTGGAATCCATATTATAAAGAACATATACATGATATAGAACATATTCAAAATAAATTTTGAAGGTTTTTGTACTACAAGGTTAATAATAGATAGTGCCCATATTATTTACCCAATACTATACTAAGAGAATACTTTAGACTAACTTCACTCAGGGTTCGCCGATCAGTACTGTCCTTAATTTTTCTGAAAAAACTATTCAACAATAGAATAGATTGTCCTTCTTTACTCTCTCAGGTTTCGTTATATGTACCAGGCCTTAGGCCTAGATACGATCTCTTCTCTTGTGTTTCATTTTCAAGAACTACTCAAAACAAAAATTCATCGATTGTTAGAACTTTAAAACTATATAATTTTGGGTCGAAATATTGTAAAATATTTTTTGATACTGAATCATATTTTCATGCAAAAATTAAGCAATTATGTATGGATTTGTAACTCTCTGGGCTAATGTTTTGAAATGCATTTTGCTCGTAATGTGTACACTCGAAAGATTATAACACTAACTAAAACACTATTGGTATGTCCTTTTATATGGAATAGTATTGAATTGAAATTGAAATAATGAATTCAAATTATTATTTGTAGTGCATTTCTAATATATGTACAAATTGCAGGAAAGTGTTTATACTTACATTTATTTTTTGTTTGTTGTATCTTTATTTGTATTTTTTTATCTTTTTTATCTTGTCTCGGTTTGTCTGTAGCTTGCTTATTTTATTTTACTTTCTTGCGTATTTTATTTTAGAATAATGGTATCGTATTAAAGTATTATGTTAATAAGGCTATTGTAGGATTGTAATCCTGTATGCCTTTTACAAATAAATAAATAAATAAATAAACTGCTTCTTGCTATCTATGCTGATCACTTTATATATATTTCCGTTGAAAACGGAAATCTTAGTTTTCCCCTTCCGTTTTTAAGCAGGCGAATAAGGTTTGAAATGAAACTTATCCTCGTGATGACGCACAATCCAAATCAAAAAGCAATTTAGGACGTTCAGAGCATAATGAAATCAAGTTCAGTTACCCAAGACCTATGAGAAAAAAGGAGCTACAAATTGTGCAGATGAACAAAAAATATTTCTGGGTACGCTTCTGACTCAAAACAAAATGCCTTAAACACTTTTACGTTGAAAAGTTTCCTTAAGGAAGAGAATATTTGTGGATACTTTCAGAAACCATTTGCAAAATGTGGGCGATAGACAGCAGGCTTTAAGATTCCAGCAATGAAAACCAAGTAATTTTCTTTTCACCCGCCAGAGTATCTTCCATGTTTTGAATAATCTTCAACGAAAAGGTATTTTATTTTCATTTGTACCATCAGCTAAATTGATGTCTTCCGTCCGTCACCTGTATGGTCAGATATTGTGAACTTTATACTCGAAGATCATTGCTATGCTCCTCGGCAGTGTAGTGATTTAGGTTATCGCCTTATATTCCAGAGGTCCCGAGATCCGTAGTCAGTATAAGCATACGGTCTGTACTAGTTCGGAACATATCTTAATATGTAGATTCAGTCCCACTTAGCATTTAGTGCATAACCCTAGAAAGGCAAACTTCACTATCAACGCATTAACGGTAAACATACGTAATATTTACGTACACACTAAATAATAATGTATAACCCTTAAGGGATCCGATGGTACAATTTGTACCATACGGGTGTTTCATGGTACATTGCGTTATAACTCTCCTATACTATTTGAAATTTTTCGTCCTTTTTTTCTTTTGTTTTGTTTTTTAAGTCCAGAGGCATTGTAGAAGACCTTACGTATGGTTTCACACCTTCCTGCGTCCAGACATAGGAGGTGATGATGTCATAATTTTAAAATATATATTTTCTCTTATTAAGGCTATGTTCATTATTTTTTGGCGGGCTTATTTTTGCACGTAGAAGATTGAAATTTTGCACAAACATTCAGTCCACCGAGTAGTATTTACCGGAATTTTTAAAAGATTTTTGCGTTAAAACAGGGGGGGGGCATCCAGAGGGGCAAAGAGTTAAAAAAAGGGATATTTTTACCAAAAAATCCCTTTCTTCTTGATTTTCCCACCTTAGATACAAGATGGAGACACGTGAGTCATACCGTCTGAAAGGCAGTTCTATTCTGAAGAAAATGATTGGCGAAACATGACCCTAGGGTAATTAGGGATGTCTCAGGGAATTTTTATCAAAATATACTTCTGTATAGGGGAATATGAGACATTGTCGGTATATTTTTTTCGGCGGGCTTACTTTTGCACCTAGAAGATTGAAATTGTGCATAAACATTCAGCCCACCTAGTAGTATTTATCAGATTTTTTTTCGGATCTCTGCGTTAAAACAGGGATGTCCAGAGGGGCAAAAAGTTGAAAAGAGATATTTAGACCAAAAAATCCCTTTCTTCGGGATTTTCCCGCCTTAGATACATGATGGAGACACGTGAGTCATAACGTCTGAAAGGCAGTTCTATTCTAAGAGAATGATGGGTGAAACATGATCGTAGGGTAATTAGGGATGTCTCAGGAAGGTTTTTTTTACCTGAGATCATGGTCTTTTGCGCTAATTTGGGGCATTGTGGGGATTCTTGGTAAAAATTTCTCCCGCCGTTAGTATTCAAGATAGAAACTTGAAATTTGGCACACACATTCAGTCTACCAAATACTATTTGTCAGATTTTTTTGAGATCTCTACGTTTGCACAGAACCGCTCCAGAGGGGCCCAAAGTGTGAAAAAATTCCCTCCGAAAAATTTCCTTTGACATCAATTTTCCCTCATCTGGTATATAATATGGGCATGCAAGTGGTACCATTTGAAAGCCAGCTTCATTCTGAAGAGAATGAGGTATGAACCATGATCCTAGGATAAATAGTGACGATGCAGTAGCTGCTTGACTGAAAGTCTAAAAAATACCCTAAAAACCCCGGATCCCTTAAGGGATAAATATAAGATTCATATAGAAATTATTATTGTTGCTTTGGTCAAGGTTCCAAAATTGAAGTTTTATTGTTTAGATGATATTATAATACACTATTATCCAGGGCCGTAATCTGTGGGGGCAGGGGGAACAATTGCAACCTAGGGATGCTCCAAGCCGTTCGAGGGGTCCCATTTAAACAAAACTTTTCTTACTCCATATACGATACGAACATGAAATTATAAATAAAGTATTAAACAGGTTCCCTACATTGCATAAACAAAACACTATAAAAAATTTAATAAAACAAAAATGAGTGGTGGGCCCATTTCAGGAAAAAAAATATCTACTATTAGGGGCCCTAGAAATATTTATTCGTATGGCTTTGAGAATATTGTCTTGGCTTTGTGAATATTGTCTCCTTAATTAATTTGTCAAGCATGGAAAGGGCACAGGGGCGTAAGTAACCGCCCCTCAGACCTTGCCGTGTGGGAGCGCCCACAGGCTTTGGGGAGCCCATAAAGAGTACAAGAAAAAGGAAAGAGTGGGGGCCCAAGAATTAGAAAACAACTTTTTCTAGTGGACCCAAATACGCGTATTAATGCTTGCCCCCCAGAAAAAAATCTAAGTTACGGTGCTGCTATTATCTTAAATCTTTTAGAAGTACATAGAAGAAGAGCAAAATGAACAGTATTAACACTTAAGAACAAACGTCTGAGAAAGTCTAGATATAAGCTTATCACTGATTATTTTTGTTATTAGGAAATATTGAATTCATACTGGATAGTTCTTTTACATTACATGTGAGATTGGTTCGTAAATCACACACAGTTATGACACATTTTGATCTGATGTTCACCACATACTGGCTTATTGCACCGCGGTGGCTCAATGGTAGAGCGTTCACCTCTGGTGCTATAGGGGTCTCAGGTTCAAACCCTGCTCCCGCCAAGTGAACTTTGTGGTGGACAAACACCGTGTGCGTAGGCTTTCTCGGGTTCTCCCGTTTCCTCCCACTTTCTTCATTCCACAATTTAATTCATTACTCATCATCACCGTCTTCTTTAGCCTAACCGGCATAACCGTGGGACGTAAAACTCACAAACTTCATTTCATTTCATACTGGCTTATTGCAGTTACGGCAATGTTCCTTCTTGGGATCTTCTCACTTGAATCTGTCATTGGATTTGTCTTCCAAGGAAAACCATTCTTTCCTAGCAATTCAGTAACACCACTAACTTTCACTTGCCTTTCGTCGAATGGAAGTTCATTTGCCTTCTCATCTCTAAAATATACTGCCCTCTCTGCAGGTCGGTAGCCAGCCCAAAAAGTTAGGGGGGGGGCGGCTGAAGTTAGGGGGGCCGATCCAAGAATATTATAGTTAATCACCATATTATAGTTCATTTGCAAGCCTACCGTGAAAATTTTGGAGGAGGCCAGCAAAAATTTAGGGGGGCGCCCCCCTAGACCCCCCTGGATACAGGCCTGCCTCTCTGTCTAATGTTATCCCAATTCTTCTCTTGAATGCATGGCGAGACTGCTATTTTTGTTTCTACTATACTTGGAAACTTTCCGCATCTTTGGTTGGATTTGTGGTTTTACATTCAACAGTTCAAATTGCTGACACAAAATGTTGTTCAATATCATTTTCACTGGGATAGTAATCTGGATCTTTGTCGGAGTCATCTGCTTCTTCTGATCTCACATCAAATTCAACGTTATCTTCCTCTATTTCTGACATATGAGTCTGAGGTCTCCTCTAATATCCCTAAAATAGAGTCCTCGCTATTTATTGCAACACACGCGTTCATTTTTGTGGTAATAATTAATTCTTTACGAATGATGAATTAATTCTTTCTATCCCAACTCGCACCAAGTGAGCATTGTGGTGGACAAACACCGTATGCGTGGGTTTTCTCGGGGTTCTCTCGTTTCCTCCCAGTTTCTTCATTCCACCATTTCATTCGTTTCTCATCATCACCGTCTCCTTTAGCTTAGCCGGCATAATAGTGGGACGTAGAGCTTAAGGATTTCATTTCATTTTTCATTTTTTGAAAACAAATTAACCGGACGATACGTGTGTCTTGTTCAGGTACAAACTTCTAGGCCGAGTTACGAAGATATTCTTGAAGATTAATTGTAATCGTTCTCAGTTTCCTTGTATTGTTGCTAGAAGGAAAACAAGTCATTCCTGGTACTCAACAATAATAATAAGTGCTTCAAGATTTTGGAAGTTCAGAATGTATAGGTTTTGGCGGGGGGGGGGGGGCACTTACACCTTTCGGCTTGTATAACAGCAGATTAGTGGAAAATATTGCATAGAAAAGGTTTTTTCTGTAGTTTAGAAACTATTTATTTATTTATTTATTTATTTATTTATTTTATTGATAACTTCTTTCACGTGGCAAAGTTAAGGTTCTGCAGCCTTCTCCGAACACTTAACCACGTGTATACATTGTTTTTCTTTAAACACAAATACAAAAGAAAAGTATTTCAATCACATTAGAAGAATATGCTATTTAAGTAAAAAAAAAAAAAAAAAATAGTTAAATACTTCAAAACAAACAAATGAAATAAAATACAAGAGAATAAATAAAAAAGAAACATCTAAGTAGAAATAATACAATTTAAAAGGGGAAGTCATGAATGAAATATTGTATAAATGTTTATATCGTAGAAATATAGACATATAAGCTGAAGAAATAACCAAGCTTTACTAATCGGGTGTAGTGTTGCCAATTTAAGGGGGAAGTCACTAAATCCAGGGAATTCGACTTCCAGGGTAGCGATTTAAAAAAATGTTTTTTCGATTAGCGACTTTTTTCGTGATTTTTAAATTTGGCGACTTACTCACAGATCTAGCGAATTTTGTGCTTTGAAGCTTCTTCTGAAATCAAATATTATTAGTTCGACTTTTTGTGTCAACTTGCTAGCAACACTGATTGAGTGTGTGTTCGAACGTAGATAGTTAATAATCTGGTAAGACGAAGATGCCTCACATGTTACTTATATCTTTATCTTTGCTTAAGAGTAGGGAATTCTCAGATTTTTTTTTAATTTGGCAGCTGTTGAAACATTATGTATTAACGAAGGTTGCACAGAAAGTTCGGGAATCACGTACTGGGAACAATGTAATCTATTAAATTTTGTTGTAGTTATAAACTGTAATCTTCGTTCACTCTAAATGCAAAACCGTGTATAAACTCTGAATCTTTGACGTTGCGAAGCGCCAGTTGGAAGTGAGGTGGTCGTAATCAAAAATGAATTTGACGAGAGAGCACTTCCGTGCCATGATTTATTACGGTTTCTTTCAAGGATTAACTCAGGAACAGTGTGTTCGTCGGATAACTGCTATTTTTCCTGATGAAGCCCCAGCCCCAGACGACAATTTACAGGTACTTTGATATTCTTGCGTTCTACCATTTTCCCGAAACTTTCAGTGTAAGCCTCGTAGTTAAGGTAAACTGTTCCAGAGGTGTGTAGTACTTTATGTCAATAAAAGTAATAAATATAGCAATAAATACAGTTTTGTATCAATTTGTATATTTGTAACAACTTTTATATCTTAACCGAGCGAAGAAAACAAATATATAAAGCATAGGAGATATAGTAACAATACTACTCATCCCAACATTTGCCAAATGCACGATGGACTAAATTTGGTGAATTTGGCAACGTTTGGCGACCCAACTTCACGTTGACACCATTTGGCAACGTTTGGCGACCCAACCTCACGCTGACACCATTTGGCAACGTTTGGCGACCCAACTTCACGTTGACACCATTTGGCAACGTTTGGCGACCCAACCTCACGCTGACACCATTTGGCAACGTTTGGCGACCCAACTTCACGTTGACACCATTTGGCAACGTTTGGCGACCCAACTTCACGCTGACACCATTTTGAAGTTGCTCTAATTCTTAAAGTTTAGCAGCATTAATGAAACATTTTACGTCAGAGAACAGCACTAATTTACCATTAATAACAGAACAAAATTCGTGAACTTTGGCGACAGGTGGCGAACTGCGAAAAGTTACCCGAATCCATTTCGATGTTGCTTTAATTCATGAAGTTTAGCAGCACTAACGAAAATGTTTACGGCAGAAAACAGCACTAACAAAGCACTAACAAGGGAGCAAGTTTGGTAATTTTGGAAAAAGCTGGCGGACCAATTTCACACTGACACCATAATTCTTGAAGTTTAGCACTACTAACGAAAATTTTTCACCAAAAGCAGCAGTAACTACTTACAGTATATAGATCAATTTTTGCAACAGATGACAGGCCAACTTCACAGTGGTGCTATTTTTATGTTGCTCTAATTTTTGAAGTTTAGCAACACTAACGAAAATGCTTATGAAAGAAAATAGCATTAACGTAGCATTAACGATGGATGAAATTTGTTTAATTTTGGCGACAAGTGGTGGGCCCAGTTCACGGACCTCATTTTAAGACGTATGGCAATATTCACTATTGTTCCCGTATTGAGATATCAAATTGCTCTAAACAGTATTATGATCTTTCTGTCTGTTGAAAACCATACGTGATTGAATGTAATACTTCTCTAAGGAGTTTCGAAAATAAAACATTTTGGAAAATGTCAATTTTTTAAAATTCTCTTTAACTTTGTTTTTATTTATTCCAATACGTCAAATCATGCAGGTATTGCCTTGACAATAAAGTGTGTATTATTATTATTATTATTATTATTATTATTATTATTATTACTGTTAGAAATTTTGGGATTCAGCCTATTGGACTAAATCAGTAAAAGTAATAATCTTTATATATTTGAAATTACGAACTCTAAATTATCATCGTTAAATCAATGTTGATACCACATTTTAATTTTAATTTCTTTCAGTTCACTAACAAATCAATTACATTTCAGAGAAGAAAGCATTACTATTTTATATTGACTTGTTTGACATGTGTATTTCTTAATAAATAAAACATCAGATTGTTTCCTTTGTCCGCATTCTTATCATCACCTTATTTCTGATAATTCTACGTAGTTTCCACTTTCATTCTACACGTTGAATTTCATCGGACTTGAAGCGAATGACATAAGTAACGCCGAACAAAACTAACTGGAGAGGTGAGTGAAGAGAGAGTTGAAGATTCAGACTGGAAAAACGAACATGTAGTGGCGCGGAATCACAAATTCGAGATTAGAAGGCCGAACTTTGCTCTAGCCTATAAAGAGCGCTGTATTTGTCTTTTACATTACTACACATTTCATGAGAATGTTTCGTCTGTCTAAAAAGTATTCTTATCTCGACCAAGTTTATCGCCACTGAAACATCTGTATTCTCGCATGTACCGCGCTGGTCCGAAGTATATGCCATTTCTATCACCTATCGATTGAACTAGAGGAGACAGCCAAAAGAAAGGACGACGAACAACCAAAGGAACCATGGCGGAAAACCTAACAGGAACTACAGGGAAGTGCAAATAGATTTGACCTTTCCTTTATATGGTTTTCCCTTTCACCATTTTCTTTCCCTTAACAACACAATCTTTTCCAGATTTATATATGTTCTGTTTTATTCGAAACGCAACCGAAGTTCGATCCCATTATCTTTCGCTCAATCAAATTTTAGTTTTCAAAATACTGGGACGGTTTGTCAGTTCGAAATTCCCCAACGTTTAATTCTTTCTTATTTTCTGACAAAGGAACCTTCCGAAAATGATAGTTGCAGTGAAAGATATGGCCTATGCCAATTTAAAGAACTGTAACAGAGATGAACATTCCCAAAAAATTTAGCTGCCCATAGCAATAGGTTCAAGAAATATAAGGGTGGAAGTTCGGGAAACAGCTTGGTTGGCCAAGGGGAAAAATTGCAAATTCCGAAAAAAAAAAAAAAAAAAAAAAAAAAAAAAAAAAAAAGATGAGGCACGGCAAAACACAATGCTGACAAGTGATGTATAGAAAGAGTCTTGCCACAATAGGGAACAAATGAAGGCCACCAGTAGGGTTAACAGTGTTGCCAACTGCAATGAAAAGTACATGTTTTGCAAAGAGCACTATATGAAGTGAGTGCAATATTCAGTGTCATGTAGAACATAAGATATGACGTGTATAATCAGTGGTACAATCTAAGAAAAGAGAATAAAAAAACAGAAGTACGAAAAATACGGAAAAGACGGAGTTGGCCATAATGCGCTACATTTGATCACGAGCTGTGCATATTAGAATGAACAAAACAAGAAGCACCGACTATGTAGGAAATCAACGTACCTAGTGTCGAAAAGAAAAACGAGTTCCGAAGTTAGCAACACTGGCCATGAACATCCAGACAATTCTAATATAGTTAGACCACTCGCTTCACAAAAAGAAAATTCCGGCAACAGGCATCACTCAGAATGCATCAATGCTAGAGTGATTGAGGTAATGTCAAGTCGGGGAACATGAAATGGTTGGGTTGAGCCAACAACCGATAGTAGAAGTAAACATTATGTCATGGTTGGGTCGTATGTGTCTCACCAAACTTTGTGACCTGAAATATTTGAGAAACGAACAAAAATGTAACGGATCCAGTTGTGCAGGAATGTACCAATGTCAGGGGGTGATAAAAGTCTATGAGAAGCAAGTGCCCCCAGGATCCCCATCATAGGGAAACAGGAGACAACTTCAAACTTTCAAATGGCAACAGGGACCGAGTGGTACCTCTCTCGATAGATCATGGAATGTGCAACAACACATATAGGAAACATTTGCTATATGAAGCATGTTTTTCAAAATGGCCGCCACAAATATATGTTGTGTCTTAACATGGCATCGAACATTGTGATCTCAAATTGCTGCGAAGCGAAAAGAGATGTTGCAAATCCAATTGTACAGGAATGTACTCATGTCGCAGGCCAAGAAAACTTTGTAAGAAGCAAGTCCCCCAGGGTCCCCATCATAAGGCTCGAAGGGTCAACCGCAACATTTCAAATGGGAACAAGGGGCGGATGATATTTCTCTGGATAGATACAACACCGCCTATAAGAAACGTTTGCCATATGAAGCACGGGTTTCAAAATGGCCGCCAAAAATGCACGTTGTTCTTGTCACCGAGCAGATATTTTTGGCGGCCATTTTGAAATCCCATATAGTAAATATTTCTGATATGCGTTGTTGCATATTCCATGATTTATCGAAAGAAATATAACTCGACCGATGGTGCTATTTGAAATTTTGAAGTTGGCCCCTGGAACCCTATGATGGGGGACTTGGGGGCACTTGCGTCTCCCAGAAGTTTGTCGCCCGCTGACATGGGTACATTCCTGCAAAACCAGATGTGTCACATTTTTTTCGCTTTGAAACTATTTCAGTCGCAGAGTTAGGTGGGACACTCTGGATATATCATATAGGCGGTGATAGTACTACAGACAGCAACACACAGCAGATTAAGCCTTTGATTATGTTTGCTTTCTACAGGTGTGGATATGTGATAGAAAGACCACCAAAGGTTCCGACACCTCTAGAGTACTGTTTCGAGACATTCACAGGCGATCATTGTACCATGTGTGACGGATTGGCAGTATTCCGCTGTGCTCACTGCAAATGTATCTTCTGTTTGGACCATTGTCTCATCGAACAATTGCACGTACAATGTGGACGAGCATGTACAAATGATGCCCCTTGCCGGAATTTTCTTTTTGTGAAGCGAGTGGCCTAACGATATTAGAATTGTCTGGATTTTCATGGCCAGTCCTGCCAACTTCGGAACTCGTTTTTCTTTTCGTCTCTAGGTACGTCGGTTTCCTGCATAGTTGGTGCTCTCTTGTTTTGTTCATTCTAATATACACAGCTCGTGATCAAATGTGGCGCATTATGGCCAACTTCGTCTTTTTCGTATTTTTCTTACTTCTGTTTTTTTATTCTCTTTTCTTAGATTGTACCACTGATTATACACGTCATATCTTATGTTCTACATGACACTGAATATTGCACTCACTTCATATAGTGCTCTTTGCAAAACATGTACTTTTCATTGCAGTTGACAACACTGTTAACCCTACTGGTGGCCTTCATTTGTTCCCTATTGTGGCAAGTCTCTTTCTATACATCACTTGTCAGCATTGTATTTTGCCGTGCCCCCCCCCCTTTTTTTTTTTTTTTTTTTTTTGTTTGCGGAATTTGCACTTTTCCCCCTTGGCCAACCTTGCTGTTTCCCGAACTTCCACCCTTATATTTCTTGAACCTATTGCTATGGGCAGCTAATTTTTTGGGAATGCTCATCTCTGTTACAGCTCTTTCAATTGGCATAGGTCACATCTTTCACAGCAACTATCATTTTCGGAAGGTTCCCTTGTGAGCTTCTGAAACTGACATGTATGCTGCATATGGCGGATATTTGCTGGAATTTGTTTAATTTAATTTAGCTTTAGTTTTCAACTCCAATCTCTCGATGCACAGGAGTATTCCACTATTAGGCATTGAGGATGTGGATCGCCCCGCCTATCTCCCTTGCGGTATTACCACCGTAGAGAGCTCCAAAATTTACATGACGTCCTTACACTAAATAATAAATCTGGCATTGTAAGTTTTCGTTTTACACGTAGATTTGAAATGTAAAATACCCTGACATAGTGCCATTTGGAAAAGATTTATATTTCTAGATTGGATTGGGAACTAAGTGTATCGAGAGGGATGGCGACTACATGGAAAAAAATTCAACTGATGACTAATTGAAGGTGGAGAATGAAGAATTTTGCAAAAGAGATGGTGGCAGACTTCTTTGAACTAGACATAAAAAAAAATAATCCCTCGTCTCACTAAGTATATCGAGAGAGATGGCGACTACATGGAAAAATAGTTCACGTGAGGAAGTGAAGGTGGAGATTAAGAATTGAGCAAAAGAGATGGTGGCAGATTTCTTTGACCAAGGCATAAAAAAAATAATCCCTAGTCTCACTAAGTGCTTCAAGAAGGATGGCGACTACATGGAAAAATAGTTCATATATGTATTGATATAGATATGTAAAAGTTTTGTTTTAAATAAGTTTTGAAAGCTACAAATAGGAACGCGCACGAGTCAAGACATGTCTCGAATCTCGACTCGACTCGACTCGAGACACACTTTGTAAAATTCAAAACGAGTCGAGCCAAACGTATTTCTCGATTCGAATTTTCGAGTCGATACACGAGTCGAGTAGAGACTGCTCTTAGAAATTTCGACTCGATTCGAATGTCTCGAAAATCTTTCTATAATTTTTAATATTAATTTGAAGAAAGTGCTCACTTTTTCTAGATAACTAGCGAGTGCAAGCCTCTTTGAAGATCGAGCCCAAGCCGTTAGTAAGTTCTAGTCCACTGAGGTTAATGAGCACGAGATTGAGCTAAAGAGAATTTCACAGTGAATATCAAGCTCAAGCTCGAACTAGTGCGAATCTTGACTAGTGTGATGCTCATTGAAATTAGCGAACGCGAGCTCCATTGCGGATAGAGAGCATGAGCCCGAGTAAGTCCCGGCTGCAAAATGACCATTTTTGCTTCTTTTTTTCTTTCTTTTTTTCCCTTTCTTACTCGAATGCGTAAGGTTTATGAACAGCAGAAGTGCTTGCTAGGAAGACCTTAATCAGCATGTGCTTGAATTATCCATAGGAATTGCTTAGATATATAATGCAACTTACGTCCACATTTTAACAATTCAAGTTGTAATTAAAACCTTGAATACTGAGTAAATGAGCACGTAGATTTTTTGGGAGGGAGGTATTTCTGATACGCAATTAATTCTTCGTAAACAAATACAACTATATAGTATCTGAAGAGGCTTGAGTTGGATTAAATGAAAAAGTGAACATGTATTCGAACTACGCAATGTATTGTTAATTATCATGAACTTGAAAAAGTTAGGAAAAATGGAAGCGCGACTGATGAGCATCAAACATAAAAAATTTACAAGGCATGAAATATTTGTTGACGTAAAAGCCGCACACCTCAAAAACCAGAAAAAGAGATTGCCTCATCAACTATCCGTTGTCTTGTTCAAATCAGTTCCTTCTTGTCATAACTTGTGAAATTTCCTGCAAGTTAATCAGAATGTTGAAAATTTCCTACATTTTAAATTTATTTATTATACACCGATCAGCCAGAACATTATGACCACCTGCCTACTGTCAATATAAACACTTCCAGGCGATAGTAGCGCCAACTGCCGAGGAATGCCCGCCAGTCAGATACACATACGATGCATGTAGTATTAATGAGAGTGCTGGCCGTAGAATGGGGAAGTCGGGCGATCTATCTGAGTTTGACCGAGGGCAGGTTGTAATGGCCCGGAGACTCGGCACGAGAATTTTGGAAACTGCAGGACTTGTCGGATGTTCGAGGAGTGCTGTGGTGAGTGTCTTCAACAAGTGTTGAAACCAAGGGGAAATGACGACCCTTCATGACTACCATGTTTTCCAACGGTAGTGGCATTTTTCGACAAGATAATGTACCACGTCACAAGACCAGGAGTGTGATGGAGTGTTTCGAGGAACACAGAGCCGAGTTCCAAGTGATATGCTGGCTTTTCAACTCGCCGAATCTCAACCCAATCGAACACAGCTTTGATATGATTGAACATGACGTCAGAGCGCATCGCCCCCTTCCGAAATTTACGGGAATTAGGTGACCTGTGTTCACATGTGGTGGCAACTCTCTCCAGCGACCTACCAAGGATCATTGTGTCCATACCAAGACGCGTCGCCGTTGTTATCCTTGCCAAAGGTGACATACTGACAATTAGGTAAGTAGTCATAATGTTCTGACTGATGTATGTGTATATTTTAACTCGCATATTTTGTCTCGACTCAAATTTCGAGACGTCTCATCTCGAATTCGAGTCGAGACAGAAACATATTTTTGAGTCAAGACACGGGTCCAGACAACATTTTCTTGAGACGGGTCTAGACAGGCTTAAATCTCGACTCAACTCGACTCGTACGCATCATTACCTACAAAAATCTAGTACACTTATTTTCTGGATGTACCTCGTATTACAATGTGTCTCAAAATTTCATCATTTTAGTTTAAAAGTTACAAAGCCGTAACAAGATAGAAGTTCATTCTGTATATATATGGCCTATGAAACCGGAGGTACAATGCCGCGTTCACAAAAGCTCTCCACTGACTTCTATTATTAGCTAACTGCATCCAGTTTCTAATTTGTATTCCAAACTCTGCGAGATCCGTCTTAATATTGTCCTCCCATCTGCGCCTAGGTCTTCCTAATGGTCGTTTTCCGATTGGTCTTCCAGTCAAGACTTTGAAAGCGTTTCTACTTTCTTCCATTCTAGCTACATGACCTGCCCACCTAAGCCTCCTAGACTTGACGACCCTAACAATGTTGGGTAAACCGTATAAATTATGTAGTTCCTCGTTATGAATTTTCCGCCATTCCCCATTCCCGTTCCTCTTGGATCCGAATATTCGTCTCAGGATCTTGTTCTAAAATACTTTCAGCCTATGTTCTTCCCTCAGAGCAAGCGACCATGTTTCCCAACCATACAGAACAACAGGCATGATTATCGTTTTGTATATTTTAAGCTTCAAATTCCTTGACAGGATTCGCGACAACAAGAGATTTTGAACCGAATAGTAACACGAATTTCCTGGTATTAGTCGACATTTAATTTCTTCGTGAATATGATTTTCGTCTGTAATTATTGATCCTAGATATTTGAAACTATCTACTTTATCAAAAGTATTATTTAATATTTTAATGCATCCATAATTTGCTGTATTACGGTCCCGACGCACTTCCATGTATTTAGTTTTCTCTGCATTTACTTCTAAACCCATGTCCCTGCTAGCATTTAATAAGATCTCTGCATTTCTCTCTATTGTTCTTCTATCATCTCCTATTAAATTTACATCATCAGCATATGCCGTAACCTGGTGAATACCGTTCAACTCTAGGTCCTGGTTGCTATCTTTGATTTTCCTTATAGCGTATTCCAGAACAAAGTTGAATAATAATGGCGACAAAGCATCTCCTTGTTTCAGGCCATTTTCGACGTGAAAGCTCGTGGCCAAAAATTTTCCTATACCATATATATGAGGTATAATTCCCCCACACGAAAAGAAGCAAGCTTCAGATAGTTAACCTACAGCATCTATTGACTCGATAGTTTCTTGGTATGATCTGTCAGGAAAGTAAATGTACACCTATTTTTCGAGTCTGGCATTCCTGCGCTCCATCCGTGGAGAGTATGAGAATTAAATCAATCAAATGTTTACTGAGGGGCAAAAAGAAAAGCTTAATCTGAATAAGACATTGCAGAGGGACACAAGCTGTGAATACGGATAGTGCATAGTGTAAATAAAGGACGACACCGAAAGAGAAAGCCAGAAACAGCTGTTAAACTTAGAAAAAAAGAGTAAAAATTGTCGAAGTGAGAACATAAAACACAAATACAACAAATACGCCGACAACTAAACGATCACCATACCATGATCTTGGTGTAGTGGTTAAGGTGCTGGCTTACAAATGCAAAGGACTCAAGTTCGAATCCTCGGCAAGGACATTTTTAAAAATTTTTGTTAATAATACATACAACTCATGAGAGATGGTAAAAGAGGTCGTATTTAGTTTTTCGTAGCAATTATTATTGGTAATGTTTAGTACTGATAATACTTTTTGTCTTTGCGTATTGCTTTTGTTCTTGTCTTCATTTCGAAAGAGAAGAATATCCGAACAAATGCCACCAAAATTCCTCATATTTTGAATGTAAACGCCATTTGCAATTAGTAAAGAATAAAAATTGAACGTTCCGATGTAGCTGCAAAAAGTAAAAAGAAAAACATGGAAGTCGACCATACTCATGGTTATTAAAAATACAATTTCTACATGCCTTACACCTCCCGACCACGTTTCTACGTTAGCAAGTAAGAGGTTTGTGTTTAGGTTAGGCTGGTCAATACGTTTTGCAAAGGGGCCCGGTTTAGCTCTGACGCACCACAGGTGCGAGAAGGGAGAAAAACACTTTTTCTCTCTCCCTCTGTGTGTCTAATTATCTATCTATTTGTATATATATAACGCTATTTGTGAATGCCATAACCACCCTAATTTTCAGCGGATTGAGACGAAACTTGGCACAAACATTAATTGTTGAAATATCTTGATGAGTTCGTTAACCAGAATAATCAGATGAAAATGTTCAAAATGGTGGCCCTTCAAACTCTTAAAAAGTTCCAAGGGAACCAAATTTCGCCCATAAATAGGTATTCAGAAAGTTTGAATAAATTTTCCTCCTTTACTGAAATATTTGTGTGCAGAAACTTATTGAAATATTGGACCCGATTAATCGCCTAAAGAAGGTTCACGCCCTTTCGCTACGGTCAGTTTTTTTTTTTTTTTTTTTTTTTTGCAGGAGGGGGTTATTTTCCTATTGGAACAAGATGATTGTTAGTGATGATATGAAATTACACATTGAAGGTGAAGTAACTTGTGAAACGTGTTATTTGAAAGAATAATATAATAAATGTGCATTCCTCTAACACAGAGAACTGTAAATCATGTATTTCGAGTTCGGGAGCCTGAATGGCGAGGAGTGTTATTTGATTTGCTATTTAGTAACACATTGCATTGCAAATAAAGGTAGGCAACATTAGTGGTAAGTAAAACAATAATAATAATAATAATAATAATAATAATAATAATAATAATAATAATAATAATAATAATAATAATAATAATAATAATAATAATAGGTGTTGTTTGTGGCAAGGTAATATCTTAATCAATTCTTCTTCAAACGTAATGATTGTAACGCCATATCTCCCTTACAAACAAAATATTAGCAATTTATATCGAGAGAACGAGAAACTGTAGAGCGATGGGAGCAACGTTGGACAGTATGCACTCATAGTACTTAGAAAAGTAAGCGATTTCAATGCAAAAGGAACGAAGTGTCATTGTCATGGGTACTCATGGGGCCACGGCAGAGCCCTCTTTAAGCAAAGTGTCAATAACTTATATCGAGAGGTGATACTGGGATGGGACCAACTTTGGACACCGTAGACCCATAAAGCGCATCGAAAAAAATAGGGGGGGGGGCGCCAGCAAGCCTTACTTATTTCCACATAATAATATAAAATTATGTTGTCGAAATACACACACGAGTTAGCTACTAATATTTCATATTATTATTATTATTATTATCGACAGCGTCTTTTCATTACGTGTGCGTGTTTGACATGAAGCCAAAGAGAAGATCCATCATTCGTAGAAAGAATAATAGTCAGTTACTTTAACTGTGAACGACAGCGAAAAATACGAAAAGAGTGGACTACCTGTAGCGTAAAGAGGCAATATTTTCTCTCAAATGGATAAAAAATCAAGCCGGGATTGATACGAACTCGCATGGACGGCGCGAAAAGCCAGTGCTTTGTCCACTTTTTTTTAACTGACTCACTGAACGTGTTTCAGTAACTTACTTATTGCTAATTTTACTTGCTTCACTCGTTTAACTTGCTTCTTCTAATAACTTATAACGACAGGGACACGAACACAGAAACATCGAGAACAGTTAAAAATCATAGATGCTCTCCCGCCGGGAATCGAACCCGGAACTCGATACACCAAAGGCGTACATGCTAGCGACTAGACCAGCGGGAAGGGCACCACTCTCTCTCTGTGTCGTTAGGGATTACGACCACTGTCTTGCCAGCTATCACTTCTGTGGGTTGTATACTATGATCACATGTTTCTTCTCTGCTGGAAGAGTAAAACCTACATTATATGTAATACATGAGGTATTTAGACCTACATGCTCTTCATATAATGTAATAAAAGGGCCATGCTGGGAATAAGAAAAACAACATTCCTTGGACAAAACGGAAACTATTGGCATCAGAAATATTTATCTACGAGGCATGCGCAGTAGTATATTTCAGAATAGTTACTGTTTTGTTCAGTAAACGAAGAAAGGGGTATAAACAAGCAAATATGTCGCGTCAACGAGATCGACCAGATTTGACAGGGGCGGAAGCAGATGTATAGTAATACAACAACTTCGCTCAGTTGATACGAGCCGAGCCGGTTGATATCACTACCCGAGTTGGTCTTCTGCTTGGGCTCAAGAATTCGACCGTGCAGGTCTCAGCCTTGATTTTAAGAACTGCAGTATATACTTATTTTGGTGATTACGACATTTGAGGCTGTCTCGTAATAATAATAAAAAAACTCTTGTCTTCTCGTTATCTAGACGAGACGAGATACACTAAAATTGCCCCACGAGATGCACTAAAATTACGAAATGAGACGCACCTCTGTCGTGAGCAACACTAAAAGGATTCCACATTACTGCTTACATTTCTCATGGCTTTTGCTTTCCAGTCTGATCAGGCCAATATTTCAAAACGAGTTAAAACGAGCTGAACGAGCGAGCGAGCCATTATCAAACTCAACTCAACTCGAAACTCGACCTCGAAAACAGCGCCATGGCTTGGAACTCAACTCAAGAAAAATACCTTTGACTCGACTCGAATTGAACTCGAGTCGAGTCGAATTTTGGCTCGACTCCTGCTCATCCCTATTCGTATTTGTATTTTGTTTCCACTTCAACAATTTCTACTCTTTTTTTTTTCTTCGTTTACTTATTGTTTCTGGATTTCTCTGTCGGTGTCGTCCTTTATTAACACCATTCTTATTCCCAGCTTGTGACCCGCTTCAATGTCTTATTCAGTTTAGGCTTTTCTCCTTATATTGACTTGACATGTGATTGATTTAATTCTCACTTTCCGCGCACGACCGATGAAAATGTTTTATTATTATTATTATTATTATTATTATTATTATTATTATTATTATTATTATTATTATTATTATTATTATTATTATACTATTGAACTTGCACGACGAAATTACTGTATAATACGATATCATTTCTGTAATTTTATTCCATTGTATGCTATTTAATTTATTAATGGGCACTAAATTGTCTCCAGATCAACGAACAAATTAACTACGGCATGCAATTTGGTGGAAATATCATTACATGAACATGTTTGGAACGAACCAATAATCTTATTGTAATGATATTTCCACCAAAGTGCATACCGTAGTTAATTTATTCGTTGATCTGGAGACAATTTAGTGCCCATTAATAAACTGAATAACATACAATGGAGTAAAATTACAGAAATGATATCGTATTATACAGTAATTTCGCCGTGCAAGTTCAATAGTATAATAATAATAATAATAATAATAATAATAATAATAATAATAATAATAATAATAATAATAATAATAAAACATTTTCATCGGTCGTGCGCGGAAAGTGAGAATTAAATCAATCACATGTGAAGTCAATGTAAGGAGAAAAGCCTAAACTGAATAAGACATTGAAGCGGGTCACAAGCTGGGAATAAGAATAGTGCACGGTGTAAATAAAGGACGACACCGAAAGAGAAATCCAGAAACAGCAGGTAAAAGGAGAAAAAAGAGTAGATATTGTTGAAGTGGAAACATAAAATACAAACACGAATAGGGATGAGCACAAGTCGAGCCAAAATTCAATTCGACTCGAGTACAATTTGAGTCGAGTCAAAGGTAATTTTCTTGAATTGAGTTCCGAGCCAAGTCGCTGTTTTCGAGGTCGAGTTTCGAGTTGAGTTGAGTTTGATAATGGCTCGCTCGCTCGTTCAGCTCGTTTTAACTCGTTTTGAAATATTGGCCTGATCAGACTGGAAAGCAAAAGCCATGAGAAATGTAAGCAGTAATGTGGAATCCTTTTAGTGTTGCTCACGACAGAGGTGCGTCTCATCTCGTAATTTTAGTGCATCTCGTGGGGCAATTTTAGTGTATCTCGTCTCGTCTAGATAACGAGAAGACAAGAGTTTTTTTATTATTATTACGAGACAGCCTCAAATGTCGTAATCACCAATATAAGTATATACTGTAGTTCTTAAAATCAAGGCTGAGATGTGCACGGTCGAATTCTTGAGCCCAAACAGAAGACCAACTCGGGTAGTGATATCGACCGGCTCGGCTCGTATCAACTCAGCGAACAGCTCGAGTCGGCTCGGTTGAGATGAGCCGATGACCCGAGCCGGCTTAGTTGGAACAAGCCATCGACTCAGCTCAATTGAGCCGATGGCTCGAGCTTTCTCGGTTGGGATGGGTCACCTACTCGGCTCATGTGAACCGGTTCGACCCAGCTAAGTTGAAACTAGTTCATCAGCACGTTTCGACTCAGCTCAACTAAGCTGATGGCTCAAATCGGCTCGGCGTGGTGAGCTGTTGGCTCGGCTCACTTCTCGATTCGGTTCGATATTGAATGAGCTGTAAGCAGAGCCGCTCGAGCCGTTGAGAAGCCCAAACCCGGTCCCAGCTGTTTTGAATATGTTTGGATGAAGCCTATAACTTTTAACAATTTTTTGCTCGAGCCCGAATACTTGCCCCTTTGGAACTCAAACCCAGAACGTGACCGATGTCCTTGCTTCCAGACGACCGAGATCGACAGTCAATTAGCTTTTACTATTCAAATACAAACCGTATATCTTTTAAAGATTATACATGGAGTTGATATAATAATAATAATAATAATAATAATAATAATAATAATAATAATAATAATAATAATAATAATAATAATAGTTTTAAACTTGCCCTGAAATTTGGCAAAACTTACTTAAAAGTAGAGATTTCGGGGAGAGGGTTCCGTACCTTCAAGACACACCTCTGCAACTACCAACATTTTAAACTTGAACCTTTCATTGAAGTTTCATGTAGAAAGTATGTTTTGAGAAAAATAACTGTAACAAATATAACTGAATATCACGCGACAGTAAGGCATATAATAAACTAATTTTTAGAATATGCAGAGGAAAATATAAAAGCTTTGCTACAAAAATACCTACACAGAGCATAATTCAATAGCTCTGAAATACAATGTAACGAAATAGCCTATGAGATTCAGTCTACAGAGCAATTGTTACTTAAAGAATGGACATACACTATTTCGAGAATCGAGACAAGACGGGAAATGTTTACGATACCTTTCGTCTCGTCTCGATTCTTATCTCCAAAGAGAGACGAAAATTTTGATTTAGCCCTGACCCGTCTCGAATGTAAAATGTTAATTCTCATGTTATTTTATTTGTTTTAGAAACGAGATGAGAAACTCCTGTTCTCGTGAGCAACATTAAACCAAACCGAAATATTCTTTCCAAATGTCACGTTTCTCCTTGTAATGGTATGACCTGAGCGATAATTTAGCTTCTAGCTTTTAATCTTCTACGAGATAATAATAATTATTATTATTGCTATTATTATTCCTGAAGATTTGATAGTTCAAGTATTGAAACATCCGAGTATTCAAATATCTGAATATAATAAAACGTATGTTATCGCTGATCAATCGCCATCAAAAATTCTAAAAAAAAATTGCAACGTGCATTCGCAGAAGCACCTTGACCACTGAACCGCGACCGCTACGCGGTAAACGATCCGTCTTTAGTCTGGTTACGTTAGGCTTCTTTGTCTCCGCTTGCAAACTTGTATGTTATATTTTTCGATTCAAAATGTCTTTCGTATTTCTTTTATGAAGTCGGCAAAGTTTATATTAATAACTTGAGTTTTTCTTAAACCACTGGTTCACAAGTTCGTTCTTTCTCCACACGAAACTACAAATATGACAGATTGAATTCTCATACTCCCCATTTCTTTCAAAGCAGTTGCCATTACCTGGTCAAAGACTTATTTCCGCCACGATTCATATTAACCAAAATAAATTCATTTTTCGGAAGCGGAACTTTAACTTTCCGGATTTCGCAAAATTATGGAATTCAGTTATACTCAGGAATTCAGAAGAATTTCGGAACTCGGAAAGAATCCGGAATTTAGAAAATTCCGGAATTGAGAAAGACTCCGACTTTCGAAAAAATCCGGATTTTCCGAATTCCGGAATGTTAACGAAATCAGAAATTTCTAAATTCCGGATTTTTCCGAATTCCGAAATTATTACAAAATTGGAATTTTCCGAATTCCGGAATTTGTCCGGCTTTACTTTCGGGAGTCCGAAAACTAATAATTCCGGAACGGGCTATCCCTAGTTTATACACAACCTTTCAGAACACTAAGCTAGTAGCTGTCTACAAACAAACAAGTAATGCAAAGCATGTTGTATCCTGCAATACGTCATGTATTAAAATCCGACACCATGACCCTTTTATTACATTATATGAAGAGCATGTAGGTCTAAATACCTCATGTATTACATATAATGTAGGTTTTACTCTTCCAGCAAAGAAGAAACATGTGATCATAGTATACAACCCACAGAAGTGATAGCTGACAAGACAGTGGTCGTAATACCTAACGACACAGGAAGTCAGCGTTGCCATCGCCGCTGGTCTAGAGGCTAGCACGTGAGCCTTGGGTGTATGGAGTCTCGGGTTCGATTCTCGGCGGGAGAGCATCTATGATTTTTAACTGTTCTCGATGTTTCTTTGTTCGTGTCCCTGTCGTTATAAGTTATTAGAAAAAGCAAGTTAAACGAGTGAAGCAAGTAAAATTAACAATAAGTAAGTTACTGAAACGCGTTCGGTGAGTCAGTTAAAAAAAATAGTGGACAAAGCACTGGCTTTTCGCGCCGTCCATGCGAGTTCGAATCAATCTCGGCTTGATATTTTATCCATTTGAGAGAAAGTATTGTTTCTTTTCGCTACAGGATGGATTTTCTCTTTGGTTTCATGTCAAACATGCTCAGGTAATGAAAAGACGCTGTAGATGATAATAATAATAATAATAATAATAATAATAATAATAATAATAATAATAATAATAATAATGATAATAATAATAATATGAAATATTAGTAGCTAACTCGTGTGTGTATTTCGACAATATAATTTTATATTATTATGTGGAAATAAGTAAGGCTGGCTGGCGCCCGCCTCCCTAATTTTTTCGATGCGCCTTATGGGTCCAACGTTGGTCCCATCCCACTATCACCTCCTGTTTTCTCGATATAAGCTATCGACACTTTGCTTAAAGAGGGCTCTGCCGTGGCCCCATGAGTACCCATGACAATGACACTTCGTTCCTTTTGCATTGAAATCGCTTACTTTTCTAAGTACTATGAGTGCATACTGTCCAACGTTGCTCCCATCGCTCTACAGTTTCTCGTTCTCTCGATATAAATTGCTAATATTTTGTTTGTAAGGGAGATATGGCGTTACAATCATTACGTTTGAAGAAGAACTGAGGAAGATATTGCCTTGCCACAAACAACACCTATTATTATTATTATTATTATTATTATTATTATTATTATTATTATTATTATTATTATTATTATTATTATTATTATTATTATTGTTTTACTTACCACTAATGTTGCCTACCTTTATTTGCAATGCAATGTGTTACTAAAAAGCAAATCAAATATCACTCCTCGCCATTCAGGCTCCCGAACTCGAAATACATGATTTACAGTTCTCTGTGTTAGAGGAATGCACATTTATTATATTATTCTTTCAAATAACACGTTACACAAGTTACTTCACTTTCAATATGTAATTTCATATCATCACTAACAATCATCTTGTTCCAATAGGAAAATAACCCCCTCCTGCAAAAAAAAAAAAAAAAAAAACCCTGACCGTAGCGAAAGGGCGTGAACCTTCTTTAGGCGATTAATCGGGTCCAATATTTCAATAAGTTTCTGCACACAAATATTTCAGTAAAGGAGGAAAATTTATTCAAACTTTCTGAATACCTATTTATGGGCGAAATTTGGTTCCCTTGGAACTTTTTAAGAGTTTGAAGGGCCACCATTTTGAACATTTTCATCTGATTATTCTGGTTAACGAACTCATCAAGATATTTCAACAATTAATGTTTGTGCCAAGTTTCGTCTCAATCCGCTGAAAATTAGGGTGGTTATGGCATTCACAAATAGCGTTATATATATACAAATAGATAGATAAATAGACACACAGAGGGAGAGAGAAAAAGTGTTTTTCTCCCTTCTCGCACCTGTGGTGCGTCAGAGCTAAACCGGGCCCCTTTGCAAAACGTATTGACCAGCCTAACCTAAACACAAACCTCTTACTTGCTAACGTAGAAACGTGGTCGGGAGGTGTAAGGCATGTAGAAATTGTATTTTTAGTAACCATGAGTATGGTCGACTTCCATGTTTTTCCTTTTACTTTTTGCAGCTTCTTCGGAACGTTCAATTTTTATTCTTTACTAATTGCAAATGGCGTTTACATTCAAAATATGAGGAATTTTGGTGGCATTTGTTCGGATATTCTTCTCTTTCGAAATGAAGACAAGAACAAAAGCAATACGCAAAGACAAAAAGTATTATCAGTACTAAACATTACCAATAATAATTGCTACGAAAAACTAAATACGACCTCTTTTACCATCTCTCATGAGTTGTATGTATTATTAACAAAAATTTTTAAAAATGTCCTTGCCGAGGATTCGAACTTGAGTCCTTTGCATTTGTAAGCCAGCACCTTAACAACTACACCAAGATCATGGTATGGTGATCGTTTAGTTGTCGGCGTATTTGTTTTATTTGTGTTTTATGTTCTCACTTCGACAATTTTTACTCTTTTTTTCTAAGTTTAACAGCTGTTTCTGACTTTCTCTTTCGGTGTCGTCCTTTATTTACACTATGCACTATTCGTATTCACAGCTTGTGTCCCTCTGCAATGTCTTATTCAGATTAAGCTTTTCTTTTTGCCCCTCAGTAAACATTTGATTGATTTAATTCTCATACTCTCCACGGATGGAGCGCAGGAATGCCAGACTCGAAAAATACAGTGAAACCTGTCAACTTGGCCACCTCTCTAAGTTGGCCACCTGCTTATCTTGGCCTAGTTCGTCTTGAACCTGCATTTTCCCATAAGACATTCGTTACTTACTACTCTATAAGTTGGCCACCTGTCTATCTTGGAAGTTGGCCACACTGAAGCAATGTTTACCCTATGATGATAATGATAAATTTACCTGCGTATCTTGGCCACGAAAATGCAGTTTTGTTATTTTTCTTAACTCTTTCGAATTCCCATATGAGAGGCAGATGTTCTGTATTTGTGACTGGACACAAAGAAACATAGATTCACACGATTTGTTCTTGGAGGTCAATGGCCAGAACACTACCCTCATAAAAGGGTGGTGAAGGAAGATGTGAATAAAAAAAAGCACGTACAGGAATTCAGGAAATGGTTGTACGTATTTGTTTACCCTGTCTGTTTTGGTAAAACCATTAGCTATATCGGCTCCTTTCATCAGTGGGAAGCTTTAGTAATTCCGGAAAATTCTCAAGGTTAAAGCTCAATTGTCATTTATTGGCACCTGACTGCATGTCAAAAGGTAGCGGAGGTTTTGAGATATGAATTCCCTCAAGATTTTCTCAAAACAACTTTTGCTCCGAAGGAAACATTTCTATATCATTAACAAGAGGTAGTTAACTACAATATTAGAATGTGCATATCTGCCAAAAAGAATAAAGCAAATATGTCTAGAATGAACCACCATTCAGTAACAACTGAAAAGAAGTCATATAAACTGCATATGAATTTCTCAATTTATAACTTAGCTTTTCTTGTTTTCAATCTGAATAACTCAGTGTGCTATAATATCAATTTCAATAAACTGCGTACATACACTTCTATTTCATGGTTGTTTGTGTTATTGTGTTTTCAATCCGAATAATCTAATGTACCAGACTAGTTTTCAGGAAGAGAAAGGTATGCATATATAATAAACATACTATCAAGTTCACCGATCCTGGGGGGACCGAGGGGGCCCGGGTCCCCCAAAGCTCATGTGCCCCTATTTTATTTATGAGTATACAATATTTGGTATAATTTGAGTGCAATTTGTCTTAAAATCTTCATACATATACCTTCTGCATCTGAATGCCCCCCCCTCCCAAATTTACAGAGAAATCGGCGCTCTCGCATACTATAGTAATATTTTCTAGTACTTATATTTTTATGATTACTCTATATACATTATTTATAAGTAGCTGTCGTGCCGCTGCTTATTAAAGTCTTACAATTAAGTAATACTAGAAATCCTATTCTAAAAATACACAAATCACACTTATTTTCTGTAAGTTGGCCACCTGTCTAAGTTGGCCACTTTTCGATGGAACCGACGGTGGCCAACATAGACAGGTTTCACTGTAGGTGTACATTTACTTTCCTGACAGATCATACCTGCAGACCATTTTAGTTGCATTGAGTTGCGTAATGTATTCGTTGAAAATATGAATCGTTGAATAATGTGTTAGTTAGTCAGCTGTGATCTTATTACAGGAACAGGATTACAAAGTTCTCCGCGTTAATGGATGTCTCAAAAGTACTTAAATCGTTTTTGTTTCAATACTTCCCGTAATTTGTAAACAAGAACGATAAAAAAAAGTTTTGTTGTTTCATTCGTCTGTTGTACTACGATGAAAGAGTCTTCTATCGGTCAAACGGGAACTTTTTCCCTCGTTACACGGTCAAGAGGTTTTGGAATTAACCAATCAATACCCATTGACATGTTTATGATTCCAGATTTCAAAGGCGAGATTTAATTAATCAAAGAGGAAGTTGTTGCAGCTGTCAGTCAAAATATATAAATACACACAAAGTGCCGCAGCACAGTAAAATTCCTGGATTAATTCGTCCAATTAAAGACTTGAGCACTCATATAGAAATAATCTTCTCACGTTTCACGTAGTATTTCGTTCTAATTGTCCAATTAAATGGCCACGTATGAAGGATGAGAGCCGTCCTTAAATACCATATTAACACCAATAATAAGGGATTTATAACTCTTGTAATCACTTTTTGTGTGGCTTTTATACAATTATATTCAATTAAATATCATTTTATCCCTTTCATCGTTATATTTCTTGGTTGAGTCTCCAAATTAGTGGTTGTTCCTATAGAGACGGAATAAATGTACTTTAGGATCGGGGGAGGAACAACTTTTTCCGTAGTTTAAGTCTTAATGTGTGAGAGATACAAAGTTTGGTTTCACATTGTATTGATGTCTCTAACAAGCGATATAATTCCAAATTTTGGAAATCTGATATATGGAAAAAGTGCCCACCTATGGTCAGAATGCTACTGAAAGTGAATGCGTTATAAATTAAAGGTAATCAATGTTATGTAGCCTAGTTTCTATAGCAAAGGTGACTTTCTGAAAAGATCTGTGTTGAAAATTTCGAAAACCATTGGAAGCGGAAGCGGTAGATCTACAATTTCCGATAGCAATAGGGACGGTGGCTCAGTGGTAGTGTTTAGCTTGACGTGGGATCCCTCGTTCGATTCCCGGCCAAGTAAGTTTGTGGTGGACAACATCGTGTCCGTGTTTTTCTCGGGATACTTCCGTTTCCTCCCGAGAAATTTTCTTATTTCGCTAATTCTGCCGTCATCATCCACTTGCATTAACCATTGTCTCCCTTAGCCTATTCATTTTCCGATTGCAATAGAAACCACTTCCAATGGACCGCGATGGCTCAGTGGTATAAAGTTCACCTCTGGTGCAAGGGGTTCTTGGTTCCATTCCAGCTCGCGCCAAGTGAGCTTTGTGGTGGACAAACACCGTGTGCGTGGGTTTTTCCGGGTTCTCCCGTTTCCTCGTATTTTCTTCATTCCACCGTTTCATTTATTTCACATCATCACTGTCTCCTTTAGCCTAGCCAGCATAACCGTGGGACGTAAAACTTAAAGATTTCATTTCATTTTCCGATTGAAATACAAACCACTCCCAGTTTCAGGGCATTTTGTAAACGAGTAAATATTGATTCACTAAATTTTTTCTCATATCACAATGATCTATCAGATAGTGTACAAATTTTAACCTGTAGGGCTAGGTCATCTTTATGCATACCATTTTCCTGAACATTAATCTTCTCGGCATTCCTGATTCCAAGGTTGCTAAAGGTTGTCCACGTTTCTCTGTAAATGCTCTTCTGTCAAAATGAACTCTGGGGTGCCTGGTATTTATGGATAAAACGGTATTGTCTAATACCTATTATGTCCAGATGAAAAATGGCTTCAAAGTTGGTATGTTATGCTAAACTCCTTTAAGTCTGTAGTAGATTCTATTCTTAACAAGCATTTTGGACCTATCTGGGCCTCCGACCAATCATTAGGCTATTATCAGTCAATCAGTTTTAATGGAACCGCTTCAAGACCGAGTGAACATTTAATCGACATTCTGACAGAGTATGCTCAGAAAAATGATTAGATTTCAATGTTTTACGTTTTTGCAAATAGAAGTCATGATGTCTAAACTTGAAGTACGTTTATAAACCCAATCTACTTTATCTTAGAAAATAATACGTTAACAAGCCAAATAATATGGGGAAAGTATTTTTCCAAGGAATTTTACATGTCTTTAAGGCTATTGTTATCCTAAAACCCGTTTAGTCCAACACAATACATCAATATTTTGAGACCATTAAAGTTCTAACGATATGCAAAAGTGATATTTAATACATATTCTTATAACGTATTTATCCACATCAATGTCTAAAAAAAAAAAAATATTTTGTCCCTGAGTAATTTTACTTTTTTTGCTTTAGTGCTTTCCTCTAAAATTTGTCAAAACGAACTTAACCAGGCTTAGCGTAACAGTCTTCGTATCATTTCTTGGTACTTGTAACTGCTGAGGATCATTTTCCATGCGCTGTGCAGTACTTTCTGCTCACCTAAACTCAAAATTCTATCTCGGGCCTGGCTCTCGTTTTTCAGATTCAGTCTGACCCGATGACCTGGAACCAGTTGAAGTTTCAACTCTATAGCTATATCTCTATTTATAGAAGTCTAGCCGTGGCTACTTTGCCTAGCGTAAGGTATGATGTGGGTGTGTTGTATTGAATCCAGAACAGTTGATGGTATTCTTGAAGTGAACAGCTTCTTTTAAATTGAGAAGAAGAAAGGCGATTGGTCGTCGGGTGCTCCAATAGTTGACCAGAGGAGTTACTTGAAGTAACTCGACTAAGGACCGAAGTGTATGGTTACCGTCGTGGAAGAACGTAAAAAGCCTAGAAATCCTGCAATTTCCGTACTTGAGAAACAATTGGATGAGGTATCCTACTTCTGATTTAGCTTCCTTCTTGATGGGGGGAGACAAAAATGTTCTAGGATAAATGTTAAAATCCTTGGCTGGAAGTGAAGAATGTGTGAGATAACTTGCATGATTTCGTTTTTCAGTTGTAGTACGTTGAAATACTAGTAATCCAGGTAACAATCTTCTTGGTGAGAGAACCAAGAACTTGCTGGATAATTTCTTCTGTTTCGAAGGGTACGCTGGCAACGTAAGTAGAGTTCCCAGATGATGTACTGGTTTCGTGGGCAGAATGCTATATTAGTGGTGCTGTAATTGGTGAGACGAGATGGTCCTGAGAAGAGCCGCAAGATGCTTCTTTGGAGGGAGAAGTACTGTTAATACTGATTGAAAGAGAGTCGATGTATTTAAGGTAAACAGTCTGTACGATGTTCAACCTTCCTGAATGTAACACAAAAATCCCTTCTTAGAAGGAGATCACAGAAAAATTGAGAACCGTGAACATTTCCACTTGTCCACATTCCTGGGTGATGTGAGTCGATGTATTTAAGGTAAATAGTCTGTACGATGTTCAACCTTCCTGAATGTAAAACAAAAATCCTTTCTTGAAAGTAGATGACAGAAAAATTGAGAACCGTGAACATTTCCATATCGATAATAGACTTTCTTGTCCACATTCCGGCAAAGCTAGCAGAGAGTGGGCCAGGAATTGCTCCTGGATTCCTTTGCTGTATGTTACTTTCCTTTATAAGTAATCTTCCCTGACCCTATTAGAGGTTCAACTGTCATTAAATCTGATGAAAAATGCGAACTAGACGAATAGTCATTCTTGTTGTGAATTTTGCGTAATATATCTAGAGGAAACGTCATGTCACTAAAGATTAAGATGGTTGCAAAAGCTATTCACGGACCCATGGAGACCACACATGTATAGATACGTTTGAAGTGAGTTGCGGTTTTGGGTGGCGATACACTGGAAGAGGTATTCTACTGGATAGGATGCAATGTTTTCTCGACTACTGAAGATTTGTCTTGCTTGAAGTGAGAAGCGGGAATAGCTTGGTATAAATCTTCTGAGTGGCTAGATGAGGCGGAGACGCAACTAAAAGTTTTCTTCTTACGAGAGACGTCAGACTGACAAGATGCTTTGGAAGTTACGGCTTCTTTGAAGATTGGATCCGGAACAACTTTAGTCTTCTTGATTAGGTTCTGTTTGGATGAGTTGTCTTGTTGGTTTGGTCCCATCTACAGGTCATCAGAAGCAGTTTAGTATGAAAGGAATGAAATCTTGGTAGATGACTGGCTGCATAGTGCACCACATTTGCGCATACGTCACCTAATTCCTGTAAATTCCGTGTAACGAGTCGATAATTTTGAATGTGACGTTCAATGACTTCCCAAAGGCGTTAATTTGATCAGGTAATCAATTTAAGATCGGATGAGTTTGGAGGCCATTGCGGCAATTGATCTTTACCACTGTTCCCACCTCCACTGAAAACACGGTGGACATAAATGGGTGTAAATGATCAGCAATGACTTCCGATAGCTAACGGTCTTCATGGTACCCTCCACTGCACTGCTTGGCCTATAGATGATCATATGAAAATTCTCAAAATCAAAGTAGAGCCTGTCGCATCTTACTGTGCACATCTCGAGCAGCTGTTTCCCTGGAAGACGACAATTCAACGTTAATTTCATTGCTCTGCGGTCCAGTGACGCTGAGCACATGCACATTCTATTCGTTATCGATGATGCTGTGCGATTAACATTGATACACGTATGGGACGTCGACCGTGGAGGCCTACATTCAACAGTATGTTTTAAACTGCGTTCAAATACACTCATGCTTTGTTCACTGTTAAAATCTCATGGTCATTGTCTCATAGTTTCCGCCCTATCCTGTTGTACCCACCTCAACAGCCTACGATGTTCGATATCTTTAGTGAGGTGCGGCTATCCCATATTTTGTGATTTGGTGCTGTTTCACCATCCTTTTCCCACCATTGGAAAACATAAATCATGATAACTCATGAATGAATCGAGCAGTTTCCGACATGCTCGTTTCAAGCTGTCTAACAGTACAATCTGCCACTATCAAACTGTGATACATCGCCATCCTTATCCATTCTGCGCACAAGCATCACAGTGGCTGATCAATTGAGATCTCTGTCTCAATCTGACGAACGGTTCTACTGTACCGCGTGCCTCTTACGTCAATTCAAAGACTTCGTTCAAAAAGTAGTGGGTGGTCATTACGTTTTGGGTGGTCAGTGTAAACCAAGACTTGAAGTAGTTGTTGCCTTATATGAGCTCATCATACTTAAAATTCAATGAGATAATGATTTCAAGTTAACTATTCAACTGCGCACAAAACTTGTGCGTTTCTGATACGAATTGATTACATTGGCCGACGTCAGTTTAGTTACAGAAAGGAAAGCCTCTAATTCTGGCTAATTTCAGGATGCTGAATTCGAAATTGATAGCTCGAATTCGAAATTGTTTTTACTATATTAGCTCTATTTTGGCCTTATGCATTGTTGCCAATTTTGCCATTTTGTACGGACGGCTTCAGTTGTCATCGACGTAACCGGTGTGACAATGCTATTTGAGTAAGAAATAAATTAGATTTCACTCAGTTGGCGACAGATAGGACCCCCTTTGTTATTCGCATATATATATATATATATATATATATATATATATATATATATATATATATATATATATATATATATATATATATATATATTTGGTCTAGGAATTAATTCGTGCGGTTGGTACGCACACATTGAAGCTGTAGTACAAACACAAAATACATAAATACCTTAAGAAAAATATTGTCCATCGCTAGCCACCACTTTCGCCCATCTGTCAGGCAATGTACGGATTCCGTGGCGAAAGAAGTCCTCATCCTTGGAAGCGATCCAGTCAGAGACCCATGTTTCGATATATTCTGAAGAAGTAAACCGCTGTCCAATCAAATCGTTGTTCATGCAATCGAACAAGTAGTAGTCCGAAGGAGCAACGTCTGGTGAATACGGCGGGTGGGGTAAAACTTCCCATCCGACATTTTCTAAATAGGTTTTGACCGGTTTTGCGACATGTGGGCGAGCGTTATCATGTTGAACAATAAGTTTATCATGTCTGTTCTCCCATTTTGGTCGTGTTCTGGCCAGAGCTTGCTTCAAACGCATTAATTGTCGTCGATAACGTTCTCCATTCATAGTTTCACCCGGTTGCAGCAGCTCATAGTACACCACACCTTTCATATCCCACCATATGCACAGCATAACATTTGCACAGTGAATATCTCGTTTTGGTTGTGATGGACCTGGTTCACCTGGTTTCACCCAGGCCTTTTTTCGTTTAGGGTTCTCGTAATGGATCCACTTCTCATCACCCGTAATAATTCGATGCAGAAACCCCTTTCTGCTCTGTCGTTGAAGCAGCAATTCGCAAATGGTTTTTCGTCTTTCAACGTCTCTGTCTTTCAATTCATGTGGAACCCAATGTGACATCTTTTGAATCATTCCCATGGCTTTCAAGCGTTTGGAGACTGTTGTTTGATCAACGCCTAATGCTGCTGCAAGTTGTTCCTGCGTTTGACACGAATCCTGCTCGAGCAATGCTGTCAATTCTTCGTCTTGAAATTTTTTTGGCTGTCCAGCTCGCTCTTGGTCTGCCAAGCCGAAATCACCACTTCTAAACCGTGCAAACCACTTCTGACACGTTCGCTCAGCTAGAGCATGGTCACCATACACTTCCACCAAAATACGATGACTTTCAGTCGCACTTTTCTGCATGTTAAAGTAATGCAGCAGGACACCCCGCAAAAACACTTTATCAGGCACAAATTGCGCCATGTTCACTTAACTACAAACTGGTGTTATTGACGCTTTAATCCACTGCCCTATACTACGAACGATACGCGATGACAGGGGTTTGCAACACATGTGTGGATACACGGAACTGTGGGACGCTCCGTTCGTTGCGCCATCTCTTGTCCACCCGCACGAATTAATTCCTAGACCAATATATATATATATATATATATATATATATATATATATATATATATATATATATATATATATATATATAACAATCAATACCGGAAGAACGGTTATGATTGAAATACTTGACACTTGTGTTCCTCCCCCTCCTTTATTTGTTTGTTTTTAGACCACTGAAACCGGTTTAAAAAATAGGGCGTATGTGGCAAAAATGAGCGGCACGATGACTGCGCTGACTGCGCTGTTATTGCGTGGCTCAGTCTTGCTCTTATGCATTACAGTAAGTAATCTCTCAAGTGTATAAGTATTTTGTCAGGAGAATTGACTTGGAATTTTTACGTGAGTAACTTCAGTTTTATTTTACCGTATTTTTAGAACAGTTTGTTGTGTTTTTAGTATCTTTTAGTGATTTTATGGAATAAGTAGTTGTGCTGTTGCTCTAAGTTTCGGTTTCCTGTACAAAATGGCAAGTTCTTAACGCAGAGGATTTATGGTTAAGTCACAGATTAGATCGATAAATGATGACGTTAGGAAAGCATATTATTTTTTTCGCTGCAAGATCGGTGATCAAGATAAAAGCTGGGCCCCTCATGTGTGTTGTTTGATGTGTTATGCGACTCTGACTGCCTGGCTTAAAGGAACCAAACGAAGTATGTCTTTTGCTGTTCCGATGATATGAAGAGAACACCGGAATCATTAAGATGATTGCTATTTCTGTATGACGAATACAGCAGGAAGTAACAAGAAGAAACAATGTGCCATCGAATACCCAAACTTGCAATCCGCGATCAGTGCCCCATGGAGAAAATTTACCTGTACCTACTCCTCTGAAAGATTGGGAAACTATCGATATTACAGTGCCTACAGGAAGCGATGAAGACGCCAACTCAATATCTGCAGAGGAAGATCCGAGAGAAAGTTCCTTCCACGTGAAAGATGA
Source organism: Thermobia domestica (assembly GCF_964235325.1). Taxonomy (NCBI): domain Eukaryota; kingdom Metazoa; phylum Arthropoda; class Insecta; order Zygentoma; family Lepismatidae; genus Thermobia; species Thermobia domestica. The sequence continues at coordinate 384,417,712 of NC_137455.1, read as the reverse complement.
GTCTCACTTCATCCTACAACATGAGTTGAATGATTTAGTGAGAGAGTTACAACTTTTGAAAGAGAAAGCTCAACTTTTGGGTGCTAGACTCAAAGAGTGGAATTTACTGGCTCCTGGAACTACTTACACTTACTACAGGAAAAAGAACGAGTCCTTTTCAGAATACTACAGAATGGAAGGTTCCCTTTGCTTATGCACGGACATCAATAGTCTGATGAATGAATTAGAAATTCAACATGATCCATCCGATTGGTGTATTTTCATAGATTCGTTTAAATACAGTCTGAAATCAGTTTTACTGCATAATGGAAATAAGCTGCCGTCTATTCCTGTGGCTCACTCTGTTTCGGTGAAAGAGACTTACGAGAATCTCGTACTCATTTTAAATCGTATTAACTACAAAGAATATGGTTGGCAAATTTGCAGAGATTTGAAAGTTATTGCAATATTACTTGGCCTGCAAGGTGGATTTACAAAGTACTGTTGTTTTTTGTCTTTGCAACTCAAGAGCCACAGGAAAACATTTTTCACAAAAAGAGTGGCCCCCAGAGAGACATTAAGCCCGGTACCAACAGTGTCAAGTATGAACCTCTGATCGATCCAGACAAGGTGCTGCTTCCATATTAAGTTGGGCCTCATGAAGAATTTCGTATAAGCTATGGACAAAGAAGGTGAAGGATTTATGTATCTTAGACAGTGTTTTCCAAAACTAAGCGATGGTAAATTAAAAGGAGGAGTTTTCACAGGACCTGATATTCGCAAACTTATCCATGTCGAATTGTTTGAACAGAGTTTAAACGACAAAGAGTTAAATGCCTGGTGTGCTTTTGTTCAAGGTGTAAAAGGTCTTTCGGGCAAAACTAAAGCTCAAAATTACGAGGGTCTGGTGCAGCAACTTCTGTTCGCATATGAAGATATGGGATGTCGCATGTCTTTGAAAATCCACTTTCTGCACTCCCACCTCAACTTCTTTCCAGAAAATCTTGCAGATGTAAGCGACGAAATGGGAGAACGGTTTCACCAGAATATAAGAACGATGGAAGCTCGATATCAAGGACGTAGGGACCCTGCAATGATGGGGGACTATTGCTGGTCGGTGAAGAGAGAGGACCCAACATTTCATAAAAGAAAAAAGTAAAGCAGATGGTGTTATTTGCAGCTCTAAACATTAGATTTTATAAATTACTCTGTGTATGTAAACGCTAACAGGCCTACATTAACATAATATATATAGTTTTTCAGTACTAATACACAAACAGAATATATAGTTTTTTTTAACTGGTTTGATTCAATAAATTAATTTTAAGAATTTTTAAAACTGAATGTCGTTCTTGACCAACTGTAGAAATGAAGTTTATTCCCTTTCAGCACGCAAACAGCTCATTGGCCGGTACACTTCATGATAGCTCATTTTCCCTATTATGGTAAATCTGGCAACTATATGTTACACAAAAATGCGAGCTAATGTAGTAAAATGGATATCATATTCATATCCAGGAACCTAAAATTAGTCAGAATCAGTGAGTTTTGTTTCTGTAACTTTTCAAAAGTTTAAAAACGCCAGCCTGTGTTATTTTAGGTAAACTTCAAAATGTTTAGCAAAGGAACTTTCCAGCTAGTTTGTAAACTCAAGAACTGTTCTCATGTTTTTCCATCCAAGGAGATATAAACAAAAGCAAAACGTTGAAAGAGGAAAGAAAATAAAGAGTTGGGGATAATAACTTCGCTTTCTCTTAAATGTTCACGTAACTTCCGCGTATTGAAAGTAAGAGTACATCTTACGAAGAAAAAAATGTGTATTATTATTATTATTATTATTATTATTATTATTATTATTATTATTATTATTATTATTATTATTATTATTAAAAATGCTTACAGTGGAAGTGAAATATCTATTCAAAGTTTTCGCTTTGTGTGGATAACAAGAGTGTCCAACTTTTCATATAGAACAACTTCTATTCTTTTAAAGGAAATATAACTCTCTCCTATATGAATAGGTATATTTTTATGTACAGTATGTATAACATGTGGCTTTCTTCTAAATTACAGTAACACCTATTTGATGAGGAACATTACTACAATTACTATTGCTTTTGTAATTGTAGTAATGTTCCTAATTTTGTAATTGTAAGACCATCTTATATAAGGATATTAATACATTGTCATTTACAGAATAGAGCTAAGGATTGGTTTTTTCCATGAATTGTTATTTCTTCTTGCAACATATCCGGACCACTACTCCTGCAATCTTCACAGCTATCACTCTTGTCGTTTTTCTGACATTTTTTCTATCATTGCAATCCAGAATTATATAAACATTTATCTGAAGATATGAATTGCTAGAACATGCTGATATCTCTTTCCTTTCAGCAGCATTTTGATACAGAGAAACAGGAAGAAGTTATACCGCCGAATGCGATGTTTGGCCAGAAAGTCCTGTACCGATACAGCAACATTGGACCTTACATCATCATGCATGAGGAACCATTGACTACCTTTGATGAAGGAAAGTTGGCGTCTGACAGGTATCTGCAAGTGCTGTACACTATGGTTTCTCAGGCTGTGCACAAGTCGCTATTGAGTGGTACAGATAATATATTGAAATATAAATATTTTGTTGTTAGCGTTGATCAAGTTACGCGCTTTGATATAACTGCATCCATTCGAGACACCTTAGTTACAACTCTGGGTCCGTTCTTTTTTTTCAGAGATTATTGTGAAATATAGGTTGTTTTAGGAACTAGCCCTGGACAGTCCTGGAGCTTTTAACAACGCAATCTTTCGATTGTGTAATGTTAGTGATATTACATTAAAATTTGCAAACCTGCAAAGCTATTTTTCTATTGGACTGGCTGATATTAGCATCCAGAATATAGAGCAGAAGTTTAAGGTAAATATTGACCGAAATAATTCTGGTAATTGGGTGAAACTACTTCCTAAGTAACTTTTGTTCATAACGTTACAGTGAACATGTGTAGATACATGGAAAATAATATTAAATTATTATAGATTATTTATTGGTGATTGGCATAATTGTAATTTAAATAAAGTCAAGTTTTGAGTTAAGAAACTATAAAGAAAGATGTGAAATTGTGATATGTTGGAATGGCACGTGTTATTTTTATTGTTATTGTTTGTTTATGTAATCAAGTTACGCATGGTTGTGTTTTGATGTGCATGAAATACTGTCGAGACGCTAGCTCGCAAAAATTGATGTAAGCCTGAATTTCAGAAAGATGTAATGAAACCACTTTGTTAACACAGACACAATTTGGATATGGCATAATATTCAGATTCGCAAAGATTGACAGTCTGGGAATTCGGTCACGATGTGACAAGGTCTGCAACGAAAGTTTGACCAATAGTTGAGGTAACCAACATCGAGACATGAAACGACGAATTACATTGTCTGGAAAGAAGAATAAAAACCAGATCTACATTGGATCGAGGTGGGAGTTTAAGATCAGAGTTGGATACGAGAACTTGCAGTATTGAGATTTAGTGGTTACAAATATTACGAACTACCATCTTACGATGGTTGGCTTCTAGTCGGCTATTTGTTATAAAGCCGAGCTGCCAGTACGAGCCTTAGTAGTTTTACATATTCGGTCGACGTGAGAGCAATATATTTCCATGGTCATCACCTAGGACTAAAGACCCTCGATTGTCCAAGATCTGCCAACGTAGTCCAGAGAGGAACCCAGGATTGGAACATTCGTCGCACCAAGCAGCCAGAACATCTTAAGGTATGTGTACCTCAACTATAAGTGTTACTTGTGGTCAAATCTCCAGACACTTGAGTACTGTGATCTGAATTCATTAGGTCATATCCGCTATTACAACACAATCACATGTTACACTTTCTAATTGATCAGAATGCATGAGATTTACAGATGAAGTGGAGTGTTTCTTTGATTTACTGAATTATCCTCTCGCTAGTAACTAGATTTATTGAAACCTGCCCATTTCAGATAATGGGTAGAAGCAACTTCTCCGCTTCACAACGCATTCATCCCCGAAAACAATAGGCACGACGCGAGGAGGTTGTTACATGAGTTTGGGATTCTCAAATTATCAGTTATTAGTTGGTTTTTGCCCTAGATTTATTCATGAAGTCATACTTGACGTGCAGTATAATTTTCAGTACAATAAAGAGAGGCTATCCCACCTTGAGGATATTCGGAAACAAGTTCAGGAAAAATTGCACAACCGGTTCAAAAACCTCTGCAAATACATTTAATAAGTGACACAAAAAAAAAGTAGGCCTACAATTTCAAAAAGTCAAATTGGTCTGGATTTTTGACTGCATAATAAAGAAGGGGCAACAAAACCCTCTGCTGGGAATTAGATAAGTCATACGGTCATTCAAGGAAAGCGTCATGAAAATACGTAGATACTTCTTGAACTTTTCAATAGGTATAGTAAGGGTGAAAATCAACTCCAATACGGTGGACTGCCTCAAGAAATTTTACCTATTGTCGCCCCTAGACGAGTTAGGAAACCACGCCCATCAAAAAAAGAAGTCTTCCACTGATTGCAATGTCGAACCCGAAGACCTGCTCAAACGATAAGGAACCGTACCCCCTAAGAACAATAATCAAATGGAGGATCAACAGCTGCACAACCCTTTGTCTTCTGGTCACACAAATGAAAACCCATCGATTTCTACCTCTAAATTCCTGGTTGAACTGGAAAAGGAAAAAGAGAGAAAAGAACAAAATATTTAAACAGCAATAATTACAGATGTTGGAACACCTGTAATGCAACTTCTATGTTGAATTTACCAGTTTGAAATGTTACAGTGAAATATATATATATATCAAATGACCTACCTAAATTGCATTCTAAACTTGGGGATAATTCAGATATTAATGCCAGAGTTGTATCATGGGAATATTGTGGAGCTCCAAGGTGATTGCATAATGAATCCGAAAAACGAAAATTTGGTTCAACTTAGAGAAATAGACAGGGCCATTCATTTAGCTGCACCAATTAACGAAAGAATGTGAACGCATTGGAAATTAAAATGGACTCATGTATTATTAAGCAGGTATATAATGTTCCACATAAATATATTATTCCTACCGTGGCCCGAGAGCAGAAATTTGCAAGGCATTACAATCGTGTTATAAAATAAAAATGTTGTTTAGAGTTCTAAATAACGATTTTCATTCAATTGTTTTCCCCGCCATTTGAACTGGAGCATTTTCTTATTTCAAGAAACCAGTATATCATATTGCTGTAAGAACTACAGTATAAGGAATTTCTTGGAAGAGAATCTCGATGCCATGGTCTGAATTTTTCGTATGTGAAACAGAAAATAAACGAATTTATGAACAACTGATGCAGTGTTACCAGATTGGGCTACAAGTAGCAGATTGGGCGAATTTTTTAAGTGCCCTTGCTACCGAAATTTTAAGTTGGGCGATACGCTACTTTTGGGCTACTTTTATTGTCTGCAGGCTATAACTCTTAAGAATGGGCTACTTTCTTATATTCGTGTATGAAATCACAAATTATTAGTCTTATATAATACAATACAAGTTCGGTTTGCTGAATATTCTATTCACAACGAACAATAGTATTAGTTAAACTAACATGTTCAGTATTAGTTTAATTCTTGTTTAAACACTTTTTACCTCCAGATCTGACAACATTTGACATTTGTTGAGTTTGTGCTATTGCAATATCACTGACCGTGTTGCTGTCTCAGTTAATATCTAGGTCTAATAATTGTATAGAGCTGTGTAAACTCGAACATCATGAATTAAAATTATGTTACTGTATTACCCATATTAACATAATGAGTAAGTGGACTTACAATAAAAACTTTCAAAACTCGCAACTCCCAGATAAATGAATTAAAGAAGTGAGGAATATCTGTGAAAATCATACTATAAAATTTGTAAAATGCATTTAAGAACCTACAAAACCGACATAAGCAAACATGTCTCGTTGAAAATCAAAAAGGTCGCCCATTTTATACTATCACCGTCTACCCAGTTCATTCCACACTGCAGTTCTACTGCTTTTGATGTAGTATGGAGTTTGCCCTAGCATATCACCGCCAACAGTCCGAAACTGTAGTCGCCACTTGACCGTTTCCAACCCAGACAACTGGCGTAATATATTTCCAACTCCAGGTGTTTCTATCAAATCGATGTATATAATTATTAAAAATATACTGCTGCAAAATAATTTATATTTATGTTTGGCCTACAAATAATTCAAATATGCTACTTTTAGAGCACAACCTGGCTACGTTTTGATCTTCGGATCTGGCAACACTGATACTAATGCATGAATATTTTCTTGCTGAAGAAAGCAAAAGTGAGAACAGATGAGCTACATAGCAGAAAAATATTTTATTTAAGTCATATGTTTTTGAGTACTATATCTATTGGTAAAATTTTGCTACGAATGTATTAAATATTGAAACTCTTTTTCTGATAATTTTGAAATGAGTTGTTGGTTTCTTAATGATAATTGAAATCCTTCTAGTATTTTTATGATAATAGTAGGTCACATGACATGAATTACAGTAATATCTTTTATATTATCCTCTGACCTTTTTTCCTTTGTTGTCATTGAACTTACGCGGGACTTTAGTAGTAATAGAATAAAAAAAAGAAAATAATACATGAACAAGATTAAAAAAGAAAGAAAAGAATATGAATATTCCATAAATGAAGTACCTATTGGAATATATGTATACGTATATTCGTGTGTTGCAGATACATCTTACTGAATATATTTCACTATTGGTCATTTATCACTCTCAAAGCAACATCAGAAAGTAGTTTAATCTTTGAAATAAGGTAAAATATGAAACATATGATAGATAAACTTGTTGATATATGTAAAATTAAGTGGATTTCCTTAAATATGTAAGAATATACATTAAAGGTAGAAATAATGGACAAATATTTACATATAACTCCTAGGTCTACTGATAATAATAATAATAATAATAATAATAATAATAATAATAATAATAATAATAATAATAATAATAATAATAATAATAATAATAATAATAATAATAATAGCAAATGTGAACTTAAATCAGTGAAAATCAAAGAAGATAGATTTCCTGTCCGTATTACCTAAATTTTGAGATGATATTAGGGAGGAGAGGGCGTGATAGGATAGTGTGTACGCATGTACTTTGGACATTGCAACGATTGCTGTTAAAAGCCATGACCCACTACTCTCATATATAGTCTTCTGTTCATTGCGTACTTCAATTTTATCTACTTGTTTGAAGATACCTATTACTGTCTCTGACATCATGCCATGGTTAATGTCTATGATAACACTATCGTCCATATAAGCTTATTTTTAATGTTACCTCGTTGTACCTGTATTAAACTGTATTATTCTTTTTGTTACCCTGAGTATATACAAGTGAGAGGGAGCAAAGGTAGTTGGTTATATGTCTTACCCTGTCATGGCAGAGGAGGATCCAGGGGGTCGATCGGGGCAATCTCCCCCCCAGAATAGGATTTTTTATTTTAAAAATAAAATCTATCCTAAAAGTTTTCACTTTGTATTATAAGTGTAAAATAAAACCTATTGACTTCGAACACCCCCCCCCCAAGCATTCAGCCTGGATCCGCCCCTGTGTCATGTCAAAGACTTGATATTCTTGTCGGATTGTAAATATATAGCGGAAAACTTTTTAATGAGTTTGCTTTACCAAAACCTCTTTATATTAAGAGTACAAGTGAAATTCAAGTTGAATTTCCAAAGCTGAGAAATACAGACGTAAGGTTTGTACGTTCCGTTTAAATTCATGGAAACCAGGATGATACCATCTGTCTTTAGTGTTGCTGCAAGGTAATTGACGGCTTGTTTGTATCCTACCATGAGTAAAGTAGGAGACAGGGTCGGATTTAGGGTGGGGTGCAAAGGTGCACGTGCACCCCCCCTTCGTTATAAATATACACTATCTAAAATGAGAAACTAGCAGTGAAAATAGCAACACATTCTGACACTTTCTGCCATCATGTTTCCGTTTGGAGCTTAAAAAAAGAAAGCAGAGCTTTGCAAAAGCAATAGTTTAAGTTGATTTTCTGAAGGTTGAAGGAAAAGGATTTACCAAGCAAAACAATATAACATTTGTCAAGTAGGGAAGAAAACAGAAACCAGGAGGAGAGAAGAATTTTTTCTTGCATATCACTTGCAACCCTCTTTACAATACTCCCGCCCCCCGTTTTACGTTTTAGTGTTGTCAGGGATAATGAATATTGTCACATGTCACTTTGAAGAGTTTCAGTATGACTGGTTATTTTGGTAGTTATTTGTGCACCCCCCTTAGATAATCCTGGATCCGGCCCTGGTAGGAGATATTTGAAAATATGCCATATTAAATAAATAATGCATGATTTACATACAGACACTTTGTGTAAAGAGGTTGTTGTATATTTTGCTTATCATGGACAGTGAAAGCTGACTTAGCGTTATTAAACCTCCGACTGATATTTAAATTTGGACGAACCAATAGTTTCGAGAACTCTTTCCAATCCAATATATATATATATATATATATATATATATATATATATATATATATATATATATATATATATATAAATAACTAAAATTACTAATTAAAAGTTTATTTATTTCGCTGAAAAGTTGGTTAACCATGTGAATGTTCATTGACTAAATCTAACAGTAACACAACTACATGTTATTAAATGATTTTTTAAAATGTAAAGTTGTGTTGTTTCTGTGCTGTGATATTAAACTACAACAAATTTTACATTTCGTTAACAATGATTCAATAAATACATCAATTTTTACCTAGAATAATTATTAATGTTTCGCTTGTTACCTGAGGGAATAATTAATAAATTAATAATTCGATTTCAAACCTCTTTTTGTTTGGTTAAAAGCACATTTCAATCAGTTTTTCAATCTGTGGTTTCACTTAGGGTCATAAAATTGAACGTAAATTATGATAGATAGCTCTAGTTCAGCAAAGTAACAAGAGCAATTAGTGTAATTATTGTTCAACCTCAAACCAACTGCACTAATAGCTAAGAAGGATATGTACGTTTCGAAGTATTTTACCGTGTACTTTTTTTCAGTTGAAGAAGATTTGTTAAAGCAAAATGGCATTCAGTAGAAAAGCTGATAAGAGCAAATGTATTGAAGTGTTTTCACACAGCTAATTCTTAAAATATTCCACTAGTAATAATTACTTGGAATTGCTACTAGTAATACATCAAAAGATACGGCGCATTCGAATCATGTATAATCGCTAACATACATTTATCTAAACACAGAAACTATGTATTACTATGTTCTTAACATTTCATATTGGTTCCACATTTTAAGAAGAGCAGATCGAAATGAAATGAAATGAAATCTTTGAGTTTAACGTCCAACGATTATGCCCTTTAGGTGAAGGGAAACAGTAATTAAAGCAGGTGAATGACGATGGAAGAATTGATGGAATGAGAAAGTGGAAGGAAACAGGAATGTCCTTAGAAAATCCACGGACACGATGTTGTCCAACACAAACTTACTTGATCGGGGATCGAACCAGGGGCTCCATGCATTAGAGGTAAGCGATCTATTACTGTGACACTGTGCCCCACAAGAGCAGATCGAGCCAATACGAAGGGATATTTAGTCGCTCGATTAAACTTACTAATTAAAAGATACGTAGAGGCCATGATATATCTCAGCAGTAGCCATAAAAGTGCAGTCGAGCGACCGGAAACGATCGTGAGGCGGAATCCATTGGTGGTTCAAATCCCTCTGTACAGCATGGCCGGATTTTTTTACTTTCTTTAAATTTTCTGTTTGTGCGAGCCCAACAGTCCTGAACAATGTTTTAAAAACAATGTGGAACAGGTAGTTTTCTTTTAAAAAATAGTACAATGTTCACCCATGATACAAGATGTCTCCACTTCGATCCCTGAACATGTGAGCTTGTATGGGCAATATAGCCTTCGTCGATTATCACAGGATTCTCTCACATGTTTTGCGTATTCACTTATTTTCATCAATCATCCGTCTCTTTTTAGCCTAAAGGGGGGCCGTGGTGGCTTAGTGGTAGAGCGTTCACCTCTGGTGCATGGTGTCCCGGGTCCAAATCCTGCTCCCGCCAAGCGAACTTTGTGGTGGGCAAACACTATGTGCATGGGTTTTCTCGGGGTTCTCCCGTTTCCTCCCATTGTCTTCATTTCATCATTTCACTCATCTCTCATCATCACCGTCTCCTTTAGCCTAACCGGCATATCGTGGGACGTAAAACTTAAAGATTTCATTTCTTTTCTTTTCTTTTCTTTTAATCTAAAGTGCATAAGCGTGGGACTTAAAATTTATAATTCCATTTCAGTTTATAAAAGGTATGTAAGTAGTTTTACAGAGTAAAATAAAATATATGAGCTTTCAGTGTAAAATAAGAACAATTTTCCTTGATTGTAACAGATAATTTTAAGATTGTAATTATGGAACAACTTGTAAGTTGAAGTAGACGCAAAATGAAGCATGAACTATTTGAGACACCTCAAATCACTGAAGTACAGGTCTCACTAATTTAGCCTAACTACAATATTAAAAGAACCGTGACAAAATCTACAATTTGGAAGTTCGTACATGATGGACTAAAATCTACTATTTAGAAGTTCGTACATGATGGACTAAAATCTACTATTTAGAAGTTCGTACATGATGGACTAAAATCTACTATTTAGAAGTTCGTACATGATGGACTAATGTAAGTTCCTAAGGCAAGTCACAGTTCGAATCCAGAAGAAACTAGTCAGAGCAGGGAGGAGGAATTGCAGAGAGAGAACTAACAGCATTGACCGCATAATGAGTGCAGAATAGTATGTAGGCAGGGCAGAGATGAAAGCGCTACGCTGCGCCTACGCTCTACTGAATATGCGGCTTTGTCCTATTGTTCAGTTGCCTGTCTGTACTACGCTACCCTCTGTTCGGGTCAATTTCCTACGCGGGAAGCTCATGCAACAGCAGACATCTAGACTAGAAACTCAGAGTCTATTCCCTGGTAATTTTATTAAGAATTCTCTATACTCTACCATCCTTAAATTCAGAATGCAAATCATCAATGTACATATTTAAAAACCAGTGCCAGTGCAATATATATATATATATATATATATATATATATATATATATATATATATATATGTATGTATTAGGATGTTTCAGATAAAACTTCCAGTGTTTATATAAATTATAAACAGCTACTGATAAAAACTTGGAACGAAAGGTGAGGTAGGGAAATGTTATAAGGTGCATTGAATGGACATGACATTACATTTTCCCCGAGCCCCCTATCATGGGACACTGGAGGCCACTAAAAAATAAAAAAAAAGTAATAGAAAGATAGCCTATATCATCTCATCTATCATTGAAAAGTTCATGAGAAAGCAAACAACTTTTTAAGAAAGTTTTTCTTTTTTTTTAGGTGTGGGTCATCCTTTACGAAATCGCTATCATTTAAATGCGAGTTCTCACACAGTCGGATATAACGTCCAGTAATTGTAATCCACAAAACGACTGAAGATATAAATATTAAACAAAAAGTGAGATCGAAAAATGTCATAGGGAAAATCAACTGTGAAGAGTACACACAGGACATCCTTACCATATGACATTGAAGGTCACTCAAAAAAATATGAGGCACCGTTCACGAAATAGTTACCTTTTAAATGTGACTTCTTATACAGTAAGATAGAATGTGCAGTGCGTATAATCCTCAAAACGGCTGATGATAAAATGGTGAAACAAAAATGAGGTAGAGCAAATTGAATGGAAAATACTATTTTTCCCAAGGGTCCTCTTCGTGGGGCACTGAGAGATCACTCGAAAATTTTAAATAAGATGAAATGATATTGAAAATGTGAAAAACAACTTTTGTAACACTTTTCTGAGTGGGGCACCGATTGCCAAATGTCTATCATTGAAATATCAGGTCTTATTCACTAGAAGATAATACAACATGGCATAGAAGAAAGACGGTAATAGCAAAGCAAATATCATTACAAAGTTCAGACGACAAGGGAAAGGGGTTCAATGTAAAAGTGGAACGGAAATGACGTGGCATGACGAGTCTGTAAGTACACATACTCCGTAATGAAATACGAGTGCGGAAGAGAAATATCATAACACTGATATGGACGGCACACAGATATCTTCGTTCCTTCATACATAAGATTGTATAGGCTCCATTGAAATTAGAATCTAAATCAACTATTTCGTGTCTTTTCTTTCCTTGTTCATTCTACACTGCTTGACAATTGCTAAGGAACAACTGATTTGTGCCAAGTAGCGTTCCTGGAAGCCGACCACTTACAGTCAAATGCAATGCAGAGACCGTAGTTGGGCAGGAGCTGTTATCTGTATAAAAGGCAGTGCACGAAGGTGTTCAGTCGAAAGTGCATGCAATGAGGTGTTTGACGTAAATAGCGCCGTAGGTGGTGGAACTCAGTTCTCTGAAATTCAGTGTGCTCGACCAATAATTAACTGCAAAATGACTTCAAAATAGTATTTGAGTACATACGATCGTGGACGTGTAGTTGGACGGCTGGAAGCTGGTAAAAATGTCATTACTGTGGCGACAGCAAGGGGAGTGTCAAAAAGTATCATCTCGCGGTTGGAAAAGGTTGCGAAATGCCATGGAAATGCAATGTGAAAGTTTGCGAAGGAAAACCACACTTCAAGACGATCCATATGTATCCGTAGTGACGAAAAGGAATATACAGTGCTCCTCGTTAGATAGCTGCAGACCTTGCAACCCTACCGGTGCATATGTACCTGCCAGAACTATTTGGAGACGCTTAAATCACGTTGGTTTGTATTCATGGAAGCCTGTTAAATGTACCCTACTTGAACCACGCAATCGTCGAGAGCGATTACAATGGTGTCAGAAACATGTTGGTTGGTATCAGCAACAGTGGTTTAGAGTGATATTCTCCGAAGAATCCCGTTTCACTGTGACAAGTGATTCTGGCCACCAGTTACTGTGAAGAGACTGGGGAACATGTTATGCACAACATAATGTTCATGAACGTGATCGCTATGGCCAAGGCGTGATGGTGGGTGCAGGCATTATGAACAATGGCAGAACCTCACTTCACATCTTTGAGCGAGGTAGAATGACATCGCAGCAGTATAGCTGAGAGATTCTTCTGAACATGTTGGTCGTTTTCCGGGTGCGGTATGTCTGTACTTTCTGTTTATGGACGACAATGCACGCACACACAGGACCGCTGAAGTGTCGGACACACTTGAACGCGAAGATACTACACGTATACAATGCCCTGCTTACTCTCCGGACCTTAATCCTATTGAGCATGCCTAGGATGTCCGTGACAGACTTGTTTCTTAATGAACTCCCCTTCCCGAAACGTGTAAGAACTGATAAACGCCTTTCGAGAGGAGTGGAACAATATCTCCCAAAAATTTCTCACTAGTTTAGTGAGCAGCATGAATAACAGATGCAGAATATTCATTAGTGTCCGTCGAGGTCACACATCTTACTGAGGTACTCTTATCTGTGTCCTTCTGGCAGGAAGGCCCATTTTGCGTAGCTGTTTGGACATGCTCCACAGAGAATCTTTTGCTTTTTTTCGTTTTCTTCTTTTTCCGTGTGGCTCAATCTTTACCATTTTCCATTAGAATAATTGCACATTGTCTCTACTGAATATGTACTGCGTTTCATTTCTTCCCTCAATGTCTATTCTGAATTACTTCGAAAAATCGCAGTGTTACTTAGCATTTGTCAAGCAGTGTAATTAAAACAATAAATAGTGAAGCTTGAAAGTAGCACTTTGAGACATTAATCGTAAAACTCAGGAGTAATACCCAAAGAAATGAATGTACTTATTAAATTTAAAAAGTGTCTTCCTTTCCAATCTCAACTGTTGGATCTCCTCGGTCTTCATGAAGGGTACCCCACAGGAACAAGTATTACCTAGAAATGTTGTTTGTTTGATCATGATCTTTGTAACGATATATCAAATGAGATACCGTCCTTTTTAAGTTTTTTAGAGACACCCCAATCCCCAATTATAGGGAATTCTGTTGGAAAATTACTATTCAATGTGCCCTATGGCATTTTCCTTTCTCACGTTTTGATTCATCTTTTCATCTTCATCTTTGTTATTTACAAGCAATGGATGTTTTATTTGACTGTGCAAGACCTCACATTTAAATGGTGGCCGTTTTGTATATGATGGCCCACACGACAGGAAAAAAAAACTTTCCTACAAAAATTATTTGCTTTTCATGATCTTTTCAATAATAAATCAAATGAAATAAATTCCTATTTAAAAAAATGAGTGGCCCCAGTCCCGCATGATAGGGAGTCTACGGGAAAAACAGTATTCTTAATTCAATATATTCTATAACATTTCCTTATCTCACTTTTCGTTTTACCTTAATACCTTCACCTATGACTTATAAATGCTGGATATTTTGTATGAAACACCCTGTATATTCTGTGCACAATATTATTGTCAACTCTCACCGCTGGTCTAGTGGATAGCGCATATCCCTTTGGTACAGGAGAGCAATGGTTCAAATCCCGGTGGAACAGCACAACAGTTCTTTAGAAACAATGATTCTGTCATCACGGTTCTACGTCTTTTCCGTCGAACGTCGAGGAACAGTTCCAGATCGAAACTCTATACTCTGACAGGTTGCAGCGTTCAGAAGTACTGGATCTGTGGTGAAAAACAAATCACCTGGTCTTTCGCTTTCAAATCCAACTCCGGAAAACGTAGACAGAGTGAAAAGGACAGTTCTTGCTAGTCCGAAACGATCCGCTAGGCGACAAGCTGTTTCACTGGGTATGTCACGTCATTCACTTCATTGCTACATGATGATCTCAAATTTTATTTTTCGATCTCGGACGTTCGACGGAAAAGACGTAGAGACGTCTACGCTTCAACCCTCCATAGCGACTGAAATTGCATTGTCTGAGCTGTCTGCGAACGATCGTTCAAAATTAATATCTCTTCTCGTAGCTGAGTAATAGCGGTTTAAAAAACATGCGTTTTCTCTGCTCCACCCTGTATAATTGTAGAATTTGTAGAGTGAATGATAACACTAGAAAGTTTAACAAAACGTTAATTTGGAAGGAGAAAAAAAGTAGAGCAAAACTCGACGTCTATTATTCCGTCAAAAAAGCCCAAGTTCCAAACGAACAAAACAACTAATTAACCTGCTTTTTGTTCTCGTTGAACGCCTTCTAAAGAAATACTAACTCGACTGCTCTCTCGGGAACCAATCGATTTCGTAACATGAAGAAAAATGTTTCTACCTCATCCGTGAAAGCTTCAACATTCAGCAATTCTTCAATAGTTTTTTTTTTTTTTTTTTTTTTTTTTTTTTGTCTTTTTCAAATTTTCGCATGAAAATCATGCGCAAAGTCGTATAGAATAATATAAAGGGAACCAAGAAAGCTCTGTCGCTTTTTATGGAAGTCTGTGTTAAATTGGCCCTCACATTCTGACTTGAATCCGAATGGAGATAAGGCGAAGTCAGTTGTTGGTGTGGGTATATCCAACATACTACCTGGTTGTGGCAGTTCAGCTGCACCGTGAACTTGCGTAAGGACAGAGTGAATATGGAACCTTTACAGAGCGTCATATGGGCGTGTATGCTGTACGAGTTCAAACTGGAGTCAAACGCCGCTGCAGCGGTGCGGACGACATGCCACGCCTTTGGTAAGGGTGTCGTGACTACGCGGACAGTGCAGCGCTGGTTCAACAAGTTTAAGGACTGTAAAGAAACAGTTGAAGACACACCACGTGCCGAAAGACCAACACATGTACAAAATGAAGGTCTTGAGATAGCAATTGAGGCGAACAGTAGCCAGACATGTTAAGCCCCACGTGGCTAGGATGACCCAGGACACCATTCTACGCCTTGAATGGCAAACACTATTGCATCCACCATACTCCCCGGACTTGCACCGTACGATTATCACCTGTTCCATTCCTTAGAGGACGCCAGTTCAAATCCCTAGTAGAGGTGCAAAATGTACTTGATACTTTCTTCGCTTCACGGCCCAATAAGTTGTACCGCGATAGAATCCATGGCCTTCCAGAACATTGTCAGAAGGTCGTCGATGCTGATGGGGACTATTTTTGATAAGTCTCTTGTGTCACATCGATGTTAAAAAATGATGAGTGAAAAAGCAACAGAACTTTCTTGTTTACCTTTATACTTATTAAGACTTTGGATAAGCCAAAAAGAAAATATTGTCTCACCTTTCGAATGTATCTCAAATTCTCAAAGAGATTTTTTAAAATAAATTTCATCATACATTATTGAGATCTAATTTTTTTCTTATTGTTCTCAATACTTCTGGCTGAGATTCGGACCGCTGCACCATCAAAGAACGACACATCAAAGTTGGTGCAAGCCCATAGAATACTTTCAATATTTTTCTCCTGTATCCATGAATAAAAAGAGGGTGCATAGTAACTAAATCATATCTGAATCAAATGCATGCATACACAAACATGCATTTATACAAATTTTGAAATGAAATCGTTGAGTTTTACGTCTCACCGTTATGCCGGCTAGGCTAAAGGAGACGGTGATGATGAGAAATGAATTGAATGGTGGAATGGAGAAAGTGGGAGGAAACTGAAGAATCCCGAGACCACCCACAAGTACCACAAAGTCCACACAGCGCGAGCTGGAATCGAACCAGGGACCCCAAGCACCGGAAGTGAACCCTCTACCACTGAGCCACCGCGCTCCCTTTACAAATTTTGAGTTTACCCTCTCAGCTATATGAAACTGCGACCTACAACTTAACATGGGATCTGAACTACATGATCTCCCATAGCGAATCGAACTCAGGTCTCCCACACCAAAGGTGCGTGAGCTAAGCACTTAGCCACGACTGAACTCTGTTACACAAATATAACTACTTAAATCTAAGTATGCCTATAACCATTATTAATATTAATGTGAGTATGAGAGTGAAATGATACTCGTTTATTATTAGAATTTAACAAATTTATTTAATTTTTAAATTGAGTTGACTACTTTTTCTTTGTCTAGAGCATTAACGAACTAGCTGAAGATGTTTACGTAGGCCTATTATGTCGTTAATTGGTGTATATAACAAAATTGTTTCATTAAATCAACGATTGTGGTTCTCTTCTGAAAAAAAAAAAAAAAAAAAAAAAGTAGTGTTTCAGCAGATTTCCATACGTTCTGTAATTTCGGATTACAATCTACCGTTAAAACACTAAAAAATAACATAACTTACCCGAAAATATTTAATATAGAGAGAGAAGTCAGTAAAAGATAAGTGATTGAGCAAAAGGGTGGACGTAGTTAACCTTAATCCTATCATGATATATGAATTTAACATTTTCCTGAAGACCGACAGGTTATGCCCATCTTGTAACGTTCCCAGCAGGACTAACTACGGGCATAGCCTGCCCTTTGCTTTACAATTTTATTATATCCGCAGCATATATCCTATACACGTTTATTTTCACCACTTTGTTCAAATTTGCCACTAGGTAGCACGGATACACTCCTCTGTCACAGGGAAAGCTTACTTGAACATGTGTCGTGTTCACGTTTGTGCAGTTCAGGCACGTAGCCAAGGGGTCCGGACCCCCCCTCCGCCTTCTTCGAGACCACAAATGAAAAAAAAATAAGGAAGGACGAAACAAAATGAAATGAGAAAAAGAAGGATCAGCGTTAAAAAAAAACTATAGGAAGCTTTTGGTTACTTTTTCTTATGGGGAGATTTGTATTACTTGCAATACGTGGTGGCAAGGTGAGCATAATATCCTGGAAGAGCCAGGGAATTTGAGATTTCTAGAAATGTTACTTAATTCTCAGAATTTCTGCTACTAGGCAGGAAGATTTCAAGCTTCCGAAAACATAGTGCCGTTGTGTAACAGCGTGGACATTTTTTTATCATAATTTTTCGTCATCGCATCCTTGCAGTGTCAAACATGATATTTCAAAAACAATTTTCTACTGCTCCTTTACCTGTCATTTGGAACAGACACTAGTTGACGGAATAATAAAAACAAAAATTTATATGGAAAGAAAGTTCTGTTAACATTTGATTCAACAGAGAAAGGAACGCAGATATTGTAAAATATTTTACAAGACATTATTAAGTATGTAGTTTTTATAATAGTGAATATGTACTTTTTATAATAGTTGAGGTCATAATGAAAGGAAAATTGTTATATTTGAACAAACAGAGGAAGAACGTAAATACATTATAAAATCTTTTTCAGTAAGTTTTATTATTATTATTATTATTGTACTCGAGATTTCTTCATAGTTTGTTCTTAAAATACTTACCAACATATCCTCTTTTTATTGTCCTAACAAACCAATATATGTTGATAGTAAAGCAGTTTAGACTGATCGAGCTCCTGGGCCTTCAGAATTTCTTGTCACTTCCTCCAGCCCCCTCCCCCCCCGGTACGAAATCCTGGCTAAACGAACCAATATATGTTCCAGTAAAATAGTTTTCAATGGTCGAGTCCCTGGTGTGATGACCACAGTATTTCATGATTCGGACCCCTCCCCTTCACGAAATCCTGGCTACGTGCCTGGTGCAGTTGACAATGGAATCGAGCAATTTAAATAGGTGTACTGATCAGATTTTAAAACTTCTTCACTAGGATTCCGATTCTGTTATTTTTTTTAGTAAATAGTGAAAGATATATTCAATTTTTATGATATTTTGCACTAATTACGTCAATACCTGTGCAATAAGTACTGATACACTGTCGTATTCTTTTCCTTTTCCAAAAAGTGATAACGAAAAACATTTTCCAAATGTTAGATCAATTACTGAAAGTATAGTAAGTTATATATCTATAGAAAGAGCAAGCCTCCAATTTTCAGAAATGTCTTTGAAAGTAAGAACAACCTAAACTAACTGTTGTCTACGAATTTCTGAAAACACCAAATATCCTCCGTCTGCTGGAAAATTTTAAAGACCGTCCGCAAAGAGTTAACGTTCGTACGAGGAAGCTATAAGCTAGATCAGGGTTTCTCAACGTGGAGGTCGCGAAGATAAGCGGAACAGATAAATATAATTAGAACCTAATACCGGAAAATATTTTTAAACATTATTTTGAATTTTGTTCTGATAGGCATATTTTTATACATACCGTTAAGAACAACAAAAACCAGATCTATTAAACATTTTCAACAGGTGCAGAGTTGTTTAAAAATCAATTTAAATGAAAGAGGTATGATATGAAACTAATAACTGCATATTGAAATACTAGAGAAATATAAATGCAACAAAATCTCATATTGAAATACAATTGATATTGAAAGCTAATTAGATACATGAGCATAGTGCGATTTTACTACTGCGTCAAGGTTCGGTTCAATCTTCGTGGCGCACAATATTGAGTCATTTTCAACTGATAAGCGATTTCTTGTCTTTGTTTTACTACTTACCATGGAAGAAAAACCACTTTTGCACAGGTACGATATAGCAAATTGAATTATTACTTTTAAAGCAGCAGATACCAGACCAGGACCGATTCTTCTCTCCTCTTCAGCCAGAACTTGTCTAAGTCTTAGTTACAGAAAACTAGTTGTAACGACTTGTCGCATGATAATTCTATTATTGATCAAGAAATTGTGGGTTTAGATCAGCTACTTTGATGGTCTCTTCAATGAAGGGGTTTAATATCCATCTCGAACCAGCACTTTCATCATAGGGGATATACTCTACCATCTAATGTGCTCTTGAAGCCCTTCTAGATGTTTGAAGAATAAGCTGGACAGCTCTTGCATATCAAAAGAATAATCGCCAGTCTTGCGTCAGAGGAAAACTGTAAAAATTAGTTTTAGTCCATTAGCTTTTAGGGAAGTTACTGTATCCACTATATGCAAGAAATGGATTCTTCTATCATAGAAATAGATGGATATCGTGAGATCTTCACAATAGGTATATTAAAAATCCCACTTAAGCTGAGGATTAGGATTTAGGTTTCTGGGCTGTCGGCATCTAAAGCCATTTAGCCCGTCTCGTACATGAGGGATGACATCCGAGGAAAGAGAAGAAACAAAGAATTGGGGAAGGAAAGAAGCAGCCTCTGACCATTATGTTAAGTACCCTCCCGACATTTCCCTGATATGAATGAGAGAAACTCAGGAAAACCCTCACTCAAGACAGCCGGGCTGTAAAAGCTGTTACACTTTATCGACCGAGTGTCCCACACAAGCTTATTACAAACTAGAAATTATAAGGAGGTCGGTGGCAAGAAGATGTGATAAAATTAGGGTCGTGATAGAAATTAGGTTAAGAACCACTAGATTAATCAAATCCTAACAGCCAAAAAAGCTGAAATAAAGAATCTCAGTCTGGAAATTTATTTAAAGACTATCCGTTACTCTGAGTTCGTTGTTATTGCCTTTCTTTTTTTTTTCTACTGAACGTAGATCAGAGAGTAGTACGTGTAAATTATTTATCCTGAAATTTATTTTTATTCCTCTTTTAATTAGTATCTTTATTTATGTGGCTTTTATTTAATGAATACTAATTAAAACCAGTAGACTAGAAGATTTTGATAAGCAGACAATTAAATGAATCAATTTCGAGGTACTGAATAGACTTTCTAAGAGATAAAACTGTACAAAGGCTAAAGAACTGAGTATTTCCAAGAAGAGAAAATTACTTAATTGAACGAATACTTTAATAAGCATTAATTCTCTCTTCTTTATATTACGAGCATGAGTCACTGAACGCTATTTCAATGTAGATAAAGCTTTTGAAAGAAATTGATGACAGAATTTTTAACATTTACATCTTAACCTTTTCACCAAATCGTTGCCATATTGTGCGACACATCAGTTCAATGATTTATTGGTAGAGCACCCACCTCTGATATGAAATCTCCATAATAATAAATCTGTATACTATATGTAAAAATAAAAGTAACTATGTTTGTGACTTCAGAACTCTTTAACCAACCGGCCGATCTCGATCAAATTTACTAGATAGATAAGATTCGGGTCTGCGATGGTTTTTATTATTTCACTTTGACTATGCAACTTAGGAGAGGGAAGATATTTAAAGATGATCTCAAATGGCCGATATTAGTGTCGAATCCATAGTTTTCGGGGTCGCTGAGATGAACAGTTACATTTCCGATGTAATTTAAATCGAAATTCAGCCCTTTATGTCCTAAATGAGACGTATTCACCCCGTGAGAAGATCGAGTATTCTGCAAGGACCCTGCGCACCAGACGTAAGCACTCTACTACTGAGACGCCGATCCTCCATTTCATTTTTCAGTAATACCTTTAACAACAGCATTTTACTGAATTGTTTGGTTCTTTCCTTCTATTAGGTTGTTACACAATTTATGTAGTATTTGTTACCATAAAAACACATCTCTACAGTGGACCAACTTAAAAATAAACGTTACGTATAAATAATTAGAGCATCTAATTAAGAAATATTTTAGCTTATAGTATACAGTGGGAAGAAGGCTCGGGAGCAACAGCCATTTTGAAACAAGCTTGCCCGAAATAAAAAAAAAAAATGTACTAAGCTGTTTGGTATATTTCCACGATCTATCAAACAAGGTATCACTCGACCTATATTCCCATATGATATTTTCAAGTTGGTCCCGGGTCCTCATGATGGGGGCCCTGGAGACACCGCGACAACACCATTCCACGTTGTCTAGAGCTTTTTCCTTTTCTATTTTTTCCTTTTCATCTTTTTCTACTTAACTGTTTCTCATTTATAAGTACTGGAAATTTTATCTGATACAGGACCATTTTGGGGGTTCATGTTGAAAACGGTGCCCCATATCAAAAATTGTTTCCTACGAAAATTGTTCAATTTCCCAAGCTCTTTCGAACGAGGTATCACTTGACCTATGTTCCCGTTTGAAAATTTCACATACACCCCCTCCCCCCAAAATGAGGAGCGAGGGGAACCTCGTATTCAACCCATCTTTTAGGCCCCTCTGTAGTGTACTCTGACTCTTAACATTTTTCTTATTTGATGTATAATTCGCGAGATATTGGCTTGTAACACGTATTTTGACTCACCCTGTATATCACATTGATGATTCAGTTTGTATATTTCTATTCCTCACTCTTCAGGAAAGGAAATCAACAAAAGCTTTCACTCAACACTAATCACGTCTCTTGAGAACGGCTTCTGATCATGTCTCGTCCGACTCTTGTCTCAGCGAAGACAGACAAGAAGAAAGAAAGAAAGAAAAAGGACACAACTGCAGAAGAGAGAGACTCCGATTCCAGTAAATGTTTCCTCTTCGTCATTTTCCTTTCCTTCAAGGTATAAAGCGTCTATGTTTGAAGGTTAGATGAATTATTGGGAAACTCTGGAGTTCTGGTGATATTATGGATAGAGCGAAAACACTCAACTGATGTTTGTGATACTATTGGTAGCTCTGTCTGTGGCGAACATATTCTCCAGTGACCACAAGGCTTTAATTATTCCTTTCGCTTTCAAAGTAATTATAAATAGATGACGTGAAGCAGGGTAATTAAGAAATACTCTGAACTCTGACTTGGCTTTTCAATTATATAAGCAGGAGATACTAATATTGCGAAGCCCACTTTAAAATCCCTGGGTTCGACCCCGGCAGCACTTGAACTAAAGAAGATTTTCATTAATTATTTTTTTAAATTCACAATTATTGTTGTCTTAAGGCTCGGAGAGCATGCTGTAACTTTTTTTTATTAACAATAAACGCTGTCACATAAGGCGCATTCCCTTCTCAATCGAAACTTCCGCGAAGTTATTTTTTGTACTCCTTGTTCCATCATCATTCTCCTGTCCGTCCCGACTTCCCTATATGTGTGCACTCTTGAAGAATGCTGAAGTATTGATTTGGAAGTTCCTGTTTTGATCGACGAGGAGGAAGACATAACTCGCTGAGCTGTGTATCTTCCGTGTTTTCAGTTGGATGTTGTTTTTGCGCCTATTGCTTAAACATCAGGATTACTACCGGGATTGGTACCCGCAAGTGAGATTGATCTCAGGACACGTTTGCTGAGGGTTTCGACCTGCTGACCATAGTGTATGAAGTCAGTTTCGTCGCAAGTATTGGAGGAGCTGTTGTGGACACTATCGTTCCATATTTGGTATTGTAGGGAGACCAGAGGCGGAGTTTGAACCAAACTCCGGAAATAGAAGACAAACAAAACCCTGTGAATGAGAGAGATTCGAGGATTCTACAACGAGATTTTTTCGGAGACGGCATGATTACAACGACAACTATTCAACCTGTTATGCAATGGAATTTCGTTCACATATTAAGGTAAAGTTGGCCCTATCAACTTAGAACTTAGAACTCATACACTAAGTACGCCTTTGATTCCATACAAAGATAACTTCAACTACAACGTTAAGCTTTATAAGTTGCTGTACCAATCGTTCAAAATTAATTTAAAAAGAATTAATGAAAATCTTTAGCTGAATTATTGCTGGGGGTCGAACCCAGGGACTCCAAAGTGGGTTTCGCAACACTAAATTCATAATTACCAATAAGAGCTAATAAAGTTAATTTCATCTGTGTTTTCCCAGTGGTTCAATGTTAGGGTCCAAGAATATCCTGATTCAATGCAAGACGTGTGACTTTGTAGTCAACAAGACCATGCTTTCTTTCTTTTTAAGGATTCCCGTGGTTCTTCCATTTTTTTTACTTCTCTTTCCATTCCACCAACTCTTTGATCATTCACTTATTTTTACTAACTGTCTTCCTTAGCCTAAAAGCAAGCTTTCAAAATATTTTTTTTATATCACGACCCCTTTTACGACATCCTTATGCCAGCGAGTCCCATAAGTAGTTCCGTTTGTAATAAGCTTCTTGAATATTGCTGCTCATCACTCATGGTTGTATACTTATACGAGTATATATGTGTGTAAGCATATATCTTCTCATACAAAAAGCAATAAGTTTCTCGCATCTTCATTCCGTTCTTATTTCACTTTAAAGCGATATTTATTTGTTGAAATTTTTGCTTAATATTCTTTGTTATATTTAACAATACGTAAAAAATAAAATATGTTTATCAAAATAATATTTATTTTTTTTTTGTCTTCCAGAGCTCCAGGCAAGCTAAGCAGGTAAGGAAATCACAGAGCTCCAAAAGAACTAGGTTGCGGTTATGATCTCTCATAGATTGAGGCAAGCTAAGATAGGGGTTGAGTCCCCACAGCAGCTTCAGGCAAACTAAGTGGGAAGAATAATTCAGAGGTCTACTGCAAGATGAGGCTTGGGTTAGGTTAGGGTTCTCTCAGAGCTCCACTGCAAGCTAAGAGAGGGGATTTGACTAGCCCAAACTTACGTTTTATACCTTCTTCTGGACAGCGATGATGCTAGTGTTAATCTTCTATCACATAACCTGATGATGATGAGGATTTCTGTCATCTGCTTGTTTGTAGTAATTGTAATAGAAGAGTGTGTGGTTTTGTTTATAAATAAGAAGCACGTGTTAGTGTTTATAAATATAGATCACCTGTAGGATATTACTATATTCAGACTCAAAATATTGATTACATGTCGAAATTGCTACATTACAACTAAGATTTATACGTGTGCTAACCGATTGCCATGCTGAAATGATCCAAAGTAGTAGATTGGTGGTAGTAAAGACTGTCCGGTTTAGAATCCCTCTTAAGATATGGTTGTAACATTGCTTTTTTACTATTAATTTAGTCTTATTATTATCATACCTTTAAATAAAGGGCAGAACTTCTGGCCAATGACAGCGATAGAAAGTATATTCCAGAGCTCTGACAGGCTATCACTGTTTTGTATCGACCCTGTGTTTGCATAGTTCTTTTGTACGTTGCTGGTGTTATAATGTGAATAGGGTATATTGGTAGATGGCTAAGTTTTGTATTGTCTTGCTTAAATTGAACGACAGTAGTCAAATGCACCACCTTTCCATATGCATTCTTAGCTAAATTAAAATTTTATTTACTTATAATATTTGACTTACCGTTATACAGATTTTAATCTTAGAATAAATGAAATTACTCCTTTGAACTCTTAACATTTATATATGGTATGATAAGTGCTTGACCTTAAAGACTAGTTGTATGTATGTAGTTATTGAGAAGTGTATAAGTCTTAGAATTGAGTTATTTTAATCCGTAAGTATTCATCAGTAGATGTAACATACGTAAGCACGAAGTTACATGTAAAAGGTAGTTACAAATTTCGCTTAAAGATGAAGTCCCTTATGATGTTCACGAAGTTAAGCAAGCTATTTCTCAAACTTCCATGAAGGACTCCCGTCCTCTTCTCAAACTTCATTCAACTTTATTCCAGGCTGAACTTTTTGACGTGTATACTGACATCATTTAAGCTTAATTTATCTTTGAAGTTTTTTTTTCTGCTTAGTGTGGAAAAAGTAGGAAATCTCTTGTATTTTTTTTAAGCCTCCACTTTCCCCTGCCTTTGCCATTTCATATGGTCTTATTAAATGGCAGACATTACTGCCTCTTACTCTTATTTCCCTCTCTACTACTTTTTTTATTATTATTTTTTTCGTATGATTTCTCTCCTCTTTTTATGATTGGCCTCAGTTAGTGTGAGGCGAGGCTTACTTTTATTCGCATGATACCTAAACAAAATTTAAATCATGCCCTATTTTTTATTTTTTTCTTACTATTTTTATTTCCTTTTTTTAAAAAAAATGAAAAGATACACAAAGACACATACACACGCACACATACATACATACATACATACATATACATGAGCAGGAAACACCTTGCCTAAAAGGTAAAGATATGAGCTGAAAAAAGAAAAGAAATAATTAGAAAATAATTGAAACAAGTATTACCAGAATCTTTTTTTATTTAAAATAGTTATCTTCCCTGTATGAATTTATTTCTTGATGTTATTTATACCTGTCTTTCCCACTAGAAAAGAAAGTTCTTTGAAAGGAAATCGGACTTCCAGATTTCCAATTTTTCATCAGTTGTTAGTTCTGGAAATCAAATCAATCTCTCTCAATCTCTTGTATTGAAAAAAGTAAAATAATTCAAGTACAATGTAGCTAGAAAGTTTTCAGTAGAAATTCAATAATATCGTACAAGCCACAGTGTTGTTAGGCGCCGCACAAAAAATGACGTAGAACCAATGCATAGTGAGATATTTCGAGATCATTCATTGCTTCGCATCCGCAATGCAATGTATTGTGTAGTGATTGTGGATAGAGCTTGGCAGCGAGAAGTTTCGAGATCTATGCTAGTGGCGTAAACCACACCAGCACTTCCAACATGTAATGTAGTACTTGAAAGTTGATGAGTAGGCGACACTTTCTAAAATATTAGTGTGGAACACCCTTTAATAGCTTAGTGGTATACTAGACCCAGTGTCAGTGCTTATCTTGAATAAATTGTTAGGATGATAATAATAAATTCATCAGATGTATTAATGGAGTATTTTGGAATATGGACTAATTATAATGCATAATCGTTTAAAATATAAGACAGTTCGAAATAAAAATATGGACATCACGAAACCGTGACGAGAGACCACTACAATTATACATATATATATATATATATATATATATATATATATATATATATATATATATATATATATATATATATATATATATGAAGGAAAATGGAAAAAGTATAGTAAAACTATAGTAAACCCCTGAAACAGAGGGAGTTATATTGTAAAACTATAGTATAGTACACTGTCACGTAGGAGAATAATTTAATTATTTAAACTAGATATTTACTCATAACTCATTAAGTGCGCATCTGAATGATGCAGGTTTTCTGAATAAAAGATTAAATATTAGATTTTGTATTTTATTACAAAAGGGATGATGATGAGTTAATGAGATGATAGTATAATTGTTAGAATAACTGATTGAATTTAATAGCTGGTCAATTCTTTGACTTGAGGGGTCTCGGTATAGATCGGTAGTCTCATTAGCTGAAGGCTAATAGCTGAGACTTAAAGAAATAAACATGCCAATGCAAGGCTATGTATGGTTATAGATATTTAGCTTCCTTTTTCCTCACTAAAAAATCTTTAGAAAACATTAAAGGATATTTTTGCTTACTCACGTGCGTTTAGCTTGCTGATGTCCACAAGCAGATACTGGTCAGGCTCTTTCACTAAATTACTATTTTAGCGAGGCACTGTTACGCTTGTAGAAGCTTGGTGTCGAGTGCCGAAGTCCTTGGATCAAACCCGGCGGAAATCGTCCCTCTTCTTCGTTAGGGCGCTGGCGTGCAGGCTTGACGTTCCGGTCGCTGCTCGGCTCTGGACGCTGAAGTCCTGGGTTCATTTCCGCTGGTGGCCGTCTCTGAAGTCTCTCCCCTTAGGGCTCGGTACAGGACGTCTTTCATGGAGTTCCCCTTGAACTGCATGTCATCTGATACTGGAACCCTCGCCAACTTAGCTGTGTGGACTTCTGGGCGTCGAACTGAACATCAGTGATGTTGGGCATCGTGGTCCCTCGAGGTTGCGCAGCGCAGAGTGGGCGGCATACACTCAACAAGCATGGACAAGGAATGGACAATTGAACTTTCTAACCGATAATTTTTGTACAGAGCCGTGTTTACTAGGCTGAATGTTCAATTATAACCGAGAGAAAATACGGTTTTGTAGGACATCCGTGTATTTGTTGTTGAATTTAGACTTGTTGTATTCCTTGAATACCTCTTCTATTCTGAAATAACAATACTGTCCAGATGTTTTTCTCTTTTCCTTGAAGAAGTACCACTTTGTTAATAATAAAATTATTTTTCATAAGCCCATTCCGGCTGTATATTTGCTACCAAAGTTAGTTAAGGGAACTGAAAGCCAATAACAAAAAGTTAGAAGCATATATTTTAATCACGCTCGATTCTAGCGATAGGAGCTAAATACCATAGGATCCACAGGACCATAGGAGTAGTAGGATCTAATGGTTTTGATTGGTTGAAGTTATTCGTTTCTCGCCACATAGCATACATATAGCACAAATCAAACGCTAACTGGCAGAGCATGGGAGTAATGCTACGGGCTAATAATCAAAATCGCTTTTGGTGTGGGTTCAAACCCAGCCCAAGGAAAGTTTTTTTTTATATTTTTAATTTTTATAACACTTTTATCACTAAAACAAGATTAAAATAATACTAATTTGCTCATTACGTAATACATAATGCATAAAAAGTGATTTACTTACGTTACGAAACATAGCTGAGTGAGCGTCAGCGAGTGAAGGAATTCAGAAGCCCCACAGTGCTCGTTTGTTTCACCTTGACCCTCAAATAATACCACGTGACATTACGTCACACTCAGGTGGTGAAACTTCCATTTAAATCTAACTTCACCAGCTTTCTTGTGACTAACTAAAACAGTTAGCTAGGGTTGCGCCCTGAAGTGGCGAAAACAAAAGCTCAGCATTTAAATGAAGCCAGGGCCCAGAAGTTACATAGATAAATATTTCCTAATGATTATGTATTATGTTTATCATAATTATCATGGGATGAAAATATGTACTCCAGTATTTGTTTCGTCGATCGGTATGACTTGTCACCTTTGCTTACAGTAGCGGTGGCAAAATTGTGGACAGGCTGTATGCAATTTTGCCAGTTGCTCAGTTTTTTTCTTTCGTATTTGGTAGTACCTTACTATTCGCGTACAGATGTTATTTTTGTCCCGCAGATAACTTAAGCCGTATACTATCCATTTCCAGTATGGATTTACTCACCATACCTATCAGGAATTTGCAAGAGTCGTTCAAAACTTAACGTGGCGAAATTGCGCACACCTACCTTATTTTTATTTCTATTGAAGTACTCTACCGATAACCAAACCCGGTACAAGTGTATAAGTATTTTCTTCGTATATTATCAACAAGTAGTGCATTTTTAGCCATAGAAAATGTATTATTCATTTTTTTCTTAAAAGTCCACAAAGGGTGATTTACTGATTGAAAGAATATATTACCACATATGTTAGGGTTCCTGAGAGCTGTATATATTACTATTAAAACATACTATTATTGAAATATTTTTAGGTTACAAAAAACTGACATATATATGTAATAAAATACATATATAAATTCGGACTTTTCTAAAAAAAAATACTATGTTCGTGAATCGTAGCCATATTTATTAATTAAATATATATATATTTCATAAGTAGATTTACACTTCAGTTATTACTCTACAGACTGGCAAACTTTATGATTTAATTGAAGGAATAGGAGTGCCAAAGTTTAGTGGGATGGTCTTTATTTCTTTTTTAAAAAAACAACTTCCTCATTACTTTATTTAAAGGATACACTACAGTAATTTCAAATTAATCATAACAATTCAAAAGTTCACATTCATAATTAAATTTTAAGACTGGAATTGTTGTTGTACCGAAACTTTGCAATGAAAATGCATGTTTTTTAAAGAAACATTTACTGCTTAATAAAAATTATACGACAGTCAAGTGTCCGAGATTTTTTGTTAGAAATGATTCAAAAATCTAGTCTTGTTCTTTTGGAGCAGAGATACTACGGTGCAAAAGAGGTTTAGTGCCAGGGCTTATCGTGAATAATGATCCGTGTACCCGACAACTGCACCAGATTAAATTTTCAGTGGTTTTAAGGGGATTTAGGATTTATATTTCTGCACTGTCGGCATCTAAGGCCATTTAGCCCGTCGCGTTTTGAGGCATGATGTACCTCGTCGAGCACACTATCCGAGAAAAGGGGAGGAAGAAAGGATTGGGGAAGGAAGGAAGCGTCCTGGGACCTATAAGTTAGTTACAACCCCGGCATTTCCTTGGTGCAAATGAGGAAAACCCAGGAAAATCTCATTCAGGGTGGCTGACCTGAAAAAGCGTTTGACACTTTTTCGACCAAGTGCCCTCACCGGGAGTCAGTGAAGTTTTAAGTTTACCTAAATAGTAAATAGTGTCATCCTCAAACAAAACTCTATTTTAGAGAAAAGTAAAACTATTACTATCCCAAATTGGGCGTAACTTATTGAAGTCATGAATCTGCAAGTCCTAGAACTAGAGTTGCTTCAAAAGTATTAATCAAGTGAGAGAAGGCATTCATTTAAAACTACATTGAAGTAAAATTAAGCTGTGAGAAAGAAAGACTGTACTGAAGAAAAATAATGATAGAAAAACTCAGCTCCAAAAATTCTTAAGTTTACGCTGCATAATGTAGCATTTATTTCATTTTCGAGTCTCTGTGATAAGCGTTCATATTATTTATACAAATAAATTCTTCCTATTGTCTTTTTTTTTTATTTATAACCCTATTAGAAAATTGAGAACTTGCCCCGCAACAGACCTAATTTACAAGTATGTCTCCACATCTAGTTTTAATACTCTACTTCACATCCAGTTTGGAGGTTAACTGTCGCAAATAACGACCCCAAAATGCAGAAATTTTCGAAGACATGAACATTATCAGACTGAATGTGATAATGAGAGTAACAAACGTTAGAAAATTCTTTACTGTAAGGTGATAAATAAGGCAGAAAACGTAAGTTAAATTATGGACCGTGTATGTGTTAGCGGATTGGTGCGATATGAAGTTTGGTGGCAGTAGATCATAATCTGACAGTGTTTCAAACCCAGTGTTATTAACTAACTTAGGGTATGTATGCTGCTGTATTATGTTCAACGTGGAACAAAACTTGCCTTGCGGGGCTTCTAACATCCTTCGCTCGCTCACCCATGTTTCGTAACGTAAGTAAATCAGTTTTTTATCAATAAAGTTGTATGTACAAAGTGGACTAAATACAACGTGACTTTACGTCACACTCGGGTGGTACAACTTCAATGTAATTTTAACCTTACTCTTTGGGAAGACATGATTTTTAATCGTCCGCATTGTTTTAATCATTAATGAGTAGTGTGTAATTTGCAACACTTAACAGTTCCATGGTACTAATTTTGCGCAGTAACACTATACTGATGTACACGGATGTAGGAAATGGCTCAGAAGCATGGAAATAAGAAATATTTGTGATTAATAGTGAATAGTGAAGGCCAGAAATGAAACAGGAGTAATAGTAGATAAGCTATATGAATTAAGAACGGATAAGTTATAATACGTTGAAAACAGAATCATGAGAGTTTTATCCGAGGTCGCCATCTACGGTAGTTTAGCAAAGTTTGGTTCTAATATAGTACTAGACATACCCTCAAGATCGCACTGATACCATCTGATTTTTTACAGAAACCCCAGTTTATAGATAGTTTTTATTTTAGAGCAACTGATCTTATGCAATCTTACACTTGAAATCTAACAAGTTTTGACGAAAACAAAATTATTCTTAATCAGCTCAAAGAATCAATCACTTGGAAGAGTAACATTTCTATTTTGCTTCTTAAAAAGAAAATAATGTATTTCTTATTTTTAGAAAGCCAGTACAGTTTCAGAGTAAAGAAAAAGGCGTAATACTGAATATTGTCAAATACCACAGAAATATTCCTTTGACGTCCAAAGTATATTTAACTGAAAGCAGGGGTAAATGAAAATCCTGCCGACCTCTCTGACTTTTAATGACCTCCTGGGAACAAATGGATGGTCAGAGAAAGTGACAGTGGTCTAGAAATTCTCAGGAAAATCGATTTAATAGAATAAGGACATCTGTTGCTTTCACTCTAACTTATCTGTTTGAATTATAACGTCACTTTAGTTCGTAATTATTATTTATCATATAAAATATGTTGTTATTTACTACAGTGTATTCAATAACTACACACTATTTTCGGACACTTTAAACACATTATATTTCAAAATAATTCTTAATTGCTGCGTAGCAATCCAATACACTACCATAGTAATCCATATGGAGTCTCTTTCAGTTATATTTTCCCAATCGTTTATATAAAAATTAGGAATGGCCAAATCTAGAATTTTTACTTTCCGGAAAGTAAAATTGGAAAAATTCCGGATTTCGAAAAAAATTCGATTTCTGAAAAATTCCTTAATTTGGAAAATTCCGGATTTTTTTTCGAAATCCGGAAATTTAAATTTCCGATTCCGGAAAATTTTGGCCATCACTAATACAAATCCTTGGTAACGCAAATTGTTACCATATTAGAGAGATTACTGACTTAACAAACGACGATCCAACATTTACATCTAACGACAGCAAGGTATATACAGTAAAATAACAGATAGCCCAAGTTTGCGTCTAGCGTTCTGATTGGTTCCCTGTATGTGGCGTCATGTGGAGGGACTTTTTCGTATCTTGAAACAGTATACCAAGTAGCGTAATTGCCTATGCAGTATTTCACTTGTTCTTGAACGATACTTGGCGATACCCAAGGATGCTATAAAATAGAGAATCTGCCCATGTATATATTCATCCTATTAACTAAATGAAGCCGAAAAACACCCGAATATTGGTACGCCTGATTGGCTACTCTCGTTTCCGCCATATATGTTGGCTCAAAACATTGCGATCTTCATGATAGATATGTAGTGTGTCTGTCGTTTATTTTTATTTAAGTTGTTGCTTTAGATTTATATTATAAATGGTATAATACAGATTTATATTATATAATTCATATTGTATAATACAATATATTATATTATACATGCTGCACGTATGGGTGTATAAATAGAAGTGAGAAGAAATTACCCGAAATAACATTTCACAGGTAAGAAAATCACTAATCATAGGATATGTATGGCTTCACGATTTTGTTGTATGGGCAGATCCTCTATTTTATAACATCCTTGGTGATACCTCCACTTGACGTCACCGACCACAAAGTGGTCTGGGAAAAATGAGAGCAGAAATGCTGAATCGAGAGTCCCCTGCCACGACAGAAAAATATGCAACATTGTTAAATCTACATTATACATGACATTAATTATAACATTTTTTTCCTTCTTCCTTCAGTATGTAGCTAATGCTCGTTAAAATAGTACACTTGCCCTAACCATTAAATGAGATGTACAACTTATATTTGCGTTGTCGTTGTAGAATGAACAGGTGAAATTCAGGGCTCTGCCCCTGTACTAAAATGTAGAAATTTAATTAAAGCAAAAGAATGATGCGAGGAAGAAAATGATCCAAAAGGAGACCAGAAGTAATAGTGAAAAATATAAGGAATTGAGAAGAGAAGCAAATAAAATATGAAGAAAAAAGAAATAAACAAATAGAGCAAATAGAACAATTAGATACAAGAAGTGAAACGATAAAATTTTATTTTTTTATTTTATTTATTTATTTATTTATTGGAAAAAGATAAGAAAAGGATATTTATCAAAACAAATTGGATGTAATGATGAAGAAGGAAGGCTAATTGGAAACACGGACGATATATTAAACACAAATGGAAAAAGTATTATTTTTAAAGACCAAGTCAGTAGGGAGGATAGGGAGGATGGAAAATGTTAAAAAAAACAAAGACAAAGGAATTAGAACCACAAGGGATGCATTAATTGCTATTCTGAGAAAAATGAAAAACAGTAAAGTACAGAAGATGATAATGTCACGACTAAAATGCTTTAAAAAAACGTTGAATCGGGAAAAAATATATAAGTTAATGGTGGCATAATGAACAGAAGAAAAGATATCAGAGAAATGGAAAATAAGAATATTATGCCCAATACACAAAAAAGAAGATAAATCTAATGGCGAGAATTACAGAGGAATAACATTATTAAATACAACATACAAAATATTGACAATAATTCTATAATTAACAGAGTCCAAGGGATTATACATAAGGAGATAAGAGAATATCAATGTGTCTTCAGATCAGAAAAGAGCACAACAAGCCATCTGTTTATCTTCAGGTAAAAAAATTGAAAAGCATTATGATCACGATATAGGCCTAAGCCTGTTGTTTGTTGACTTCAAGAAAGCATTTGATAGCATTTACAGGAAAAGTCTGATAGAGACAATGGTAAACATGAAAATATCAACTAAGCGGATCAATTTGACAAATATAACAACACAAGATTTTGCACATAACCAAGGAGTAAGCCAAGGAAGGATTGTCAACAACACTTTTTTAATATCGTGCTGCATAATGTAATTAAGGAGATTGATAAGAAAGAGATAATATTTCATAAATTAAGCCAAATCTTTACAAATGCCGACAAAGTAATCATAATAGAAATTATTACTACTATTTAAAACTTTAAGAATATTGTTCTTTCGCCGAAATTGGAAGTGATGAAATTACTTGATTCATTCATTAGATTGCATCGCGTAATAGTTAAGACATTTAATATCAAGAAAATAATGTGTACGTAACGTTTATTGATTTAGACATATCGTAGATTCGTTAGAATATGTTTTCAACCGTGTAACTTTGTTCGGTATAGTAAAAAAAGCTTGGGACGGAACGCAGTGATCGATAAGCCATAACAAATTTATATATGAACGAACGATTAAGAATACATATGGAAGAAGTGCCACCCATTGCATATAATTTCATGAATGCATTCCTTTGTTCTCTAACTAACAGGACTCCAGAGTGTCTAATCCCGCTCAGAGTAGCCCCAGAGCAAAAGATTGACACCATCATGGCAACTAACATCATCCTTGTATTCTGTCATCTGCACTTCATTTCATTATATACTGTGTATTACATGCCATGCTCAGATCACCTTCCTCTGTATGCCTAACCAGATAGATATACCAATAAATAAATAAAACCTGATACCCAAGGAAGACGTAACCTTCTGCGGGCCGCCCATCTTCGAATGGAAATGAAGTTGCACTTTAAAAATTGCAAGTTATTCTATAAAATATTGTTCCTCTCCAATAATAGGCATGTCAAACTCAATGCCCTCGGTTTGTCACGAGAGTAAATAATAAGAAAATACAAAATTTACGTACTTACAAATGGAATTGAGGGAAATTCAGTGCTACTCAACTCGACAGCAAAAGTTCACTGAAGCGAATATCCCCTAATTTTACGAATACTTTCCTATGTAGTTCCTTCGTCGAATTTCCTTATATTCCTTACAAGTACGGGTACTTTTAAAATCAGTAGAGTATTGGATATGATTTTAGTCATTTTTAAATACATGATGAAGTATGAAAATGGCTTGTCTTTTTCTCGCGGCTCTCTTTATTGTGCATTAATGACAATTTGGACCACTTTTGAGATACCAAATTTGACCTGTTTGGTCTACAAGAATATAGAAGATCTTGTTTCGGTATTAGGTAATAAGGGTAGGTGACGTGCTTTGGGAAGGATATGACTGTCGTTACTGAATCTGAATCGAAAAATAGCCTGATGTTTAAGAAACTAGATGAAAAACTGTCTTAAAATGTGAGATAAAAATAAATATATTGGTCATTGTTTTCTTAGTTTTAACGAGGTTCTACTGTGGGATCTTATGAATTGACTAACGATATAAAAAGACAAAAGCAATTGAGGCGGCATCCGGGAAAAGGGCAAGTAGGACTCTGTGCCCTTTTTCCGACCAACTTTTTTGCTAACACGACATAGTGTTGAGAATACTCTGAAAATTTCAGTTCAATATCTCAACACGTGAGTTCAGAAGCACAGTTTTTGTAAACATTTGTTTCAGAGTAGTTGTTGTAAGCCTGTTGAATCATACATGATACAGTGTTCTTGTAGTTTGTGCCTTAAATATTTATTATTAATTAACTATAGTAATGGGTACAACTGAGCAAGTTGAAAAGAAGAGACAATTAATTGATGCATGGATATATAAATAAGAAAAAAGGAAGTTCAAAAATTAGTAAAGTTCGAGGTGAAGAATATGTTACGCACAATGGTAAAGTAGTTCCATCAAAAACCTTTTACATTGGTTAGTGAGAGTTGTATAAATAGATGTCATGAACAGTTTCCACTTCAAGACGGGTGTAACTTACTAGACTCATCCTACAATGGGCAAAACAAGGCACTACAAGATTCCTATCAGCTTCAATGGTCCTGCCTGCTAGTAATAATAGTCCTAACAACCAGAAGAAACTTCGTTTCAAAACTTGGGCTTACTCCATCAAGCAGACCCTTCGTGAGCTCATGGTTCGTGGTTCGGATT
The DNA here is from genome assembly GCF_964235325.1 of Thermobia domestica. Lineage (NCBI taxonomy): Eukaryota > Metazoa > Arthropoda > Insecta > Zygentoma > Lepismatidae > Thermobia > Thermobia domestica. The sequence goes on along the minus strand of NC_137455.1, from coordinate 384,381,691 downwards.
CCACGTTAATAAGTAGATTCACATCTCATATAGCCTCGTTGCTGGAGGGACATTAAACTCATCATCATCTTCCAATTAGCAGAATTACATTTATGGTAAGGTGTGTCGAAAGGTTTTACTCATTGTTTTTCAGCTTTCTGTTAAAATGCTTCATGTTATTTAGTCGAAGACCTTAAGTGGAGCCGATTTTCAGGAACAGAAAGGTACTCACGATAATCGTCCACACAAGTTACATGCTGATGTTTTAAATGTAATGAAGGTCCATTTACAACTAATACTTAGTGATTTTAGCCGCTATTGTGGGCATAAAACAAATATGAAGTATTTTGAAAATCCAGAACTCATTGTTAAAAACCTTTTTGACATGTTTAAGATCTATTATCATGAAACACCCAACAGGCCTCTGAAATTTTCGTATGAACATTATCGTAGACTGTTTAAAGCCTTTTTAACTACGATTTTACATGTCCTAAGACAGACAAATTTGATTTTTGTCTATTCGTTTTCTCCCACATACTTATGGTTTGCCAAAATTTAGTTTTGTAGTCATATAACCAAAACTTTCATACTTTTTGAGTGTACAATACACATTATTGTAAACCTAACTGTTGGTTGGAAAAAGGCCACATAGCACACTAATTTTATTTAACTCTCTAATTAAAACGACATTTTTTAAAAGATTAAACACACAGTACAAATAAAATGTAAGTAGTTACAAAATACACTTATGAAAAAAACATGAAATCAACCATTTATATATTATGAGTTATAAATATTTAAAAACTAGAAGGCTTAATGTCTCGAAAGCAACTTTTGACTTATTTGCCCTTTTTTCGAATGCTACCTCAATTATAGTTGTTATGAAGGGAAATGTGCCAGAGGAAAGAAAGTTTAGTAACTTTCAGTATAATATTATTACCGAATTTCTATGGGGCATAGAAAACAAGAATAAAAATAGTTAAAAAAGGAGAAAATGGTTATATTATATTCATATATCCAGCAGATGATTCTATTTGTAAACATTATCATGTGCTTTTGTTATAAACAATACCACATGCACTTATCACAAGTCGCTATGAGGAGCAGACGACAGGAATTAGCGCCAGTACTCATCACGTGATGGAAGAGGAACACCAGCGCCACAGCTGCACATGAGCAGCTATAACATTCAGAGGATCACCACAACTTGCATCAGTCTTCGGTTGGTCAATACCTGTCTCCTAGCTTGCAATAGAGCTTCGAGAGAACCTTAACTTAACCCAAGTCTCCTAGCTTGAATTGAAACTCTAAGGCCTCCTTCCCTCTTAGCTTGCAGCGGAGCTCTGTTTGAAACAATCTCTCAGCTTGCAGTAGAGCTAAATGGTTCACCTTTCCTGCCTAGCGTCCCATGCAGCGTTGCGGGACTCTAACCTCTCTCTCTGCTTGCAATGTAGCATTGAGAATCCTGCCGTACCTCACTCAGCTTGCAGCAGAGCTTTGTGAGGAATCCTTCTCTTGGTTATCTAGTCTTGAGACACCTACTTATTCTAATTATTAGCGGACTTTATATTTATTTTAGTCGAATTATATCGTACTATTTTATATCAGGTAGTTTTTGTAATAAAACTCGTAGTGGGAGAAAACGATTCGCGTGTAATTGCTGTACCCTTTACCTGCTTCAGCAGAACTTTAGAACATTGATCATTGAATGAAGAGTTTCAACTAAAGTTCATCGATTCTGTATATTGTATCAATATTATACGAAGCAGAAATCTGAACATTATGAGAAGGCGGTGAGAAATGATCAGAATTCTCCGAAATTTATGTTAAGAACAATGAGGTTGTAGCTGAGTGGAACAACGAACTAATGAGGGTCATTGGTAACAACAATTAGGAAACAACATAATTAGAGATAATTAGAAAGAAGTTTCGACATCGTGGGGGTAGAAACTGTATTCTAAAGGACGTAATAGTAGGTATAATGGCAATAAAACAAGGGAAGTAAGAAATACAACAGTTAATGAACAGTTTAAAGGGGATAATTTGTACGAAAAGACCAAAGAGAATTGAAATGAAGTCAGAAAAACTTGTAATTTTTTATTCAGTAAACTATCAGTGATGCAAGCAATTGCCTTAATAGAGATAAAAATAAAAAGCAAAGCCCGTCAGTTCTTCATTTAAATGCTTCTTGCCTTAAGATTTTGATGTAAATTTAATCATGCTTCGAGCAATCTATAACCTTTGATCTCTGCTTCAATTTTCACTTACCAGAGAAGCCCATGGCATCACAAGAAATATAAATCTTCAAACATAAATATTTTGTATTAAACTTTGAAAGAGACATTTGAATTTTACAAGTAGTATGCGCCTTAATGTTAAGAGAAATCGTACAATCTAACGAGGATATACACCATGAGCATAAAATCCTGCCCTGATTTTAAAAATGTATTACGGAATAACCGTTGGACATAATAATGTAAATACTGGTCAGTTACATAGGTTTAGTATTACAAGTTTTTTTTTAAGACCAATAGATGGCACTAGTGCTATCCAAGAGAGACGCAGTACGTTACTTGGCGCGCGCGGGTTAGTTGGCGAAATGGCATCGAAGCAGGAGAAAGCGCAATGCGTGCTGTGGTATCACGAAAGCAAATCGCCCATCTGTAACATAAGTAACGTAAGTGGTCTTTAAAGAAACTTGTAATACTAACCTATGTAACTGACCAGTATTTACATTATTATGTCAAACGGTTCTTCTGTAATAATTTTTTGTAATCAGTGCAAGTCTTTATGCTCACCCTGTATATGAGACATAGATCTACAGCTTTACATGGAATCCGAACCACACGACCTCCCGCCGGGAATCAAAGTCGAATCTTTCACTCGAAAGGCGCGTGCACTAACCGATTAGTCACGAGGCACCTCAATTCCGTAACTACAGCAAGTAAATTGTATAGGCTTATGTATAATAATCAAAATAGAATTTACGTCTCATATAGCCTCGCTGCGGAAAAGGACGCTAAACTGAAAGCAAATCAAAAATAGAATTCAAGATATTCTTGTTTCGTTTTCCAAACTGGCTAGAAAATAAAAAGCAACCTTGTTCATGTTACTTTCTTAAACAGAGTTGAGCATTATAACAAAAGAACCATTTTACACTGAAACGTTAAGACTATTGGTTCTCATCGCTAGTCTAATGGTTCACACATGGTACTGGGTTCGATTTCCAGTAGAACAGCATGGAATCCGCTACAGTCGTTTGTCGGACACATTAGGGCTATTGGAGGTTAACTTAAGTGGTGTCATCTGTGATACATAAGAAGTGTAACAATCACTAAGTTAAATTTTGACTTTAATCGTGGGATCTGAATCTGAGACCTGAATCCGGGATCTGAATTGATGAACTATATAATTTTAAAAATCGTCTAGTTTTGTTTAATTTCTGGACCCTTATCGACAGTATGAGAAAGTCCATTTTCACAGAACAAAGAAAACGACAACGTTTGTTGCCTTAAGGATGCATTATAAAGAAATCATTATGGTTCTTTCGGATAATTGATCTTTACATCACAATCACATATAGCCTATACATCGATTACAATTTCAATCGAAGTTTTGAAGTATAGTTTTGCCTAGTTTTATTGTGTTTTTAAATGGATTTACCCCTTTCATTAAAAAAAAAAAAGCTGTGTTATAGTCTGGGAAAAAATCCAATAATCCTGATTTAAGATTCTTTTATAATAGAGGCTATCAAAAAGATGTGAATAATAGCTCAGAGTATAGTTGCATCATGTACACAATCTTGAGGACAACGTCACGTATTGCCAGGCGATTCCTTGGGTAGTGCACTTATTCACAAGAACTGTACTACCCAAGAGAAAGAAAGCAAAGAAGTGCAGCGATCATAGAACTATTATTCTTATTTCTCACACTAGAAAGATTATTGCGCACATACTGAACAGGCGGATGGAAATTAAAATAGAATATATGTTGGAAGAAGATCAACTTGGATTCCGGAAAAGAAAAAGTAACAGAGAAGCCATTGGGTTGATGAAAGTTATATCAGAATGGGTTCTTGATGTAAACGAACAGTTGTGTCTGGGCTTCATCAACTGTCAAAAAGCTTTCGATTGGGTCAATTGGAACAAACTTCTGAAAATACTTAAAGAAATCGAGGTCAACTGAAGAGACCGACGACTCTTTTGCAACATAGGTCAACGAGTGAAGTTCCGATTGAATGAAGGAAAATCCAATAGTGTGAAGATTGGATCACCCCAATTATTCAACATTTACAGTGAATGTTTAATGAAGGAAGCCTAATTAATGGGTATTAGAGGTTTCAAGATAGGAGGACAGGTCATCAACAAGATCAGATATGCAGATTATACGGTTATTTTAGCTAGAACCGAAGAAAGACTACAGGAGATGATTGACAAAATATTGACACTGGAAAACTTTATGAAATGGAAATCGATATAAAAAGTTCGAAAATTATGAGAATTTCCCCTGAAAACTCACCCTTATGGTCTTAAGGGTAACAGTAGAATAAAGAGAACTTGTAAAGGTCTATAATTTCAAATATTTTGGAAGTATTTTGACCAGAGACGCTTACTGCACCAAGAAGATCAGATCAAGAATTGCCATAGCTAAAGAAGCATTCAACAAGAAAAGATCACTGTTAACTAGCAGGCTCAATATTCGACTTAAGAAGAAGTTGGTCAAGTGCTATATATGGAGTATTGAACTTTATAGTTGAGAGACTTGGACATTACGGAAGGTAGAGAAAAAAATATTTTGAGAGCTTCGAAATGTGGTGTTGGAGGAAGATGGAGAAGATAAAATGGACGAAGAGAATGACAAACGGAGATGTTTTAAAACGGATAGGAGGGAAGAGGACACTTCTAGCTAGCATCCTTCGTAGGAAGGACAGTTGGATTGGACACATCTTGCGATGAAATTGTCTCTTCGTACCGCCATAGAAAGAAAGATGGAAGGAAAACAAGGAATAGGAAGAAGAACACAACTGATCGATGATGTGAAAAATAGAAGAAAATATTGGGAGTTAAAAGTAGAAATTAAAGATCAAGAAACGTGGAAGAAAAATTTCCAGTTCCGAACAAACTCATTATTCCCAGGACTTGCCAAAAGACAGAATACTTAATAATAATAATAATAATAATAATAATAATAATAATAATAATAATAATAATAATAATAATAATATAACCTGTTTGACCGATTTGGACCATATTTGAGACAGGAGTTTTGGTTTCACAAGATTTATAATATAAAGAGAGATAAATGACAGAATTGGGCTTAGAATAGAAAGACAAGGGGCGGAGAGAGATGAAAATTTCAAGTTAACTATAGCAACGAAAACAGCTTGACTGGTTACATTCTTTTCGAACCAGGGGTGGATCCAGGGGGCGATCGGGGCAATTCCCCCCTCCCCCTCCCGAAGAGGAAATTTTCTTATTTTATATATAAATAAAACCCATCCCAGGGTTTGGAGCTCTTAAAAGTAGCTCTAAGTAACAGTATTACAACACACCATCTCACCCCCCTCTGAAGTCCTTTATGGATCCGCCCATGTTTCGAACATAGTTTCGTCTTTATTCATGGAAACTTTAACCCTTTCACAGAGGAAGTCGACTTTTGTCGACAGAACCAAATTTCCTTAACATGCGAATGTCGACTATAGTCGACGTGTTAAAATTTGTTTGTCCGTATCTTGGCTTTGTCGAGAGTAGTCGCCAAAGTTGTACCGTTCATTTTTGTTTGTGTTCTATTGTTTTCGATAAACAATAGAAATCACACAGAAAACCTTTGGCGACTACAATCGACAAACTCAAGATACAGCCAAAATTTTAACACGTCGACTATAATCGACATTCGCAGGTTAGGGAAATTTTTTTCCGTCGCCTTCCACAGTGAAAGGGTTAAGTGTAGTGAGTTTGGAGCATTTTTTTTTTTTTTTTTTTATCATGCGACGAAGCCATCACCGTAGACAATTTTAATATTTACTCATTGCAACCAAAGCGTAATATTGCAGATCTGATATTCCTCCAAAAAATAGTTCAAAATGAATTCGATTTCTCAAACTGTATATCATCAGTAAACTTCCGTTTTCCTTCAGTAAGAACTAGAACTAATAATATAGGTCTCTTTTATTGCAAAAAGGCTAGGACGGACCAGCATAATGCTGAAATTGAGTTGAGTTGATTTTGAGTTTATCGTCACTTTCAGCAGCAAGGCTATATGAGACGGGACCTACTGATTAACGTGGAAACCGAACCACATGGTCTCGCCGGGAATCGAATCCGAGTCTCCCACGCCAAGGGCGCGTACGCTAACCGCTTAGCCACGAAGGAGCTCAAACAACATAATGCTGAAGAGTTACCGATCTGGATAATATGTTCTTTCTATAACAACTTATGTCAAAAGTATGATGTAATTGATATATGTATGTCCTATAAATGACCAAAAAAAGAAAAGAAAGAAACTTGTAAAAATGGCTTATAATAACACTTTAATTGGGCATATGCCTGTTGTGTTGATAAATAAATAAATTGTTAATTGTTAATTACCAATAACGATTTCAATACGTTGTTTGTTTTCAGAAATTTTGTAGAGAAGAAAAAAATTCTCAACAGATCAACTGCGATCAATAATTTCATTTCCATCTTAATGGATTCGGCACCTAATAGAACGTTGATCCATAGAAATGCAAGAGTTGTCCACAAAAGACAACTTTATCCGAAAAAATGTTCAATTTGTTGTGGAGTCACTGCTTAACGCATCATCGGACCCATTTTTCTTCGAAAGAGGAATCCTGTAGTTGTTACTTGTTAATGGTATAGACGGACCACGCTTCAAAGCTTTTTTAAGAACTGCGTCACGATAGATACTAGACACATAGGTTTCAACACGATGAAGTCACATTTCAGAGACCAACACTGAGCTGTTGACAGAGCTCTTTGGTAAATGAATCATTTCAAAAAAAAGTTCGATAATTCCACATCCACCACGTTCCCCTGACCTGACATTTTCCTATGGGATTATCTCTTGAAGAGAGTTTACATCAATAAACTCACAACCGGTAAGTAATTTTTAAATGACTCCGAGCTAAAATCGGACTTTCAAATGAAAAGATTTTAATATCTGTAATGGAAAAAACATTAGAGAGAGGAAGAATACACGAAACTGAAAATGAGAGCAGTTGATGAATGTTGTACTTAAGAGTCTTCATCCCGGCGAAATTAAAATACCGCTAATTTTACAGTAATTATGTGAATATCTTCAAATAGATAAAAGATAATTGAAATATGGAACAAGAGCGCCCTAGACAATATTATTTTGCGTGAGGTACCGTTATCACAAGTCACCTAGTAGCTTTCCGTTTTCAGCTGTTTAGAAACGCGAAAATAAATGCCGATTTTCAAAATGGCTCGAAATCGAAAGCAGATAAGTGAGTCGTGATAACGGTATCTCATGTAAAATAATATTGTCGAGGGCGCTCTTGTTCCACATTACGATTATCTTTTATCCATTTGAAGATATCACATAATTACTGTAAAATTAGCGGTATTTTAATTTCGTCGAAATGAAGACTCTTAAAGAATGAAAAACATGTTATCATTCCAGATCAACCCTTCCTGTAGAATACAATTTGTTTTTTAAAAAAAAAGTTATTTTTTTTAATTACTAGTTACTTTTGAGGCATTAGATATAATTACAAGAAGTGCACGGGGAGCACGGGGACTGAGCGGTAGAGCCTTTGCCTCTGGTGCGTTGGATACCTAGTTCGATCCCCGTCTAAGTAAGTTTGTGGTGGACAACATCGTATACATGGGTTTTCTCAGTATATTACCGTTTCCTTCCACTTTCTCATTCCACCAATTCTTCCATCATCATTCACCTGCCTTAATCATTGTCTTCCTTAGCCAAATGAGCATAATCGTACGACGTTAAACTGAAATATTTCATTTCATGTTTTCAAGAATTACACATAACTCTCAAAACATTTGCTGACAGTTATTTAAAACTTGGATTAATTACTGTATATTGTAAGTTGTATTAATTGTAAGTTTGAATTAGTTACAACTTAGGTTTTCAAGGTAGACTAGACGAAGGTAGATTTTAAAATCAGTTTCTTTCAGTTTTACATCCCAATGATATACCGTGTGGGCTAAAGGAGACAGTGATGATGAAAAATGACGGAAATAGTGGAATGAAGAAAGTGGGAGGAAACGGAAGCATCCCGAGAAAACTTTCAAAAAACAGGTTCTTTGAAAACCAGTTCTGTTTTCTATCACAACCGGTTTAAGTTTTAAAATTGATGGAAAAGCGAGCCAGTTTTGCGGAAAACCAAAATTTCGAGTTTTCACTGTTTTGTACAAATCGGTTTCCTGTTCTTATAAAAACCAACTTTGCCCATCCTTACCTCAAACATGTTATTGTGTTTACATTTAAGAGACCTTTTGATTGATATAGTCTAATCTTTGTTTTATTATTATTATTATTATTATTATTATTATTATTATTATTATTATTATTATTATTATTATTATTATTCGTTAATGCTATTGAAGAATTGATTTTAATTTAACGCTATTAATGACTTTGGCATTTGATGGAAAGCATTTCACCAAATAATGACTGCAATAAAGGTTAACAGCCAGACGTATGCTTTTCCGATGAAGTTATTATACCTAGTCATGTCTAAACATAACGTCAGTGACATAGCGCGAAAGATAGACTAATTCATTTATTACGTTTTCCCGGTGTTCGTAACCAATATATTCCATATAAAGAGAAACCCTTTTCCAGGGCCGGCGCTAGAAGTTTTGCCGCCCTGGGCGGTTCTTTCACATGCCGCCCTTTTATTGTTTTCTTTCTCAAATTTTGCCGCCCCTGTATTCTTTTCTTTTTTCAAATTTTGCCGCCCATCAGACTTGCCGCCCCGGGCGGTGGCACGGATCGACCCCCCCTCGCGCCGGCCCTGCCCTTTTCCCAAAAGCGTCTGAAAGTGTAAAGATACAAATAATGCACTTGGCTTGTGACTAGAGAAGCGACTTGCTTTCTGACGCACTTTCGCTCTTCAAACGTCTGTCCTGGAGTCATGTCACAGCTTGTTTCTTCCATCGCCTACTTGTTCAAAGGAATAAATTAGAATTTAAATACGTTCTAGAAAAGAGACAAACATATTAGCAACTAATAGTTCATTGGAGAAATTTAGATTAATAAAATAATGATGATTCGTTTTGTTTCTTATTTCATTAAGATATCCTTTTATTATCATCTTCGTAAGTACTTTGTAGTTCCATTACTGGCAGATCTCTTGCCACAGACTGAGGAATTTTCATGCGTTACAACTTTCAACCACTGTTGGGCAAAATCAATTGAAATCAATTGCAATTGATCAATCAATTGAAAGTAATTGCTCTGAAAATCAATTGCAATTGATCAACCAATTGAAAGTGATTCCTGTGGAAATCAATTGCAATTGAATTAATTGCCAATTAATTTCAATTGCAATTGAATGACTGAATTCAATTGCAATTACTTTCCACTGCAATTACTTTCAATCAATTGATTAATTGCAATTGATTCTCCATTATTAATGGCCAACTGCAATTAACAATTAACTATTACTTATTTCAATTGTTAATTGCAATTGACAATTAAATTTACAGATTAGTTGTTAATTGTTAATTCAATTGAAATTTGTCCAACACTGCTTTCAACTAACCTCTTCGTCTTCATATATCGATTGACTCATTTATTGGTACTTATGTCGTTGTCAGTAGTAAGGCTATAAAGGACAAAAGAACAGGTCCGTATCCATGGGGGACATGGGGTTGCCAACCCTCATAAATTTTTACTGATTCCCCCTAAAGTTTTCACGGTAGGCCTGTAAATGAAATGTAATATGATTGCATCGGGTCCCCCGTACATTTTTGGGCTTGCTACGAGACTACAAGATACCTTCATTTTAGGATAATTTATTGTTTCTTGGAGTTTAGCATCCCTTTACAGCTACAAAGTTATATCACACGTCACCTACAGTGTAAAGTGAAATTCGAATCTCTGTAACAGGTTCAAATTTTAATGCTCTTCCACCTAGGATCGAGTCCAAGACCTCACACAGCAAAGACACGTACACTAACCACTAAACTTGCGAAGAGGGCTTCATCTTGACATAGAAATTATCTGCTTTAATATCATTCATCATTTTGCTTAGAAGGTTTCCACAGGCATCGGGCCTGTATCCAAAGGGGGCCTAGGGGGCCGACCCCCCTAAAATTTTCACGGTAGACTTGCAAATGAACTATAATATGGTGATGAAATATAATATGGTTGGATCGGGCCCCCCTAACTTCTATCAGGCCCCCTACATTTTTGGACTGGCTACCTGCCTCATAGGCACCTGTTTTGCAACGACTAGGTAAACTCTGACGTGCAGAAATAACCTTCCCTTATTGGCTATCGAACGCAGGTCACCGGTTGCTAGGTAAACACTTTATCGACTACGCTACTGCAGATCAAGAATGTGAAGTATGTTTCTCTTTGTCTTTCTCTCTCGGGGGGCACGGTTGCTCAGTGGTAGAGATTACTGGTTACTAGGCCCCTGGTTCGATTTCCAACCAAGTAAGTTTGTGGTGGACAACATCGTGTTCGTGGGTTTTCTCGAAATATTCCCGTTTCCTCCCACTTTATCATTCCACCAATTCTTCCGTCATCATTTACTTGCTTTAATCATTGTCTCCGTTACCTTAACTCCTTCAGTGTGGGTGGCGAGTTAACTCGTCAAAACGCACCTGCTGTGCGGGTGGCGTATATATACGCTTTCTGTTTGCTTTGGCTATTTTGTATTGCGTATGGCGAATATACTTGCCTATAGTATGAGTAATGTTATCCCAACAATATTTAGCGAGTTTGCGCTCAGCTGGTTTCAATTGTTGCTTAATTAAAAGAAGAGGAGGAAAAAGAAAGAAATTAAAATAGAGTTTGGGCTTCGTCAAATACAGTTTTCATTCTTTGTTTTGTTTGAGAGCAGACAGTACAGTAATGGCTTCAAAACGATATTTGAACGATGCTGACATCGAGGAAGAGTTATCAATTAGTGATTTTGATGTAAGTGATTTTGAAACAGATTTAGAATCAACATCCAAAGTTCTCAAAAAACTACACTTTTTACAGCGGTTCGCATCTGAAAATTACGCACTGAAGGGGTCATAATCACGGGATGTTGAACTGAAAGATTTCATTTCATTTCATTCTCTTCCCCTCCCCCCCTCTCTCTCTCTGTCTCTCACGAGTGCAATATAATAAGGAAATCAAAGTGCATTTCGTTGAGATGGAAACCATACAAACATGTTTACATGTGCTTCATTGTTTGTTCGACAAACTTCTCTATTCAATTAGCAACAAGAGAAGCCCAGCAATAAAGTGAAAGTTCTCTGAGTGAAAAAGTAAATGCAACAGTGATGTTGAGAAGTTTTGAGACAGTTTGAGTGGTGAACGCAAATTGTAGTATTAATAGGCTTGGAAAGAGACCCTAACCGCTAAACCCTCCTCCTAAAATAATCCCCCTTCATTTCGAAGTACTAAAGTTGCATGCTTTCTATGCGTGTGATTCGATCTTCGAGGGTTCCGGTGCTTGGGGTCCCTGGTTCGATCCCAGCTCGCGCCGTGTGGACTTTGTGGTGGACAAACACCGTGCTCGTGGGTTTTCTCGGGGTTCTCCCGTTTCCTCCCACTTTCTTCATTCCACCATTTCACTCATCTCTCATCATCACCGTCTCCTTTAGCCTAACCGTAGGACGTAAAACTTAAAGATTTCATTTCATTTCAGTTCGATCTTCGAGGAATCTTTGCCCGGGATACAAATTCGAAATGAAATAAAATCTTTCAGTTTAACGTCCCACGATTATGTCCTTTAAGCTAAAGGAGACGATGATTAAAGCAAGTGAATGATGATGGAAGAATTGGTGGAATGAGAAAGTAGGAGGAAACTGGATTACTCCAAGAAAAACCACAAAGCACAAACTTAGGATTTAGAATTTAGATTTCTGTACTTGTATCCCGTCACGTATGAGGGATGACGTCCCTCAGCGACAGGGCCGGATTTAGCATTTTGGCGCCCCTAGGCCCAATAATTTTTTCCGCCCCTAGTCTGGTTAAAGTTACTTTACTAAAAACCTTTATTAAAAAATTATATCAGGCCTATATGTTAAGTTATGGCTATTTATTTTTATTTCTAGATATTTTTTAATTTTTACTCTCTTGGCCGTGCGCCCCCTGGGAGCTTGCTCCCATAGGCCTGGGCCTACCGGGCCTATTAGTAAATCCGGCCCTGCTCAGTGATCATACTATCCTGGGAAAGGGAAGGAAGACATGAATGGGAAAGGAAGGACGCTGCCTGCGACCTACGTTATGTGCCACCCTGGCATTTGCTGGTGTGAATGGGGAAAGCCCAGGAAAACTTAATTCAGGATGGCTGGACGGAAAAAGCTTTTTCGACCGAGTGCCTCCACCACGAATCGAAACCACCACAAACTAACTTTACCGGGGATCGAAAACCAGGGACTCCACGCATCACAGGTAAGCGCTCTACCACTGAGGTGTTTGCTCAGAAAGAATGTTAAATTCCGATGAACATTCGGATTTCTGAACTCAATAATATTCGGTTCTGGATAAAACAAAATAGAAAAATTAATAAAAACACTGATATCTACTTAGAGGAAAATCATAGGAATTGCCCCAAGAAGAAGCAATTCCTTGGAAGAAATTTCGTCAGAAGACAGTCTATCATATTTTTACATGAAACAACTATTCATATTCATATTCATATTCATATTCATATTATTATTATTATTATTATTATTATTATTATTATTATTAGTAGTAGTAGTAGTAGTAGTAGTAGTAGTAGTAGTAATAGTAGTAGTAGTTATAGTAGTAGTAGTAGTTATAGTAGTAGTACAAGTAGTGGAAGTAGTTGTAGTAGTAGTAGTACTAGTAGTGGAAATATTTGTACTTGTATTAGAAGTAGTACTAGAAGTAGTAGTAATAGTGGAAGTAGTTGTCCTTGTATTAGAAGCAGTAGTAATAGTAGTAGTAGTGGAAGTAGTAGTAGTAGTAGTAGTAGTTGTAGTAGTAGTAGTAGTAGTGATAGTAAAATGACATGAATTTTTTAAGTTTTACGTCCCACGATTATGCCGGCTAGGCCAAAGAAGACGATGATGATGAGAGATGAGTGAAATGAAGAATGCGGGAGGAAACGGGAGAACCCCAAGAAAACCCATCAGCACGGTGTTTGTCCACTACAAAGTCCACACGGCGCGAGCTGGGATCGAACCAGGGACCACAAGCACCGGAGATGAACGCTCTACCACTGAACTGCATACTCCTAACTGTGGCAAACATGCTCCTAACAGTGATGTATAAAATATGTGTGAAAAGTAGTTCACTGTACGTTAAAATGTTAATCTTTCCGACTCAATCATCTGCGATGTACATTTGTGGCCTCTTATTGATTAAAAGAATTAAATACTTTCTACTAGCATAGAAACAATTTTAATATATATATATTACTTGACATAGCATCCACAATTAATGCAAAAATTAGTAGTTTTCCGAGTTTCATAACATTTTTCCGTACATTTATCAGCACACTAATACAGAAATATATTTATATATATGTTATACAATGCGGGATTACACTACATCTTGTAATAAGAATTTTATTGGATTTTGCTAAAGGCATACAAAGAATTTCTAGAGACAAGGAAACGACATTCCTTTATCCGAGATCAAATCCAGAAAGTGGATTGGCAATTTGGGAAGAGAGAGGCTGTAAAGAAATAGGCAACTTCCAATTTCCTCAGGATTTCGCTGAATGCTTCAGTCACCGCATGTATCTTCGCTCTGCGCATGTGGTTCTTTTATCGACCTTTAACACTTGTTGCACTGTTTTTTTTTTATTTATGTTTTCCTCCACTAAAAGTTTGATTTTTACTGTTACTGTATGTATTGGGACGTGGAATTTACATAATCAAGTGCGAGCCGGCTACTGGTTAGCGTGCTCTTGCTTCGGAATCAGTGTGTCCTGAGTTCGAATCTACAGTCATGGGTTTGCTAGCGGCGAGTCATTAGGTGGTCCGCCCGTGGAGTTTCTTCTTTTTTTTAGTTTAACGTTCCACGATTATGCTCTGAGGCTAAGGCGGGCAGTAATGATAATAAAGAAAGAAATTGAAATGGTTAAAGTAAGAGAAAACTGGAAATCCACGACAAAAGCTCACTTGGCACTACCTGGGATCGAACCAAAAACCTCACACACCAGATGAAAGCTTTACCACTGAGCCATCATTGTCCCCGTTGATTTGTATTAGTTTCAGACATGCCAGCCAAGCCCATAAGAGAAACCCTGCCGACGACACGGCTGAGGGTTTCTAAAAGAACACGTAGGTAGCCAATCAAATTACTAGTTCATGCTGCGCAATGATAATTTCATCTCTGATTGGTTTGAAGTTTTACATTCCTGTTTAGCGCTGAAGCTTATGTAACTTGGATCTACAATCTCGTGTAGGTTCTCCCGCAACTAAGGGATGTTTGCTAATTATGTAGAGAAATGGGAACTCTTCATAGACAAAGTTTGAAATCAGCTTATTATAGATATGTAGACCAGGTGCGATGTGCGTTTATCCATCGAGGTATTGTGATAAGATTATAAAGTACTAGCATCATTTACCCGTTTCGCTGGGTTAAAATAAGCAACATTAGTAATATGTTCCATTAGTCAGTCACATTTTACTATTAGTACAGCGCTCTCTGATATCCGTCATATTCGATCAATTTTATATATCCACCCTCCCCCTCTTCCAAGTTACGACACTGAATTTGGATGGTGTCTTCCCACTTGCGACAGTCCTATTAGAGACAGGAACTGTTAACTGTCCTATGAGCGACCGATTCGATGTATTAACTGCCCTATGAGTCACCGATTCGTTCATACTAAGATAATGGAAGAAGATAAGGTTCTCTCTTCTTTAACTTGTTTTATGCTAGTGTGATTAAAACCTAACAAAATGTACTATGAAAAATTTCGCTCTACCTGAATTTAATACGCGAGAATGCTCTCATTATATTAACAATCTTTTATAAGTTTTTCCTAATATTATATTTTTGAATTTATTTATATGAATACATTGACTCTATCAAAAGGAAAACTAACTACAGTGAAACCTGTCAACTTGGCCACCTCTCTAAGTTGGCCACCTGCTTATCTTGGCCTAGTTCGTCTTGAACCTGCATTTTCTCATAAGACATTCGTTACTTATTACTCTATAAGTTGGCCACCTGTCTATCTTGGAAGTTGGCCACACTGAAGCAATGTTTACCCTATGATGATAATGATAAATTTACCTGCGTATCTTGGCCACGAAAAATACAGTTTTGTTATTTTCCTTAACTCTTTCGAATTCCCATATGAGAGGCAGATGTTCTGTATTTGTGACTGGACTCAAAGAAGCATAGATTCGCACGATTTGTTCTTGGAGGTCAATGGCCAGAACACTACCCTCATAAAAGGGTGGTGAAGGAAGATGTGAATAAAAAAAGCACGTACAGGAATTCAGGAAATGGTTGAACGTATTTGTTTACCCCGTCTGTTTTGGTAAAACCATTAGCTATATCGGCTCCTTTCATCAGTGGGAAGCTTTAGTAATTCCGGAAAATTCTCAAGGTTAAAGCTCAATTGTCATTTATTGCCACCAGACTGCATGTCAAAAGGTAGCGGAGGTCTTGAGATACGAATTCCCTCAAGATTTTCTCAAAACATCTTTTGCTCCGAAGGAAACATTTCTATGTCATTAAGAAGAGGTAGTTAACTACAATATTAGAATGTGCATATCTGCCAAAAAGAATAAAGCAAATATGTCTAGAATGAACCACCATTCAGTAACAACTGAAAATAAGTCATATAAATTGCATATGAATTTCTCAATTTTTATAACTTAGCTTTTCTTGTTTTCAATCTGAATAACTCAGTGTGCTATAATATCAATTTCAATAAACTGCGTACATATACTTCTATTTCATGGTTGTTTGTGTTATTGTGTTTTCAATCCGAATAATCTAATGTACCAGACTATAAAAAAAAAATCCGAATAATCTAATGTACCAGGAAGAGAAAGGTATGCGTATATAATAAACATGCTATCAAGAGCGCCGATCCTGGGGGACAGAGGGGGCCCGGGCCCCCCAAAGCTCATGTGGCCCCTATTTTATTTATGAGTATACAATATTTGGTATAATTTGAGTGCAATTTGTCTTAAAATCTTCATATATATATCTTTTGCATCTGAATGCCCCCCCCCCCCAAATTTACAGAGAAATCGGCGCTCTCGCATACTATAGTAATATTTTCTAGTACTTATATTTTTATGATTACTCTATATATTAATACATTATTTATAAGTAGCTGTCATGCCACTGCTTATTAAAATTTTACAATCAAGTAATACTAGAAATCTTATTCTAAAAATACACAAATCACACTTATTTTCTGTAAGTTGGCCACCTGTCTAAGTTGGCCACTTTTCGATGGAACCGATGGTGGCCAACATAGGCAGGTTTCACTGAGAGTAGCTCCGTCTTTGTTTATGATTCTAATATAATTCAAATTTTCATGTTAAAATGATACGGAGCATAAGTTTAGCTTGAATATGTTTATGGCATAAGAAGGAAATCAGAAAGAGGTATGGGCGTCCGAAGAAATTTTCTATGGAGGGGCATCTCCATGTTTGCTGTATCACGTCTGGTATATCTGGTATTTAATATGCGTGGTTTGCCATATTACGTATACATTTTTGTGAGCCAGGGGGGCGACCCCTGCCTTCCTATCGGGTGCCCATGGAAAAAGTGTTCACCATTTGAGAATATCAAAGAAATCTAAAAACACGGTGTATTCGAAGAAATTATTACACAAGTTACAAATCTCTCGCAGGATTTTACAGTTCGTCTAGTTATATATTTGACGAATAGTATCACTGGCACGTACATATTTCATACCAAGGTTGTTCGGGTGCTAATAACGCCAAAGGCAAACATGTTTTACGAGATGGAATCATGTCATCTTCCATCATATCAATGTAAATGAATCGGTCGCTCATAGGACAGATAACAGTTCCTGTCGCTAATAGGACTGTCGCTTCTGGGACTAATTCAATTTGGATTTGTACGGCATTGGAAGTGTAATTGCTCATCTCAGCGACCCCGAAATCTATGGATTAGGCTCCAATATCGATCATTTTCGATTATTTTTATATATCTCCCCCTCGAACAAGTTACGGGGCTGAATTTGGATTTAAACGGCATAGGAAGTGTAATTGTTCGACTCCGAAAACTACCGGTCATTTGACCTAATACCGGTCATCTTCGATCACTTTTATGTTCGCCCCTCTCCTAAGTTGCACCTTCAAAGTGAAATAATAAAAAACATTTCAGTGCCGAACCTCATCTATGTTGAAAATTTGATGTAAACCGGTCGAGTAATACAAGAGTTATTAAGTCACAAACAGTCATTATATATATACAGTAGATGTGCCGAATTGAAACGGCCTAATTTTAGCTGTATGTAATACCGTCCACATTTAATACAGTAATAAGATTTATACAATAATGGACACACATAAGCATGAAGTTTTGTCCGTGTAATCACTAGATTTCTATGTGCACCTCACAAGTGACCCTCAGCTCGCATGCAGTTTATGTGACGTAACTGTCTCAATAGCATCGCGGTTCCTCTGACAAAGCTGTTCCACACTAGTCACTATATTACCCATGCGAGCAACTTGTTCCGCTCATCTCAGACGTCTCTACTTTATCATCCGTAATATATTCAATGACCTGTAACTATTGTGAATTTCAGTGTTGTGCAGCTTTGTAGTATGTCATTCTTACTTGTTCATTTCACGAACAAATATTTTTCTCAAAACTTTACTTCGAATAACAGTCAACCCTCTGTTTTTCTCTTCATTGATTTGATTTTGAGTTTAACGTCCCGTTCAGCAGGGAGGCTATATGAGACATGGACCCATTGATTAACGTGGAATCCGCACCACATGAGCTCCCACCGGGAATCAAACCTGGGTCTCCTACTCTAAAGGCGCGCACGCTAACCGCTTAGTCACGAAGGAGCTCATTTTTCTCTTCATGTCAGCGACCAACTTTTACATCCATACAGTAAGAAAGGAATTTATGTATATACCTCGAGAGAGAGAGAGAGAGAGAGAGGAGCAGTCCAAAAGTTCCCGGACTGTTGTTCTATTTTTGGCATTTGCGATGCATTCACAATGAATCTTGTACAATACAATCCTTAGATTCAATAATTATGGATTTGACTAATATTAACACTTCATAACAGGCAGTGTACGAGTAATGTAGCTGAACAAAGAAGTGTTTGGTGATCAGTTGGTACACTTTCATAGATCAGAGAGAGAGAGAGAGAGGAGCAGTCCAAAAGTTCCCGGACTGTTGTTCTATTTTTCGCATTTGTGATGCATTCACAATGAATCTTGTACAATACAATCCTTAGATTCAATAATTATGGATTTAACTAATATTAACACTTCATAACAGGCAGTGTACGAGTAACGTAGCTGAACAAAGAAGTGTTTGGTGATCAGTTGGTGCACTTTCATAGATCAGAGAGAGAGAGAGAGGAGCAGTCCAAAAGTTCCCGGACTGTTGTTCAATTTTTGTCATTTCTGATGCATTCACAATGAATCTTGTACAATACAATCCTTAGATTCAATAATTATGGATTTGACAAATATTAACACTTCATAACAGGCAGTGTACGAGTAATTTAGCTGAACAGAGAAGTGTTTGGTGATCAGTTGGTGCACTTTCATAGATCAGAGAGAGAGAGGAGCAGTCCAAAAGTTCCCGGACTGTTGTTCAATTTTTGTCATTTGTGATGCATTCACAATGAATCTTGTACAATACAATCCTTAGATTCAATAATTATGGATTTGACAAATATTAACACTTCATAACAGGCCGTGTACGAGTAATGTAGCTGAACAAAGAAGTGTTTGGTGATCAGTTGGTGCACTTTCATAGATCAGAGAGAGAGAGGAGCAGTACAAAAGTTCCCGGACTGTTGTTCTATTTTTCGCATTTGTGATGCATTCACAATAAATCTTGTACAATACAATCCTTAGATTCAATAATTATGGATTTGACTAATATTAACACTTCATAACAGGCAGTGTACGAGTAATGTAGCTGAACAAAGAAGTGTTTGGTGATCAGTTGGTACACTTTCATAGATCAGAGAGAGAGAGAGAGGAGCAGTCCAAAAGTTCCCGGACTGTTGTTCTATTTTTGGCATTTGTGATGCATTCACAATGAATCTTGTACAATACAATCCTTAGATTCAATAATTATGGATTTGACTAATATTAACACTTCATAACAGGCAGTGTACGAGTAACGTAGCTGAACAAAGAAGTGTTTGGTGATCAGTTGGTGCACTTTCATAGATCAGAGAGAGAGAGAGAGGAGCAGTCCAAAAGTTCCCGGACTGTTGTTCAATTTTTGTCATTTGTGATGCATTCACAATGAATCTTGTACAATACAATCCTTAGATTCAATAATTATGGATTTGACAAATATTAACACTTCATAACAGGCAGTGTACGAGTAATTTAGCTGAACAGAGAAGTGTTTGGTGATCAGTTGGTGCACTTTCATAGATCAGAGAGAGAGAGGAGCAGTCCAAAAGTTCCCGGACTGTTGTTCAATTTTTGTCATTTCTGATGCATTCACAATGAATCTTGTACAATACAATCCTTAGATTCAATAATTATGGATTTGACAAATATTAACACTTCATAACAGGCAGTGTACGAGTAATGTAGCTGAACAAAAAAGTGTTTGGTGATCAGTTGGTGCACTTTCATAGATCAGAGAGAGAGAGGAGCAGTACAAAAGTTCCCGGACTGTTGTTCTATTTTTGGCATTTGTGATGCATTCACAATGAATCTTGTACAATACAATCCTTAGATTCAATAATTATGGATTTGACTAATATTAACACTTCATAACAGACAGTGTACGAGTAATGTAGCTGATCAAAGAAGTGTTTGGTGATCAGTTGGTGCACTTTCATAGATCAGAGAGAGAGAGGAGCAGTACAAAAGTTCCCGGACTGTTGTTCTATTTTTCGCATTTGTGATGCATTCACAATGAATCTTGTACAATACAATCCTTAGATTCAATAATTATGGATTTGACAAATATTAACACTTCATAACAGGCAGTGTACGAGTAATGTAGCTGAACAAAGAAATGTTTGGTGATCAGTTGGTACACTTTCATAGATCAGAGAGAGAGAGAGAGGAGCAGTCCAAAAGTTCCCGGACTGTTGTTCTATTTTTGGCATTTGTGATGCATTCACAATGAATCTTGTACAATACAATCCTTAGATTCAATAATTATGGATTTGACTAATATTAACACTTCATAACAGGCAGTGTACGAGTAACGTAGCTGAACAAAGAAGTGTTTGGTGATCAGTTGGTGCACTTTCATAGATCAGAGAGAGAGAGAGAGGAGCAGTCCAAAAGTTCCCTGACTGTTGTTCTATTTTTGGCATTTGTGATGCATTCACAACGAATCTTGTACAACACAATCCTTAGATTCAATAATTATGGATTTGACTAATATTAACACTTCATAACAGGCAGTGTACGGGTAATGTAGCTGAACAAAGAAGTGTTTGGTGATCAGTTGGTGCACTTTCACAGATCAGAGAGAGAGAGAGAGAGAGAGGAGCAGTCCAAAAGTTCCTGGACTGTTGTTCTATTTTTGGCATTTCTGATGCATTCACAATGAATCTTGTACAACACAATCCTTAGCTTCAATAATTATGGATTTGACAAATATTAACACTTCATAACAGGTAGTGTATGAGTAATGTAGCTGAACAAAGAAGTGTTTGGTGATCAGTTGGTACACTTTCATAGATCAGAGAGAGAGAGAGAGAGGAGCAGTCCAAAAGTTCCCGGATTGTTGTTCTATTTTTGGCATTTGTGATGCATTCACAATGAATCTTGTACAATACAATCCTTAGATTCAATAATTATGGATTTGACTAATATTAACACTTCATAACAGGCAGTGTACGAGTAATGTAGCTGAACAAAGAAGTGTTTGGTGATCAGTTGGTACACTTTCATAGATCAGAGAGAGAGAGAGAGAGAGAGAGGAGCAGTCCAAAAGTTCCCGGACTGTTGTTCTATTTTTGGCATTTGCGATACATTCACAATGAATCTTGTACAATACAATCCTTAGATTCAATAATTATGGATTTGACTAATATTAACACTTCATAACAGGCAGTGTACGAGTAATGTAGCTGAACAAAGAAGTGTTTGGTGATCAGTTGGTACACTTTCATAGATCAGAGAGAGAGAGAGAGGAGCAGTCCAAAAGTTCCCGGACTGTTGTTCTATTTTTGGCATTTGCGATGCATTCACAATGAATCTTGTACAATACAATCCTTAGATTCAATAATTATGGATTTGACTAATATTAACACTTCATAACAGGCAGTGTACGAGTAATGTAGCTGAACAAAGAAGTGTTTGGTGATCAGTTGGTGCACTTTCATAGATCAGAGAGAGAGAAGCAGTCCAAAAGTTCCCGGACTGTTGTTCAATTTTTGTCATTTGTGATGCATTCACAATGAATCTTGTACAATACAATCCTTAGATTCAATAATTATGGATTTGACTAATATTAACACTTCATAACAGGCAGTGTACGAGTAATGTAGCTGAACAAAGAAGTGTTTGGTGATCAGTTGGTACACTCTCATAGATCAGAGAGAGAGAGAGGAGCAGTCCAAAAGTTCCCGGACTGTTGTTCTATTTTTGGCATTTGTGATGCATTCACAATGAATCTTGTACAATACAATCCTTAGATTCAATAATTATGGATTTGACTAATATTAACACTTCATAACAGGCAGTGTACGAGTAACGTAGCTGAACAAAGAAGTGTTTGGTGATCAGTTGGTGCACTTTCATAGATCAGAGAGAGAGAGAGAGGAGCAGTCCAAAAGTTCCCGGACTGTTGTTCTATTTTTGTCATTTGTGATGCATTTACAATGAATCTTGTACAATACAATCCTTAGATTCAAAAATTATGGATTTGACTAATATTAACACTTCATAACAGGCAGTGTACGAGTAACGTAGCTGAACAAAGAAGTGTTTGGTGATCAGTTGGTGCACTTTCATAGATCAGAGAGAGAGAGAGAGAGGAGCAGTCCAAAAGTTCCCGGACTGTTGTTCTATTTTTGGCATTTGTGATGCATTCAAAATGAATCTTGTACAACACAATCCTTAGATTCAATAATTATGGATTTGACTAATATTAACACTTCATAACAGGCAGTGTACGAGTAATGTAGCTGAACAAAGAAGTGTTTGGTGATCAGTTGGTACACTTTCATAGATCAGAGAGAGAGAGAGAGAGGAGCAGTCCAAAAGTTCCCGGACTGTTGTTCTATTTTTGGCATTTGTGATGCATTCACAATGAATCTTGTACAATACAATCCTTAGATTCAATAATTATGGATTTGACAAATATTAACACTTCATAACAGGCAGTGTACGAGTAATGTAGCTGAACAAAGAAGTGTTTGGTGATCAGTTGGTGCACTTTCATAGATCAGAGAGAGAGAGAGAGGAGCAGTCCAAAAGTTCCCGGACTGTTGTTCTATTTTTGGCATTTGCGATGCATTCACAATGAATCTTGTACAATACAATCCTTAGATTCAATAATTATGGATTTGACTAATATTAACACTTTATAACAGGCAGTGTACGAGTAATGTAGCTGAACAAAGAAGTGTTTGGTGATCAGTTGGTACACTTTCATAGATCAGAGAGAGAGAGGAGCAGTACAAAAGTTCCCGGACTGTTGTTCTATTTTTGGCATTTGCGATACATTCACAATGAATCTTGTACAACACAATCCTTAGATTCAATAATTATGGATTTGACTAATATTAACACTTCATAACAGGCAGTGTACGAGTAATGTAGCTGAACAAAGAAGTGTTTGATGATCAGTTGGTACACTTTCATAGATCAGAGAGAGAGAGAGAGAGAGAGAGAGGAGCAGTCCAAAAGTTCCCGGACTGTTGTTCTATTTTTGGCATTTGTGATGCATTCACAATGAATCTTGTACAACACAATCCTTAGATTCAATAATTATGGATTTGACTAATATTAACACTTCATAACAGGCAGTGTACGAGTAATGTAGCTGAACAAAGAAGTGTTTGATGATCAGTTGGTACACTTTCATAGATCAGAGAGAGAGAGAGAGAGAGAGAGAGAGAGGAGCAGTCCAAAAGTTCCCGGACTGTTGTTCTATTTTTGGCATTTGTGATGCATTCACAATAAATCTTGTACAATACAATCCTTAGATTCAATAATTATGGATTTGACTAATATTAACACTTCATAACAGGCAGTGTACGAGTAATGTAGCTGAACAAAGAAGTGTTTGATGATCAGTTGGTACACTTTCGTAGATCAGAGAGAGAGAGAGAGAGAAAGAGAGAGAGGAGCAGTCCAAAAGTTCCCGGACTGTTGTTCTATTTTTGGCATTTGTGATGCATTCACAATGAATTTTGTACAACACAATCCTTAGATTCAATAATTATGGATTTGACTAATATTAACACTTCATAACAGGCAGTGTACGAGTAATGTAGCTGAACAAAGAAGTGTTTGATGATCAGTTGGTACACTTTCATAGATCAGAGAGAGAGAGGAGCAGTCCAAAAGTTCCCGGACTGTTGTTCTATTTTTGGCATTTGTGATGCATTCACAATGAATCTTGTACAACACAATCCTTAGATTCAATAATTATGGATTTGACTAATATTAACACTTCATAACAGGCAGTGTACGAGTAATGTAGCTGAACAAAGAAGTGTTTGATGATCAGTTGGTACACTTTCATAGATCAGAGAGAGAGAGAGAGAGAGAGAGAGAGAGAGAGGAGCAGTCCAAAAGTTCCCGGACTGTTGTTCTATTTTTGGCATTTGTGATGCATTCACAATGAATCTTGTACAATACGATCCTTAGATTCAATAATTATGGATTTGACTAATATTAACACTTCATAACAGGCAGTGTACGAGTAATGTAGCTGAACAAAGAAGTGTTTGGTGATCAGTTGGTGCACTTTCATAGATCAGAGAGAGAGAGGAGCAGTACAAAAGTTCCCGGACTGTTGTTCTATTTTTCGCATTTGTGATGCATTCACAATGAATCTTGTACAATACAATCCTTAGATTCAATAATTATGGATTTGACTAATATTAACACTTCATAACATGCAGTGTACGAGTAATGTAGCTGAACAAAGAAGTGTTTGGTGATCAGTTGGTGCACTTTCATAGATCAGAGAGAGAGAGAAGCAGTACAAAAGTTCCCGGACTGTTGTTCTATTTTTGGCATTTGTGATGCATTCACAATGAATCTTGTACAATACAATCCTTAGATTCAATAATTATGGATTTGACAAATATTAACACTTCATAACAGGCAGTGTACGAGTAATGTAGCTGAACAAAGAAGTGTTTGGTGATCAGTTGGTACACTTTCATAGATCAGAGAGAGAGAGAGAGGAGCAGTACAAAAGTTCCCGGACTGTTGTTCTATTTTTGGCATTTGTGATGCATTCACAATGAATCTTGTACAATACAATCCTTAGATTCAATAATTATGGATTTGACAAATATTAACACTTCATAACAGGCAGTGTACGAGTAATGTAGCTGAACAAAGAAGTGTTTGGTGATCAGTTGGTGCACTTTCATAGATCAGAGAGAGAGAGAGAGAGAGAGAGGAGCAGTCCAAAAGTTCCCGGACTGTTGTTCTATTTTTGGCATTTGTGATGCATTCACAATGAATCTTGTACAACACAATCCTTAGATTCAATAATTATGGATTTGACTAATATTAACACTTCATAACAGGCAGTGTACGAGTAATGTAGCTGAACAAAGAAGTGTGTGGTGATCAGTTGTTGCATTTTCATAGATTGAACAACGCGCAAACATCAAGTTCATGTGCAAATTGGGGAAAATTTGCTTCAGAGACTTTGATAGCCTTAGAAACAGTTTAGCATCATCGGATGTTTGGCTCTTCCCAACGCTAATAATGGGCCTTTTCCGTTTCGATCAAAACCAACACGACGCCTGAATTTAGGAATATACCAAAAGAGGGTTTTCGTCTTTGTTTACAACAATTGAAGGGGCAGTGGAACAAATGTGTGTGTGTGTGTGTTCCGAAGGTGCCTACTTCGAAGACGATTAAGTAAATATGTACTTAATATGTGGTAATAAAGAACTACAACAGAATTTATGGGAGTTTTTGACTGTCCCTCGTATATACTTTTAAATCAATAGGTATCACTATTGTTTTGTTTTGAGTAGTAATTTGCATTTCTTGCCACTAATCTGGTCTTTATCTTTTCTTTGGCTTTGATATACTTTATTACGCTACATCCAAGTGACTGAATTTATTTACCTTCTTTACCATATTATTATTATTATTATTATTATTATTATTATTATTATTATTATTATTATTATTATTATTATTATTATCATTATTATTGATTGTGTGATGATTCCTCGTGGATACTGTATTTGATTTGTTACTACCGTATGTGCTTCGCCTTATTTACTCTCAACTCGAGGTAGATTTCTCCCATCAAAGGGAAGAAGCTGAAGTCCAATTACCCTCGCTCAGGTCTCTTATTCGCTGACCAGCCCATTATGCGTTTGGAGATTGATTATTTATTCTCATCCCTCGTCATTGATTCCCTTCTCTAAAGTTCAACGATGGACGTTCATACGAACCATTACTCGGATTTGTAAATAACCCTACTCTCAAGGGAGCTTGAACAAACAAACACCGAGAGTGTAGTATCGTGAAGCCAGACTTGTTATCTCCTTACTTATGTCTCCCAAGAGCATAAATTTACAGAACTTTTTTTTATTTTTATTTGTTTATTTTTATTTTTTTAAATAAAGGATATCAATTACGCAAGCTATATTTGCCATTAGAATTACAGTAATATCTGTGTATATTAGCCATAGTCGATTCCATCCGTTGAAAAGTAACCAACATAGACAGCAAACCAACGTACAGAAAATAAGTGAATTATGAAGCAAAATCTATTATATGTTGCAATATACTGTATCTAATTATTATAAATATAACCATGGAAGTTTGTCGCTTTTTTACCCACCACCTTCGAACATCGATATGTCACCTAAGAAATACGTGGAAGATCAAACATAGTCCCCATCACGACCTTCTGCCAATGTTCTGGAAGACCATGGATTCCTTCGCGGTAGAACTTGGTGGGCCATGAAGCGAACAAGGTATCAAGTGCATTTGGCAACTCTACTAGGGATTTGAACTGATGTCTTCTAAGGTGATTGTCCAAGGAATGTAACAGGTAATAATAGGACGGTGCAATATCCGGGAGTATGCGGATGCAATAGTGTTTCCCATCCAAGGAGTAGAATGGTGTCTCGGGTCATCCTAACCACGTGTGGCTTAGCGTTGTCCTATAACCGTTTACCGAGCGAAGTAGGTCAAGTGGTAGAGCATTGGCTTCGCATTCGGGAGGTCGCGGGTTCGATTCCCGCTGCCGACCATCCTGACTGAGGTTTTCTAGGGTTTTCCTGAGTCCTACCAGGCAAATTCTGGGATGGTACCTACTAAACAGTCCCTCGCCGATACCTTTCCAAATCCTTTCCATTGTTGTTGTTGTTGTTGTTGTTGTTGTTAGATATCCAGTGTAAAATGGCCTCTGAGCTGTATCTAGTGATTGTTTAATAAATAAATAAATAAATAACAGGAGGACCCCTTTGCAATTCAGAAATGCTGGTTCCAGGGTTTTGAGTTTTTCTTGAACACGGCTCAACTGACAGTACACAGTTGCTTTGATACTCTGACCAGCTGGCAGCAGTTCCCGTTGCACGATGCTGAGTGCAGTCCACCAAACACACAAAGAGGATTTTTTTCTTGTGCAGTACTGGTTTCGGTTGTTTTGGAACCGGTTCATGGGATGCCAATCAATGATAACAGCGCCGCGGAGCTTCGTACAGTACTCACTTGTCATCACATGTCAATACCCTGTCCAGAAATGACTCCTTCCTCAGACGAGACAACAAAGAAACAGAGGTGTCTGCTCGCGTTACCTTCTGACCGGGAGTCAAATCATGTGCGACCCATCGACCCAACTTGTAGTGCTTTCCAAGTTCATGGAAGTGCTGCCGAATGGTTTCTTCATTCACATTAAATTCTAGTCCCAGTTTTTCACATGTCTGGCCACTGGTCACATATTTGCCACGTCTGGTCACATGTTTACCTCAATTGCTGTCTGAAGATCTTCATTTTGTATATGTGTTGGTCTTTTGGCACGTGGTTCGTCTTCGAGTGTTTCGTCACCGTCCTTAAACTCGTTAAACCAGCACTGCACTAGCCGTGTAGTCACGACCGCTCACCAAAGGCCTGGCATATCTTCCGCCCCGCTGCAGCGGCGTTTACCCCAGTTTGAACTCGTACAGTACACACGCCATTATGAAGCTCTGTGAAGATCGCAGTTTCACTCTATCCTTATGCAAGTTCACGATGTAACTGAACTGCCACAACCAGGTAGTATGTTGGATATACCACACCAACAACTGACCTTCGCCTTATCTCCATTCGCATTCAACTCACGGTGTAAGGGCCAATGGAACACAGACCTCCACAAAAAGCGATAGAAATTTCACGTTTACCTTTATATCTTTGTATCATTTTTTATTTCATGCACAAGTAGCTGAAATACCTGTCCTTTGCACAGGAAGATAATTATTATGGGAAGTATTATAATCCCCTTCCCCCTTAGGATGCTCATTTCAATGAAAGTATAATGAGAAACATCCATAAGATATTCTACCTTTGGTATAAATTTTGAAATACCGTCTAGATTTAAGTTCTTAAATCAAAGTAGCATGACAAAAAGAAGAAGAAAAAAACACTGTGAGGTATTTTAGTGACTATGTTTCAAAGTCACTTCAAACAAATCAACCGCTTTCCCCAAACCACAAAAATGTGGATTCAACACTAATGTCATTCATTTTGGACATTTCGCTTTTCACTCCTCACTTCCATGTCGATGGAATTTAAACTTGGACTTAAACGGGATCGGGACTGTTATTGTTCATCTGAGTGACACTGAAAAGCATGGAATCTACAGTCATATCGATCATTTTATTATTATTATTATTATTATTATTATTATTATTATTATTATTTCTACATGAAATTCCTTCCTACTTAACCCCTAAAGCTGTCTCACCCCACACCAAGTTTAGTTGAAATTGCTCTAGGCTCTCCAGAGTTATTCTGGAACATACATACATACACAAATGTACATCCATTTATATAAATATGTAGATGCACGAGTAATGTCTATGCCATTTACTCTGTCTCAAAAGGTAGAACTGAATAAAAACAAGCAGCGTTAGCCCTGTGAATTCTCGTGACACCTCACGTTTATTTTCCCCGTTCTTGACTAAACTTGGGCTTAAATGTTATCGGGGCTGTCACAATCAGCTTTGTGCCCGGAAAACAATGACTTTGACACTAACATCGGTGATTTGGAACATTTTGTCTTTCGCTTCTTCTGTCAGCCGTATGCATGTACTGTGCATTTGGATCTAATGGCATTGGAAGTGTCACTACTCATCTCACCGACTCCGAAAACTATGAATTCAAAACTAATATCGATCTATTTCGATTATTTTTATTTGTCATCCCTTTCCCACCCCAAGGGATATCTTATTTCCACAAGGGGCTGAACTTGGACTTAAGGGGAATATGGAGTATCACTATTCGTCTCAGAGATACTGAAACTATGGATTCGAGATTAATATTCGTCGTTTTCGATTTCTACCTCCTATGGATCATAGGGGTATATTACCCTCGCAGTATGTCTTTCAGATTATAGGTCATATGTGTACTAAGTTTGATTGAAATTGTTGATGCGTTCTCGAAGTTATACTGCAATATACTTGCATACACTATATATATGTATACACAGTGGCGGATCCAGGATATGACCACGGGAGGAGCTAAACCACAGTTTACCGCTTTATCCAGTGTAAAGCAGGATTGAAGCCCAGTGTATATCTGGACGTCAAGGGGGCTGTAGCCCCTTTAGCCCCCTATATATATATATAATGGCAAATTTTCCCTTAAAACGGAAATTTACAAAAATAAAACGCTGGGACATGTTTCCCTTTATCTCTAATGAGGAGTTTATATACCGAGTTTTATCTTTTTAACTTGACGGACTCGTGAGATACTTTCTTTTTGTCATAAATTTTCGAATCCCTCTATCCCCTTAGAATACATTCTTTGGAAAAAGTAGTGTGATAACTATATATATATATATATACAGGGGCGGATCCAGGATATGATCAAGGGAGGGGCTAAACCATATTTTGCCGTTTTATCCAGTGTAAAGCAGGATTGAAGTCCATTTTATCCAGTGTATACCTGAGCGTCAAGGGGGGGGCTATAGCCCCTATAGCCCCCCCCTTAGATCCGCCACTGTATATATATATATATATATATATATATATATATATATATATATATATATATGTGTGTGTGTGTGTGTGTGTGTGTGTGTGTGTGTGTGTGTGTCTGTGGACAGATTTTCGTATATAAATTAGTTGCGTAGAGCCATCAAATTTGACACTAGATGATTCCGCCAAATCTAATCCTGTACGAAGCACTCTGTTATTTTCGTCTCGAGGGAACGGATTTCGGGGGTGAAAATGCGTGCATAACTTATGCACATTTCTAGCAGCTTGTAAGAAATGTGCTTAAGTTTTGCATACATTTTGAAAAAAAAACCTGCGCATTAGGTTGAGAGGGTTACATAACAGTGTAGGATAAATATTAGGAAACGAAATATGGACATTTTTCTTTTAATTGTGGTTCTGAATTAAGAATGAGTAACAACAAGTGCTTGCTCTTTTTATCCAGGTTTTGAATTAAGACCCGGCAAAGACAAGTCTTTACAGGTAGTTATATAATAAATATCTTTGTTTATTTGTCACACGTTACCATAATAATTTTGACCAGTTCGACCACAAATCAGTTGTGTTAGTTACCTATGAATCACTCCCTTAAAAACCAAATGGTAGTATGCTTGACTTACTAAAAAAAAGTTTTCGTATTTTGTGTCTTTGTTCAACACCAACAATATGAAGAATGGGACGTACTATGACCGGGGACTCCCAACCACGACCGATGTTCGAATCTGGTAAGGTAGATGCACAGACCATAATGTAAGATCAGGATCTGGATTGGTGCTTGTGTTTCGTACGCTTGGTTCTCTGTTGGATTTGGGGTTGCGGTGGCTTAATGGTACAGCGTTCACCTCTGGTGCGTGGGGTCCTTGGTTTGATTCCACCTCGCGCCAAGTGAACTTCGTGGTAGACAAACACCGTGCGCGTGGGTTTTCTAGGGGTTCTCACATTTCATACCATTTTCTTCATTCCACCATTTCATTTATTTCTCATAATCACCTTCTCCTACAGCCTAGCCGGCATAATCGTAGGACGTAAAACAAAGATTTCATTTCCATTTTTTCCTCTATTGGATTTCTAATGAAGGTAAAGTTTTAATTGTTGCCAATATCGATGGATGAGTTAAAGGATTGACTGAATTAAGAGGTAACGGAATCCAGTCTAAAAAACCAGAAATTATGGTACTGAGATGTTATGCACTAACCACGAATAACCGAATCGACGATGCGCCATCTGATCAACCATAGCCATTCAAAAGCTGTAGCCAGATAGTTTAGTTTAGTTCTTAATTGTCTACAAGACCCTATTGCACAATCTTTATTCTTTTGTCCGGTTAACCTACGACTATAGTTACAGGGTAACCTATTGCTACATGAATCAATTCGCGTACTTTTTTAATAGGAAAATGGCTATGACATGTCCTTCCGTGCTCGTGGTAACAGGTTCGATCACAGATGGAGATAGTTATATCGGATACAAACCTGGATAATCGATTTCTGTATAACTTTGTGTAGGGGGACTAGGAGTTTTACGTTTGTCAGATATCATCTAATAAGGGATCAATTAAGATTTTTTTAATGGAAATAAGTAGGCCAAAATAAACTTCAGGGGGGCTGGGCCCCTCGTCTTTCCAGTCTCGGCTCTCATGCTTCGGATCCCACTTTAGACAGTAGGTCCCATATGAAATAGGGTTATAGTGTTGCCAAAATGTCTTGAGCCGTGGCAAAAATGCGAACTAAAGCTCACACCCTCAACACACCCACGCGTTGAGCCAATAAGAGTTCAGCTGTTGCTAAGCGAGAGAGCCTTGCAGCCGTCTACTCCAAAGAGAGTGGAATTCCTACAGCCCACAGCAGCGCTTGGAACATGAGACTAGGTGTCAAGTCAATGTGGTATATTTATAGTACCAAAACGGAACGTTAAGCTTCAATGAATGAATTAATCAATCCGTTCGTCTTTATTGGTGATTTGCTGCAGATATTCCCTGAAAGAAAACTGTTTCGAGCAAGTAAACAAAAAGCTCAAATACCAATATATCTTAACAACCACCTGACTATATTTCGTACAATATTCTCTTGAAGTTTGTAAAAAATAGAAAATCTTTAAAAAACAGGCGCCATCTCGCATGGTCAAGTGCTCTCAACAAGCATTGAGCTGACGGTTCCCAAGTTTTATGCCTGTCGAGATTTTGAATGTCGCTCAGGAAAATGCGGCAATGTATTCTCCTTTCACTAAACATTTCACATTCTCCCCTATAAAGCACAATTGTGGGATATAAACTTAAAAACTGAAATACTAGTAATAAATTAAGTACAGGCGTGTAGATCTGTGTACATACTTTCCATAAACAAACTAATAGCAAATAAGTAGCAACGTTGTATTTTTGGGTAAGTCGTTTCCTATGGACTGGGCTTCCATCCTTTAGACACGTCGGCATTACGTTTATTAATCTTCTAACACATAATAATAGAAGGTCGCAGTTGCTGAGTGGTAGACTATTCACCTCTAGTGTGTGATAAGGCTACGGTGGTTCAGTGATAGAGCGTTCACCTCTAGTGCTTAGGGTTCCTGGTTCGATCCCAGTCCAAGCAAAGTGCACTTTGTTCTGGGCAAATATCATGTGCGTGGGTTTTCTCGGGGTTCTCCCGTTTCCTCCCACTTTATTTATGCTACCATTGCATTAATTTTTCATCATCACCTTCTCCTTTAGCCTAGCCAGCATAATCGTAGGACGTAAAACTAAAAGATTTACCTTTAGTATGTGGGATCCATGCTTCGATTCCTGCCCGCTTCAAATGAGCTTTGTTGTGGACAAATACCATGTGCGTGGGTTTTCTCAGGTTTCTCCTGTTTCCTCCCACTTAGTTCATTTCTCCATTACGACATATCTCATCATCATCGTCTCCCTTAACCTCTGTGCATAATCGTGGGACTTAAACCCCCCCAAAAACAAAAGGGAATACCAGTGCCATGAATACAAGAATTGTGTAATTATAAGTTAATTGTGCAGACAATTAATATTTCTTCTGTATAGCACTCTGACTTCCTATAATGTGAAAGAGACAGGATATTAGTATTTAAGGATTAGGATTGGGAATTAGATTTCTGTGTTTTTAGCATCAATGACGTGTTAGCCAATTACGTATGAGGGATGAAGTCCCCCAGCGATCACACTCCCGGGTAATTGGAGAAGGAGGAAGAGGTCTGGAGTCATTATGCTAGTTACCACCTTGGCATTTGGCTGGTGTGAATAAGAAATTCTCACTCAAGAAGATTGACTTGAAAAAGCTTTTCCACTTTTTAGACCGAGTGTCCCCACCGGAAACCGAACCCGAGACAGTCGGCACAATATCAATATATTTAAAAAAGAAAAGTCAAGCATACAGGTTATTAATTCAAGTCTAAAGATGAAAATCCACTGAGAATTATAAAATAAATAAATTGGAACATCGGTACTCACCCAGCACGATCCACATCACAATGATATTGCCTACAGCCGCCACTGTAAGCATCACTGTGAAAATTATAATCCACAATAACTTCTGCCATAAGGGCAACTTTTCTATGTGATCCGGGGGCATGCAGTCACGCAAGAAATTTCTCACTTCTTCACTTGACAAAATCAAATCTAATAATTCGCTTTCGTTCAACGTTTCAATCCTTTTACTTTGATTGGATAGCAATACTTCTTGTAGAGCGAGGGTACAGTTATACAAATGTTTCTGATACTCTTCGTCCGTCATGCTTATCCTATATAGTTATACAACCACGTGCACACTAATTAATAGTAAAACATGGGATAGACAGACATTAATAGAAAATCACGCACTTCTGTCACCTGTTGCTTCGCATTAAGATAAGTAAATTTCGCTTTTCCGCGCCAAAAATAGATGATAATTTTCTACTAATAAATTTAACTTCTATATTTTAAGATAAAAATGTTGATTTAAAATTGCTTTATTTAACACTACTCCCTTAAATCTTTTGTATAACTTCTCTGTGCATGAGCAAATCTGTTGTCGTGTTGATATCTTCATTCCATTTGGCACAATGTTCAAAACATCACTGAGTAAAGGCAGCTTCGAACCTTTGAATGAAACGCTCGTTACTCGATGTTTCTTCGAGTGCGCACACTCCTGTTGAGAGCGCCAAAAGGGGAAGTGCGGGTCCACTAACGCACAGGACACAACGAAGAAAATATTCAACCTTTCCTGCGTTTATAAGTTGATAACATTGTAATATGATCTTTTTTTTTTTTTTACCTAGAAACAACAATGTGTTGAACTTTAATATGAAGTTGGGGCTATATATTGAACACAGAAAACTACTTTGGCATATTTCAGGGTCAGAGCGCTCATCGATGGTGAAAGGGGTCATTGCTTCGATTTCAGGCCATGTGAGGTTCTAGCGGGTAAGATATTGTCTGTAAATTTTTCTTGGGATTCTCCTGCTTCCTCCTTCATTCTCATTCCCCCAGTTATTTCATAGGCATTTACTTTCGTCATTTACTAGTTTTCGTGAGTCTTCAGTGCATAGTACTTACTAATATATTAAAATTTTTAAAAATAGTAATAAAATAAAGAAATTGTTAGTAAAATAAGGAAAATATTAAATAGAATGAGAAAATGCTAGTAAAATAAAGAAAATATTGGTAAAAGAAGGAAAATATTAGTAAAATAAGAAAAAATATTAGTAAAATAAGAAAAATATTGGTAAAATAAGGAAAATATTAGTAAAGTAAGGAAAATATTAGTAAAATAAAGAAGATATTGACAAAAGAAGGAAAATATCAGTAAATATGGAAAATATTGGTAAAATAAGGAAAATATTGGTAAAATAAGGAAAATATTAGTAACATAAGGAAAATATTGATAAAATAAGGAAAATATTAGTAAAGTAAGGAAAATATTAGTAAAATAAGGAAAATATTGGTAAAAGAAGGAAAATATCAGTAAATGTGGAAAATATTGGTAAAATAAGAAAAAATAATTGCAAAATACGGAAAATATTAGTAAAGATCAAGAATGCACTAATGGGTTTCCACTGAGTCCGAATCTCACAATTTTGTCGAACTTAGCACATATATTTCCAGATAAACTAATCATTGACAAAACAAACCGATCTTTATTATGAAACATAATATCGTTGAATAGTTTCGCCAAACTTAAGTTTGTCTTCTCTATATACTATCATTTCACTATATAGTGGATCACTTCAAGTTTCTTTTTTTTTCAACAAACTTTTAAAAAAATGAGATACTTAGTTTGAGATGTATTTATGAATGTATGTTCGTGACTATATCAAGAATAGTTGGTCATATTTTTATGCGGTTTTCTCTAATCGTAAAGATAAACAAGAACGAATGTTACATTTAAATTCGTAATATCCTGTAAGTTATGCAGCTCCGTACGATTCTGGAGTATTTTTGGTTGCTTACCAAATAGGGGAGGGTTGCATTTTTATAGTTGGAACTCTCTCTTTTATTCAACATAGATACAAACAAAAATAACGGACTTCAAAAAATATTAAAATAGAGAAAATAAAAACTTTTTTTTTTTTACAAAAATTAAACATTTTCTTAAAAATTAATTATTGACTTCAAGAAACAACTCTAACTAAAAAGTAGCAATAAAATATATATTAACAATGCAACTTCATCTCGAGAGCTGTTGGTAATATTTCGATGCAGTTTTATACTAATCTAATGTACTATTTCCAAGAAAGGTTCTTACCTATTCAAATTATACAATACAGTAGACTCACGAGTGTCCGATCTAATGTGGCGGAAGGGCAGGCCGGATAACAAAAAACCAGATAGGCCGGAGTTCATTGAACGCATTTCTTTATAAACATTAAGCATGCCCCAAGAACAATTTACGAATACGTACTGTACGTACTGTACAGCTATAATCAGGAACATCGGCAAGCGTACTCTATTGAGATCCGTTTCACACTGACGAAACAAAGAACAAGGACCAGAACGCTCCTATTTTCCTGTCAGAACTTGTATTATGCACACGACACGTAGGAGGATCGTGGCAGACGTCCGTTTCCAATGCCTTGGCAATGTTGCCAATGCAATGCTTTGCCTTCTTCATTAAATTACGATAAAACAAAACAAGGCTGGATAGTCGCGAGCCGGATACTCGGGAGTCTACTGTATTTCAACAATTTAGATAATTAATTAACTACTAGGGTCACGCAGTAGGTTTTATACAAAATTGTACTGTTAGTATTTTACTATGCCCGATAACTCTTGTACGACAGCAAATTTTCTAGTTCTGTTTTTGTGTCATAGATATCAGTCCGTCGAGCTCATTAACAGAGTCAATTCGTGCAGATAAAAAATATGGAGACCACTTCTTCACGTTTTGGGTGAATCCTTCTTACTGTCTTTACCAGAGTTTTTTATAAGTATCAAGTACATGCATGTATGTTTGAGAGAAATGTTCACTCACAACTTCGAAGTAAGTAAACCGATTTTGACGATTCTTTGTATATATATATATATATATATATATATATATATATATATATATATATATATATATATATATATAGCTTTCTCGTGGTTTCGTGTGAATTTCAAGCCTAATGATTATCTTTAAAGTTAGTTTAGGAAACTAATTAAGGCCTGATAGTGTGATTAGGATTACCCTAACTTCAACATACGGTCATCAATGATTGATTTAATCCAGAGTACGGTATTCTTACACGTCGAGTTAGTTTAAATCAAAGTAACATCTGTTGATATTCTTAAGAGTTAGGTAACGAAACTTATCAACGACTGATAGTGTTAATATCGAAATCGTATTAAGCTCACGTATAATTCCGATTAAAAGAAAAAAATGTTCACGCATATTTCGTATGTATTTTATAGGAAGTTAGTGTCCATTTACTTTATGTAACTATAAAAACAGAATACCTAAAAGGTAAGGAAAATTTAGAAAAATAAACAAACTTAGAAAAATAACAACCTCAGAAAACCAGTAAAATGCATAAAATAAAAAAAACAATAAAAATATGAACCGACTTCAGAAAAAGCATTACATAACAGAAAATAATAAAAGCGCTAAAAAAAAGAGAAAAATAGTAATAATAGAGGGCTTAAGAACAGAAAAGAATTCACTATTATTATTATTATTATTATTATTATTATTATTATTATTATTATTATTATTATTATTATTATTATTATTATTATTATTATCCATAAAAGAAATTTCGAAGTCGTACCAAGCCAAACGAATTAATCTCACATAAAATTATAATCGAAATAATTTTATTTTAGACATTTACTTGTGCGGCTTAGTAATAAATTCTTTTTTGGTTTTAAACGCAGAGCCTTTATTGTTTTCTAATATCTTATTGATTTTCTCAATGTTAGGTGTTAGAAAACGATAGGAAGAGCTGTGAAGAATATGGAATGAAAATAAATGTTACAATGACAAAAAACCATGAAACTAAGCGGTCAGTGCCAAATATAGAAGTAGGAGGGAAGAAAATAGAACAGGTGACTAGTTTTCGATGCCTGAGTAGTGTTATTAGTGATGATATGAAGTGTGAACGTGAAATAAAAGGAAGGATAGGAATGGCGAAAGAAGCCTTTAGGAGAAAGAAAATATTCTTTTGTGGGACCCTTGATTGAAGAGTTTAGATAAATACTCATAAAAGCTTCGTGTGGAGTATTGTACTGTATGTAGCAGAAACATAGATACAAGGATGTTATAAATAGAGGATCTGCCCATATGTATCTTCATTCTATTAAATCGGTGAAGCCAAACCGAGTATCGGCACATCTGATTGGCTACTCTCGTTTCTGCCATCGTCTGATTGGCTACTTTCGTTTCCGCCATGATTGTTGGCTCAAAACATTGCGATGCTATTGGGCGGAGTGGGCAGAGTAGGGGTGGCGAAACTGTGACGTTTTTATGGCTTCAAGATTTTGTTGTAAGAGCAGATTCTCTATTTTATAAGATCCTTGCATGGATATTACGGAAAAATGATGAAAAACGATTGGAACCTTTCGAAATGTGGGTGTGAAGAAGAATGGAAAAAATTAGTTGGGTCGAGCGGAAAAGGCATGAGAGACTGTTGACAATTGGGGGGGAGAAAAGAACAATTTTATATATTATTAAGAAGTAAAATAGAAACAGATTGGAACATTGGCTAAGAAGGAACTGAATCATGAGGGACGTGCTAGAAGGTATGGTGGCAGGAAAGAGAGGGAGGGAACGAAGGAGCTACAATTGATGGACGATATGAAAACAGAGAAATCGTACATGAAGATGAAGAGGTTAGCGGAAGAGTGTAGATCATGGGAAGTTCTTAGTAGCAGCAAGTGACCTGCCAATAGTGGCAGAATACCTATGATGACTATAATTATTGTTTTCAGCAATTTAATGCTTTCTTCCGAGGGAGGTTGAACGAGTGTGAACTTAGCAGGACCACTTTTGAAAATTATAAATATTTGCACACCATACGTTTGTACTGCGTTTGTACCGGTTTGTACCGTAAAAATTTTCGTTTGTACCGGTCCCAAATTCGAAAAAATTGAAAAATAAAGTGGTACTGCTAAGTTCACGTGAACATAGCAGGACCAGAATACAAATGTCTGCAAATCTTTTAAGATTTCTCTGTTTGAATCGTTTGTTCTACCTTTGGACCGGATTGTACCTTAAAAATTTTCGTTTCTACCGGTCTCAAATTCGAAAAAATCGAAAAATAAAGTGGTCCTGCTACGTTCACGTGAACCTAGCAGGACCACTGATAAATTTCTACAAATTTGATGGTTTTTCTCTACGATTCGTTTGTACTGCGTTTGTACCGGATTGTACCGTAAAAATTTTCGTTTCTACCGGTCTCAAATTCGAAAAAATCGAAAAATAAAGTGGTCATGCTAAGTTCACGTGAACTTAGCAGGACTACTGATAAATTTCTAAAAATTTGATGATTTTTCTGTACGATTCGTTTGTACTACGTTTGTACCGGATTGTATCATAAAACTTTTCGTTTATACCGGTCTCAAATTCGACAAAATCGAAAAATTAATGGTCCTTCTAAATTCACGTGAACATAGCAGGACCACTGATAAATTTATACGAATTTTAAGATATTCCTTAACAAATCGTTGGTACTGGGTTTGTACCGGATTGTACCGTAAAAGTTTTCATTTGTACCGGTCTCAAATTCGAAAAAATCGAAAAACAATGTGGTCTTCCTACGTTCACGTGAACGTATCAGGACAAGAATACAAATGTCTAGAAATCTGAAGGTTTTTTCTTAACAAATCGTTTGTAGTGCGTTTGTACCGGATTGTACCGTAAAAAGTTTCGTTTGTGTCAACGTGAAATTCAAAAACTCGGAAAGGAAAGTGTTCTGCTAAGACAATATGAGACATTCGTGTAATAGTTTTTGGAACAATTTTCATTATATTCTATTGCATTATCTGTTGCTAAATGTCGTTAAATGTAAACTAAAAGCAGGGAATTTGTATTACTATTCGGTTCAAAATCTCTTGTCGTCGCGAATTCTGTCGAGGAATTTGAAGCTTAAAATATATAAAACGATAATCATGCCTGTTGTTCTGTATGGTTGCGAAACATGGTCGCTTACTCTGAGGGAAGAACATAGACTGAAAGTATTTGAGAACAGGATCCTGAGAAGAATATTCGGACCCAAGAGGAACGGGAATGGGGAATGGCGGAAGCTTCATAACGAGGAACTACATAGTTTATACGGTTTACCCAACATTGTTAGGGTCGTCAAGTGTAGGAGGCTTAGGTGGGCAGGTCATGTAGCTAGAATGGAAGAAAGTAGAAACGCTTTCAAAGTCTTGACTGGTAGACCCATAGGAAAACGACCATTAGGAAGACCTAGGCGCAGATGGGAGGATAATATTAAGATGGATCTCGCAGAGATAGGAATACAAAGTAGAAACTGGATGCAATTAGCTAAGGATAGAAGTCTGTGGAGAGCTTTTGTGAACGCGGCACTGAACCTCCGGGTTCCATAGGCCATAGAGTTAGTTAGTTAGTTAGTTATTATCTGTTGCTAAAACGCTAGGTGTCAAACTATGGTACGCATTTAAAGATTAATTAATAATGTGTCGCTCGCGATTGAGCCGAATCTTTTGACTACTTTTTTGGATGAGTGAGTTTGTCGTCTCTGACTAGGAATGATCGACTGTTCTTTATGAGTCGTGTTTCTTCGTGATTCGTGTATTTTCAGGAGTCGTAGTTTCTAAGGAGACGTGGTTCTTTTTGGGTCATGATCTTTGGCAGTCAGGTTTCTTTAGGAGTACGGGTTTTGAGGGAGACACGGTAGTTTGGGATTGACAATATTTGTAGCATATGAATCTTGTACATTCAGTAACAATATTAAGTATAGATGGGAGATTTTATTCTTTATACTGGTACCTCCAATTTATACCTTAAATTTTTCTGACTGTATGTTGCTAATTCGCGAATCGCCTCTTGCTTCTCGATCTTCGTGGTCCAATCAGTTGCTTTTTTTTTTTTTTTTTTTTTTTTTTTTTTTGAAAAGGTGGTTTCAGTGATTCGTGCGCCTTCTCACCAGTGTAGGCAGATTGGGCTACAAGAAGCGGATTGGGCAAATTTTGATCCAAAAGTGCCTACCAGAATTTCAAATTGGGCGACCCTTACGTTCTCGGCTACTTGCAATTATCTGCCATTTTAACTCAAAAAAATACTCTACTTTCTTATTTCTATATTTGGAATCACAAATTTATATTATACAATAAAAATTTTGTTTCTTTAGTATCCTATTCACAATGAACAATAGTTTTACTGAAACTAAAACGTTTGATACTAGCTCAATTCTTTTTTTAGCAGATTTTAACCTCAAGATCTTACAAGACCAGTCTTTTGCTGACTTTGTGCTGTAGTAGTATCACTGACCGTGTTTCTATCTCAGTTAATGCTCAACCTAATCCCCAACCTCACGTGAACTTAGCACGACCACTTTATTTTCGATTTTTTCGAATTTGAGACCGGTACAAACGAAAATTTTAACGTACAATCCGGTACAAACGCAGTACAAACGAATCGTATAGAAAAATCATAATTTTTTTTTAGAAATTTATCAGTAGTCCTGCTAAGTTCACGTGAACTTAGCAGGACCACTTTATTTTTCGATTTTTTCGAATTTGAGACCGGTATAAACGAAAATTTTTACGTACAAACCGGTACAAACGCAGTACAAACGTATGGTGTGCAAATATTTATAATTTTCAAAAGTGGTCCTGCTAAGTTCACACTCGTGGAGGTTGATTGTCTTTTTTTAAAAAAAAAAAAGTTCTTTTTATTGCAATTTCAAACTATGCTATGCATAAATGTCAGAAGTTTTATAGAACTACTATGTCAGTTGAGAAGTAACAGAGTAAAAACTGTGAGAGATATCAAAAAGCATTTTTCCTCTTCTCTCTTTTTTCAATCGATTCATCATCTTAAGGACAGATTTCATGTGCTCCGTTAACCCTCCACTTAACCCTAGAGAGACCAAGGGGGTCAATTTTGCACGCGAGTTCTTTTTTATTTAGTTTATAAGGATTAACATCTATTTAGTATTCTCTGTTTTTTTTATTGTTCCTTTTGATAAAAGGTTCGATTTCGCTTTTTTCAACTGGAATATACTGCACTGTTTTTTTGTAATATATATATATATATATATATATATATATATATATATATATATATATATATATATATATATATAATTTATGTTGTGCAGGCCAATTTGACCCCGCTCCTTGGTCATAGGTGCTATCCATCTTTGCTTTCCCCAAAATTCCTTTCATATATTTTTATATATCTAAAACTTTTATTATTTTTTTTAAATTGTTACTTTTCTCCTTTATATAAACACTTAGGCTTTCGTACAACTTGTCCAGTGTTAGTTATAATACTGGTTTTCTGCATAGTTTTATAAGAACCTTGGTATAATATATAAGCAGTTTTACGCACTGTGTTTAGCCTTTTTTTTTAACAAATAATAAGCAT
Organism: Thermobia domestica; assembly: GCF_964235325.1. Taxonomy (NCBI): domain Eukaryota; kingdom Metazoa; phylum Arthropoda; class Insecta; order Zygentoma; family Lepismatidae; genus Thermobia; species Thermobia domestica. The sequence continues at coordinate 384,339,988 of NC_137455.1, read as the reverse complement.
AATTCCTTGAAAAAGTTTCTTCTTTGAAGTTTAGAAACACTGAAAGCTAGTCTGAAAGCGCGGGCAAATTTGAATCCTCCTTGGTTCACGTAGCAAATACGAGCACGAACTTTCTAGAGTTAAACCAGAAGTGGTTGAAATTAACCATTTCTGGTTTCAACGTTTATCACTAGGGCAACCAACTTTATGCTTTATACAGCTGTATATTATGCTGTATTTTTTCTTACATTATGCTTTTTCCTAAATTATGCCTTGATATGCTGTTCCTTGAATTATAATTGAATTTGTAACCATTTCTATTAAAAATGTACAGCTCACAGATGACGAGAAGAACCCTAGCAGAAGTAGTGTGACGTAGGTATGGGCTCGCCCACTTTTCGCACGGGGGTTTGAAAAGACACCACGGAATAGCACACATATAACTTTACCCGGAGTGACAGACGACATCTAAGTATAGACCACACCTCAAAAAACCGAAAATGGACTTGACCTTTCCCCGCTACCAATGTTTTAGGGTTCTTCTCGTCATCTGTGAGCTCTATATGAAACTATTAATTTTTCTCACTAAAATTGCATCAATAAATACTACATCATTTTGTGTAGTTTTTCCTTAAGCGATGCTTGCAAGACAAACATCAAGCTACATTGTAGACTTCTCAATATTTAATGAATTTAGAACAAAAAGTACAAAGTAGATTACCGTCTTGTTCTTTGAAATGGACAGTTGAGAATTCTCTTACTCTCTGAGATTGCATAAACTCTTGATTTTGGCATCTTAGAATAAGCACAACTAGCTTTGCCTGCAACACAAAGTGAGCAAACAAAAAAAAAAATCCTGAGCGGAAGGTGTAGAAAGAGGAGGAACTTGAACTTTCCATTGTTGCGCGTAAAGGCAATTGGCAGTTGATTTCCATTGTTTGCGGCATTGATAACTTTTATTGATCTTTTTCTTTGGCACAAAATATATTAACATATTTTTCTTTGATGTGCACATATGCAGATTCTGGAATAAAAAGGATTAAGCATTATGCTTTATGCTTTATTTCTGTAAATTATGCTTTATTATGCTTATAAGATTACCAAATTTGGATATGTAAAGTGGTCAAAATCACAGATATTGTACCAACCATAGGTGAAAAGTTCCATTATACTTTTACTGCTTTTTATGCTTTATGGTTGTCCTATTTATCACCATAACAAAAACTGCAATGAATAGCAACAAGGTTCTTTTTCTTCTTCTTCAATCGATTGAATGTCTCAAGAGAACATGTAGTCACCACCCGCAACACTATACAAAAACCGTCAACAGGTATCAGTTCCACGTAGTGATTTATTCACGATTTACATCACAAAACACCAGCCATAACTATTCCTCATGTTTGTCCAAACACATTAGTACTAAACGACGAAAGAGAATTATTCGCTCTTAATTGGTTTCTTTTAACGTATTTGGACAACTCTGCGGAAAAGTTATGGCTGACCTTTCCCGATATGAATCGTGGATCACATCACCTATGTATCACGAAATACGAAAGTTAGCACCAAGTGCTAGTGAAACCAGAGACGTCATTTAGAGGGGACAGGGAGGGGCATTTGCCTCCCCTGACTTTGAGATGTATATAGATTTTATCAATAGAATAGTAGTAAATCAGTGAAAAACGCGAAATTTTACTGATATCAAGGGGTCTTTCCCCCCTCCCCAAGCAAAATCTGAAATGACGCTCCTGAGTGAAACTGGACACAAACACGGATATAAAAACAACATATTGATATGGGAGGTTATCTTACAGATGACTAACATGCGAAAGCGACTTAGTATGTAGGTTATCGTGGCTACTGGGACAGAAATGGTTACAGAAATTTGTTATAGTTAAAGGAAGAAAACTCACATTGCAATTTGTAAATAGAAAACGTGATAATCATGGCGAAAATTGAGATAATGTTAAAGTTTCTACAAATTTTTCAATAATCATTCCTGAATCATCATCTTTAAATGTTTAGATCTTCTAAAAAAAATGCGGATGAGTAACATATTTTGAATAATAAAATATACTTTTCCTCTCCACAATCATAAAATGAAATTAAATCTTTGTTTCACCTCCCAAGGTTATTCTGAGTAAACTAAATCGATGATGATGAGAAATGAATGAAATAATGGAATGAAGAAAGTAGGAGCAAACTGGAGAACCCCGATGAAACCCACGCACATGGTGTTTGTTTACAATCATATTTAACAAAGCAGTAGAAATAATAAGATATTCAAAAAATGTGAATGATGTAGTGATGGTGATAGACTAGAAAATTAGGGGCACAATTTCCGCTTTTGCCCTAGGGTCTTTCTATTTCTAGTATGCCCTTGAACAAGGTGCTCCGGCCGAGATCTTTCAATTGTTGGATGTGGAAGTGTTGTCACAGTGAATTATTTCAAAGACTTCGCTGCACACTGTCTTGTTAGCCATTCTAAGTAACCTACAATCTTCACTCGTCAAGACTAAATAACTGAATGACAAATTGGCCATTCGTTTCTTTCCCCTAAGCAAAGGGATGGTTTCCTTCGTAACAGGGTTGCGGGGGTATGTTTCACATATTTTCCGAGGGCACAGCTGAAATAGACAGGCTCTAGGCGCTATAATGCTAGATATGGAATTGACAAATACACAAAGTATATAAAAAGAAACGTACAGTTTTCTTTCGGAATCTAAAATTTCAATTGCTACATTTTTCGATCACTTGAAGATAAAATATTAACTCATTTTAAAGAAATTATAATGCTCTACATCTTCTCTGAGGACTTTGATGTAAAACTAAGGGCTGAGACGCTAGAAGGCAAACCTTGTAGAAAAACATGAGGTAAAAATCCGAATTTTGGCAGGCAGGTGTTTCTAAAACTATTGAGAATAGTCAAAAAGGAATATATGAATCTTGTAGGAAATTTTGTCAACTTTCATTTTGCATACATTAACTTTTTCGCTACGACGCACCATTTCCGAAATATAAGCCTAAAAAAGTGGCCGTCTTCATGCCTTCCTGCACCCTTGCTTACCACGTAGATTAGGGAGCTTTTAACATATTTACTTCCTAGCTATTTCAAACACAATCTTGAAGTTAAAAATTCTGCCTGCAGGTCAATTTTAGGCATACCACTCGAAATGGTTGCTGAAAATTATAATTCTTTCAGTAACTTCTTGCTTATTGTCCTCCAACATATTTGAACTCGTCGACAAGATAACATACCCCAGATACCATAGATGAATTTAAGGGAGCCACCAGGAATACTTGTAGAAAAATTACAATTCTTTCACGATTTGCTTATAAATACGCCGGCATATATGCATAACAACTGTAATGCAAAATACACAAACCAACTTGTGCTAGTGGTTAGTTTAAAGCACTAATGCTATGTAACGGAGTCAGAGTAGGACTTACCTGGTGGGATCGAGCGATAGTGAGAGGTACGTCAATAGGTAGTAGGCTCGTCGGCAATGGTAGGTATGCGAGTAAGCTAAAATTGTGACAACACGTGGGGTTTTGCGGTAATATGAGTTCCTATAGCATTTATAATTGTTTCACACTAGTAACGCTACTCTTGTAAAAATAAAATACAGCTTGTGTACACTGTGCGGAAATATTCCGCCGGCGGAAAGTAAAATCTAATACAGTCATATTTTCATATTCACTCACTTATTTTAACCGTCGTAAAACATTTGTAGTAATTTTACACTTGTAAACATAGAGTACAGCTATAAAATTTATCATTTATTCTGCCGCTTGGAGAAATGTGTTCTTTATAAACATGCTGAGCATTGAATTTTACCCGTAAAGTTGCAAAATGTGGTGTGGATAAGTTTGACTAGCACACTAAATTTTGTTCCTGATCATGTCATTTTCATTTCATTATTACTTTTATTGGTGTTAAATAATGTTTTTTTATAATTTTATTGTTGTTTATAGTTGCACCAGACAAACTTTCCTATGTGCTATAAGTGTTTAACAGTATTATGTATATAATGATTTTATAAATGTGATCGAATTATTTTTATAATATGATGGCATAACTCTCAAAATTGTTCTTAATTAACACTGAATTATTATTTTTCATTAGGGCCATGTTCTTTACCCTTACATTGACTGGACTGTATACATAAATTGAAGCTTATAGAATGATTTGTAAAAATTCACGAGTTTCTTGTCCTAAAGTAAGTATAGCTTTAAGGAAGAAAGAAGAAAACTATTGCTACAACGTACTCTGTGGTAAGTGTGTTCACTGATCAGTGTTGAAGAAGAGGAAGAAAGTACTGTTAACACGGGAAGGCGTCGAGTTGTCATCGAGATACAACGATGGTAAGCTGTAAACCTTGTACGAAACACAGTGTTTAATTGAAACCAAAAATTAAACAAGTCTATACAAGTGAAACTATATTTTGAACTTCCCAGTACAGAATATTCTAATTAACATATGTGTAGACTCTTACATACAACGTGTGTACTTCTGTGTATACCGGCTTAAGTATTTCCCTCTTAGGTCTAAATATTTCCGTGGGTAACAATAGAATGACAATATCTTAAAAGTATGTATCATCATATGTTAAGGCATGTCGATACGTGAGGAGGTTCGCTGGAAGGTGGACACTTCTCCATAAATTTTGCCTGCCCGTCTAAAGTATGCCAAATGGGTCTGAAGGATAGCTTGCCCCCAGAAACTTCAGAATATTATACACCACCTTTATTTTGCATTGTTATATTTGAACCTGAAAATTGCAATATTCTTGAACTGTTAACACGCTGATTGGGGTGAAATTGTGCAGCTAGGTACATAACAGTTTTAAAACCTGAGAGCATTTAAAGTAATACCGGTAGATCGGTATACCTAGTGATTATGACGGCAAATTTTTACTTTGACTCCAACTGTGACTTCTGTTAAGAATTATACTATAAGTACAAGGGCCACAATGTTACTATACGATGTTAAGAATTATACTATAAGTACAAGGGCCGCAATGTTACTATACGAAGTTACGAATTATACTATAAGTACAAGGGCCACAATGTTACTAAACCTATAAGAACCGATTAAAGTCACAGTTGGAGTCAAAGTAAAGACTTGCCATTATGACCTATAAAAATATAGAAAAAGATGATTCAGATTGAAAATAAGAGATCCTAATACAAAATTGAGGTTAACTTTCGCAGATGGCGACCCTAAAATACAAAATTAACGGGAAAATACACAGAATAAGACAAAATATCAACATGAGAACATAAAAAAAAAAAAAAGTGAAGGATGCCATTGAAAATCGCCCGCAACTCATTTCATGGCTTTAGAACTAAGTACCTTGTTTATGTCTAAATTGTGATGAAAGGTAGACAACAACGAGTTCTGCAGGACTTCTAACGCCTTCGCTCGCTCTGCTATATTTTGTAAAGAAAATAACACTGGAGATCTTATATATGCAAGATTGGGCGAGAAACTACAAGATACCCAAAATGAATGGTCATTATTAAAGAAAGAAAATATAAGTATTAATACAACGTTGAAAAGAAACTCATGTGGGTCTTATCCGTTGCCGCCTTCTCCGGCAGTTTAGCCCAAAATAAGGTCTGAGTTTAGAGGTGTTCCTCCACTTTCAAACCTACAAAAATGCAGTTAAAACAGCATTACTGCTGTATCGTCGGACCAATTTGAAAATTAAAAAAAGTACCAAAATGTGCTGTATTTGGTTATATTTGGATGGATTACATTACGTTACGTTAGATTACGTTCTTAGGCATGTAGTTTTACTATACGGATACATAATATAAGTAGTAGTAGGAGTAGAAGTAGTAGTAACGAGTTAGAAACCCCGCAGGAGTTCGTTGGGTTCTGTTCTCGACATGAAATGGGCAAATTAAAGACTTACCCATGTTTTTCTGTGCATTTTACAGTCTGTGGATCCGTATAATAAAACAAGTGTACCTCTCTGCGAAATAGTCCATCCGCCTCAACATACAGTGCCGCTTATAACATCAAAAACAATCAGCAAATACAATCACTTTCTTAACTTTTACTATTCCCCTTACCTGACTTTCACTCATTCTTCCTCACAAAATTAAATACACTCTCCAATTGGCCCGGTAAATTTCCTAAAACTGGTCCGGCGATACAGCAGTTAACCCGTCAAAACAATAAAAATTGTTAGGTTAGATTACCCGGTAAGACTTCAGTTTGTCTAGAACAGTGACTGGAATCTGTTGTCATAGAAGCTTAGTTATCACTTAATTTCAATAATCCATGGTTCTTATTAAAATTTAATAGATTCTCTTCAGTATTCTTACATAATACCGTAAAACTCAATGCGGAATTATCTCATTCAACGCACCGATTCGCGATCCTATACCATTACCATACTACTGAATCATCGAAATCTGCCGCGTCTTGGAAGTAGTACCCACTTCTACATATCTTTCTCATATTAAACATAATTTTACTGCCAAATTTACGCACCTAAACATCACGTAAGAACTCCAAATCATCATTTCTTACCACCTTTCTCCTGTAAATTCCCCTTTTTTTAAAATAAAAAACGGAGGAGCAACTCTAAACTAACCCCCAAATTACCATGCTATCCCATTTAATGGAGGGCATAGTTATGTACATGAAAGTTGAACTTCTTATAGTGCAAGTATACTCTTACTGCCTTAGGAAGTGTTTCTTAATAGATGAGTTGCATTAATAGTTGCAAATTGACTTGAGAAGGGCTGAGTGCTAGATACAGTATGTGTACATATGGTATAAGAACTGCAGTACATAAGCTCTTTTCTCAAATAAAATTTTGGTAATTTCTGTTCACATTCGGTTAGTTTAGAGTACGTTAGGTTAGTTTAGGCTAGCTTAGGTTAGTTTATGTTAAATTAGTGTAGGGGTCCCACATAATTTTCCAAAAAATGATAGAATTTCGCTTATTTCTACTAATATTAGGTAAGTTTAGGTTAGTTAAGGTTAGCTTAGGTTAGGTTAGATTTTGTTACATTATGTTACGTCTAAGTACTTTCATCATTCATTTCTCCTGTAAATTTTGTGTGTTTTACGTGCTTCTAGACCCCTTGTACTAAACATACTCCACACAAATTATTAAAAATATAAACCAACTTTTGCTAAGTGGCTACTAAAAAGCACAAATGCTGTCTAACTAAGTCAGGGCAGGAGCGCAGCAGGGGGGCACGAACAGTAGCGAGAAAATGCATCCGTAGAGAGTAGGCGCGTAAGTGACGGTAAGTACGCGCATAAAAAAAAAAGTAAGCTAGAATTAGTGAAAAGTAATTTTATATGGCATAAAATACGTGCACTCTATGTGTCACAATTTTGTAACACTTCTATGATTACTTTGTACACTGCCTTCACGTGACACTTTATCTCATCATGATTTGATTATGGAGTACACTTTCCGGTTTGTATTTCTACCTTATTATACATCTCACAAATTCCTTGAAATCTTAACGTTTTATCCTTTCCAATGTCAGATAATCCATCCCTCTGCTTTAATTTTCTCTGATGTTTGCATACCACATCACTGAGTTCCAGCATTCTCTTACGCTCTTCTTGTATTATTATTGCCAGTACTTGACTTCACGTTTCTCGCTAGAACGAGTTGGATACTTTTGGACACCTTTCGGATAGTACTTCGATCACTGGGGAAACGATTTACATCACTGCTTGTTATGGCTTCTGTATTTAAAGTACGTTCTTATGTAATACAAAGTGCAAAGTCACGTTTTACACGTTTGACAAGTAAGATCCATATTTTCTGATTTCACATATACTCCTCTTTCGAAACCAAAATTCATATTTCTTCCATACATTTTACAAAGCTGTGCCCTCAAAGGGACAGCACAACATTATTACATATACTCTGCATTTATAATGACTATAAGTCTCTTATCTGCTGTGACTTACTAGGATGCTTGTACATATAATACAGGAGAATTTGATTCGTGAGTCAGCGGAGAATGCAGGAAAAAAATAAACGAAATATTTAAGTTTAACGTCCCACACTTATGCCGGTTAGGCTAAAGGAGACGGTGATAATGAGAAATGAGTAAAATGGTGGGATGAAGAAAGTGGGAGAACCCCGAGAAAACCCACGAGCACGGTGCTTGTCCACGACAAAGTCTACATAGCGCGAGCTGGGATCGAACCAGGGACTCCAAGCACCGGAGATGAACGCTCTACCACTGAGCCACCGCGCCCCCCTCGGAGAATGCAGGAGTCTGAATGAATGATAGCGAGTAGTGCACAATGGGGTAGGACGCCTGTTGGGGGCACTACTTAATGCCAATATATCTAAAACCAAATTTACACTTTCTCTAGGATGTTTTCAAGAAAGGATTTGCTACGTGACTAACTGGGGAAGCATAGGAGCTTAAATGAGTAAAGGCAGGCGAGTAGCGTAGTGTTGGTGCGATAAAGGCTACTATTGGAGTGGCGACTATTCATAAAAATAATCTATCCTGCTTTTTGTATGAAAATCTATTCTCAGTACTTACAAAAATCTGCCTTATATACTCTGTTAATTTACAGTATGCCAGATTACGTTGCGCACTGGTTCTTTACTTCACTACGAATCTTATCTATCTATTAAAATGCTACAATAGCAATTAAAAGTGCCCGAGTTCCAACCTATAACTATAGTTTTCAAATCTTTCATTTACGGTTATGTGTGATTTCATGTTTAACAGAGACAAACAGTTTAAGTATTTGTACTTTAAATAGTCTAAATTAGTTAAATATATCTTTTTCATAAAGTTTATGATATGAAATTAGTGTTCAAAACCTTTGTATTTTAATAAGCCTTCTCCAAAATGAATGTAAATGAACTATGCTGCCATCTTAGGAGTTCTTTTAAACTATGTGTTTCTGGAAATTTATATGTTTGTGGCCAACCCTTTCGACAATGAGATCTCGGAAATTACAGGCTCTAGAAAGATGACGTTTTCACTGATCGATTGCAAATTTTGCGTAGATTGTCCAGTTCTAATTGAATATTTAAAAAAGACATGGGCATTATTTCTTTATTACATTTTTAGGGTACATTGGAGGCGTTGAAATTTAAAAAAAAACAAAAAAAAAAACCCTAAAGCATCATATCCTACGCGTTTTAGATTCCAACACCACATTGTTGTATGTTGGGGTTGTATATGTCTCGGGCGTATGTTTCATGGCCAAATAATTATGAAAAAGGAAGGATAAGCATTTCCCGAGTCTAAGATAAATCTTTATTTTTTGAGTGTTTTGCCCAATGAACACCATATATAACTGACATTATAATTAATTGTATATGTGATGTATTTGCTTATTACATACTGCATGCAAGAAGAAAGAAAACATTGGTCATGCATGAATTAGAAACTCCAACCGGAAGTAGACTCAAATCTTGCAAACGGTGCGAGATATTGAGAAAAAATAATCGAAAAAATCTCCCCTTTATGATTTTTTTTTTTTTTTTTTTTTTTTTAATCAAGACGTCTTTCACCTGTGTCTGTAAAGGGACATGTACATATGTTGTGATGAATGAGAAGGAGATTTATGCTCATATGTGAATGATGCGCTGTGTAGAGAGTTCAGGTTCAGCTAGTGTATATATTAAAATGCCAGGTTTATATGTCTGAGACCAATTCGTTTGACAGTAATATCTCTGAAACCACAAGCTCGAGAAAGATGCCGTTTTCAGTGATTGATTGCACATTTTGTGTAGATTGTTCAGTTCTGATTGAATATTTTCTTTAAAAAAAAATGACCGTTATTTCTTTATTACACTTTTTAGGGATACACTAGAAGTATTGAAATTTTAAAAAGTAAAACATCATATCCTACGAGGTATACATGCCAAAATTACACATTTGTATACGGGGTTAGTATATATCTAAGGCGTTTGTTTCATGGACAAATGATAATGAAAATGAAGGATAAGATGAATCTTTATTATTTGGAGTGTTTTGCCCAATGAACACTATATATCACTGACATTATAACTATTTGTGTATGTAATGTATTTGCTTATTACATACTGCATGCAGGAAGAAAAAAAAAACACGGATGATACATGAATTAGAAACTTCAACCGGAAGTAGGCTCAAATCGTGCAAGTGGTGCGAGATATTCAAAAAATAATGGGGGAAAAAATCCCCCTTGTCATACTCCTTGACGAGTTTTATCAAAACGTCCTTCACTGGTGACTGTAAAGGGATATGTAAAGATGTTGTTAGGATTAATAAGGAGATTCATGCTCGTATGTGAATGATGCGCTGATAGTTCTTATTTAAAGTTCGTTTTTTGTTCCCATATATTTACTTCATATTGACGTTTGTTACCTACAATTACCGCTCCATTTTGCATATAATGTGGCAGATAATTAAAAAAAAACCTCTACAGTACCATGCTAAACAATTAATCCTCCCAATTATAATTATAACGTTACAATTGTTATTTTACATGGAGTTTCAGTAATACAATGCTTAAAGATGTATTTTCTTTAAGAGTCTTCATCCCGGCGAAATTAAAATACCGCTAATTTTACAGTAATTATGTGATATCTTCAAATAGATAAAAGATAATTGAAATATGGAACAAGAGCGCCCTAGACGATATTATTTTGCGTGAGGTACCGTTATCACAAGTCCCCTAGTGGCTTTCCGTTTTCAGTAGTTTAGAAACGCGAAAATAAATGCCGATTTTCGAAATGGCTCGAAATCGAAAGCAGATAAGTGAGTCGTGATAAAGGTTTCTCATGATAAATAATATTGTCTAGGGCGCTCTTGTTCCACATTTCGATTATCTTTTATCTATTTGAAGATATCACATAATTACTGTAAAATTAGCGGTATTTTAATTTCGCCGGGATGAAGACTCTTAAGATCCCTTTTCAGCACCGAGGCTATATGAGACGTTGATTTACAGTGTAAGGTAGAATTCTAACGATCGTATTTTAAAAAAAAAAATCTCCCATTGCGAATCGAACTCGGGAGACCATTTGCAAACGAACGCACGCGCTAGCTACTATACTAGGTAAATATTTTCTTAAACTTCCCTTGCTTTTAATTTCATTTCCTGATTTCCAGAGTTTGTAATCTTGATTTAATTTTATTACAATACTTCTATACAATATCCATTAATTCCCGTCATAATACAGTCCTCTTTCTGCTACCTACACAATGCCCTCATTTTACGGAATAGACCCACACTGGCTTGCAGTTTGCATACTCTGCACGATGCTTTCTTTATGGAAGATCCCAGGGTATTCGGCAGTAGAGTTGTGAAAAACACAGTTAAAATAAAAAGTTCGGTGAGCTTTATTGGACAAAATTTAGCTTTATTTGGCAAAATTGAGATTTATTAAATTTTGTACGTATAATACTGTTTAAGCAATCATGTTCTATTGTACATATGAAGCTATGGAATTCCCTTGTAGGACCACGGTGTCTCACATCTGACACGGGTTCTTGGTTCGATCCCAGCTCCCTCCAAGTTGGCTTTGTAGTGGACAACTATTGTGTACATGGGTTTTCTCGGAGTTCTCCCGTTTCCTCCCACTTGCGTCATGGCACCATTGTCATCCATTTCACTAGTTCGGTGCATGATCGTGAGATATTGAGCTTAAAAAGAGGAAAAGATAAAATGTCGCACAAGGGAATCCGTAAAGCCTTATCCGCGTTTCGTGGGATACACTTTGTACATTAACACTCGCTTATATTTCGGTTTCTAGAAAGAAGGAAGTAGGCAATTTTGTACGATAACAAGGAGGTGGGTAATTCTCTGTAACATAGAATAGGGATAGGCATATATTATATTCATTTGTATATTCCGTTACGGTAATGTGCACCAAAAGTCTTTCTATCAATTTATGAAAGCTAAAATTATTGCCACATATTCATAAGAAAAGTGACTTCCCTTGCACCTCCTTGTTTGTTACTTTAAATGAACATTTCTTTTCTCTCTGAGAATGTTTTCAGCACATTTTTATCAAATCGCCGGACTTTAACCTTTGCATCTCTCAGTTGTAGTTTTTAATTTCTTTTATAAAATAATTTGTATAGTGTATTCCGAAGAATTAATTTTGGTTTCTGATTACTTTAATAATTATCCTTGTATTTATTTACTGTTTTCTTTAATATTGTTCAAATTAATAATTTATGCGGAATTCTGCAATATGTCTTTAATTTAGAAAAGACAGATGACAGCAAATCTTATATCTTCCTCAGCCGTTAGTTAGCATATTCATTTATATATATATATGAAATTTATACATAACAACATATACATTCTATTATTGCTGCAAATGCCGGTAATCGAGAACATTGTTAAGATTCCAGTATACATTGTTGAATCATTGTTTGGAATAGAACTTAAATATATTTAATTGTTATTTGACGTTAAATATGAACACCATTGAATTTTTTAATTTAAATATGTAATTATAACGTCAAAAGAAAAACTATTGTCCAGGAACTATTATATATATAATAATTCTTCTCAGAGTATAAACACCTCATCCAGTTCCTAGTCAGGTGGTAAAGTGCCAAGGACCGACGAGACGTTACCACGTTGGATAGAAACTGATATACGCTGTATTAGATAAGATGTGGAGCGAACTTCGCCGGAAACACAAGAAATGCGTCATCCTACCTCCCTAATGAATTCAAGATTTCTTGCACTTCTAGCAGACCACTGGTTTCAATAGCGATTGGAGTGAAAACAAACTTTTCGAGAAGGTGGTCGTATTTTCTTTGCTTTTCAGCTTCTATTTATTTATTTATTTATTTGCCATCAACACAACAGGCATAAGCCCAATTATAGTGTTGATGTATTACATAATACATTTACAATAGTTTTCTTAAACATAGAGTTCATATTGCAGATATCAATTTCTTTGTGTTTGATACATATTTTGTTGTAAGTAGAACACATTCTCCAAATTGGTGATTTCAATAATACGTTGGTCCTTGCTTTTTTGCAATAAAACAGACCAGAGTTATTAGCACGAGTTTTAAGTGTCGGGACATGAAAATTTAATGTTGATATGAGATCCGTACAATTAAATTCGTTTTGTACTATTTTATGGAGAAAAATCAAATCTGTCACATTTCTCCTTTGCTCAAGAGTAGGGATACAGAAGTTGTCTATTAATATTAGATAATTTTCATAATATGGATAGATTCCAGTTGTCTTGTACATCAAGTATTTGATAAATTTAGATTGGACCTTTTCCACTTGGTGTCTGTAATGCTGTTGTGATGGGTTCCAAATCACAGCAGCATATTCCAGTTTTGATCGGACATAGGCATAATACATTTTTGTTAGTGTAGTACTATTGTTAAATTCCTTTCCAGTTCTAATTATGAACCCTAACATCTTGAGAGATTCGTTAACTATGTTCTCTACATGGTTATTAAATGTCAGTTTCGTATCAAATATAACTCCAAGATCTTTGACTGAATTTAATCTATTTAGTAAGATCTGATTCATTGAGTAATCAAACTCTATTTGACTTTTGTTTCTGGTAAACGATAAAATGTTATATTTGTTTATGTTTACATTAAGTTTGTTAAGAGAACACCAATTAGCAATATTTTCCATGTCACGTTGTAAATCGAGACAGTCATGGATGGTCTTTATCCTACCGTATATTTTGAGGTCATCAGCAAAAAGCAATTTGTTACTTAATAATATATGATCAGGGAGATCGTTAATGAATAAAAGGAACAATAACGGACCTAGATTAGAGCCCTGGGGAATTCCAGAATATGCAATATAATCAGATGATTTATACGGTGTATTCCTTGTAGATAACAGTTTGTTTACGATTATTTAAATATGATGAAAAGAACTTGATCAAGGGAGAAGAGAAATTATATTCGCCTAGCTTATGTAATAATACCTTGTGATTGACTCTGTCAAATGCTTTTTCAAAATCTATATATATTACATCAACCTGACATCCTACATCTAACGAATTTGCTATAAAGTCTGTGATAAGTGCAAGGTTTGTTGTTGATTTGTGTGGGATAAAGCCATGTTGATAAGGTGAGATTACCGGTTGGATGTGGTCAATTATCTGTCGGTATAGGATTTGTTCAAATATCTTTGCAAAAGTAGGTAAAATTGATATAGGCCGGTAGTTATTTATTTCGTGTTTATCATTGGTTTTTGGTATTGGGCAAACTATAGATGATTTCCATTTATCCGGAAAAACGCATGTTTTTAAAGCGAGATTGAATGCAATCCTTAGCGGATATGTAAACGCATCTATACAACCCTTTATGATATATGGAGGTATTCCATCAGGGCCAACAGCAGTTCTGGGCTTTAATTTTTTGATTGCCATTACTACTTCAGATTGAGTGATTTCCTCAATGGTAAGTGACTCTAGTTTGTTACTTACATAAGTTAATAAATTGTTCGTAGGAATGTCAGTGAAACCTGTATCTGGCACATATACTGACGAGAAATACTGTGCAAAAGCATTGGCTATTTCATCATTATGATATAGTTCGCGTCCCTCATAATTTAATTTCCCCCCAAGAAGATGCTTAGTCTTATTTTTTATAAAATTCCACAATTCATTAGCATTGTTATTAATGTTATTTTCAGAATCTTGTATGAACGCTCTGTATGCCAGCTTAATTTCTTTCTTTATTTCCCTACGCAATTCATTGAATTTATTGAGATAATTTACTTCTTTATTACATTTGTATTTTTTATGATACCTTGCTTTAGTTTTGATTTTTTTGATAATTTCATGTGTAAACCAGCACGGATAAGCTGTTCTTGAGTTGTTTTTAAGTGGCACGCACTTGTCAAATACACTATAAATAATATAATAGAGATTATCAACTAGGTCATTGGCGTTTTCATATTTTTTCAGGCAGTTCCAGTCAATAAATGAGAATTCAAGATACAACTCTAAGAAATTAGCTTTCCTAAAATTATATCCTGATATATTAGTTTTCTTTTTAATCTTCGCTCTCTCCTGCTGCAACACGTTTATTACTAAGGATGGATGGTGTACATCTTCTGGAATTAGTGGACAATGTTCCCTACTGACTTCTATATTCGTTATATTAGAGAGAACCAGATCTAATGTACGATTATTTTCGTTCGTCACATTATTTAATGATTGCAATTTATAATAGGACATAAATTCATATAAATTCTTACATTTAGAAGAGCTTGTTTCAAAATTAAATTCCGTACCGTTTATTTCCGATAAATTGAAATCACCAATCAGGAGAACAGGACAACCTTGAGGACAATTAATTTCAAGTCGAGTAAATAAATCATTATACAATTCAATATTAGATCCCGGTGAGAAATACACAACACAAATATATATTGTTTTCCCCTCACTGTTTATTTTGGCAATCAAGCAGTCATAATTATCATCACACCTGTCCAATAAGAACATGCAATGTTTACTTAGGGCTGCAATAAGAACACCCCCACCCCTTGTTTTACAGGTTTTGACAGAGTTTCTGTCTTGCCTCAACACAGTATATCTGTCATCAAATAACTCAGCATCATAATGAGATTCGTTAATCCATGTCTCAGTGATTGCAATTAGATCGTAATTGTTAGTTAATACACCACAAAAGAAATCACATTTTCGACCACGTAAGCTACGAGCATTTTGATAGAATATTTTTAGAGAGTCTTTATCTATACTTACACTTTCTTGGTCTTCTACCGGACCCTTGTCACAGTTATTTCATTGTTTCCGTACGAGATATTCCGTACGGGAAGGGGGAGGAGTTTTGAGAGGGGGATAGTCCTTCTGTTCATAGAGTTTTTGTGTACTCGCTTGACGGGTGGATGACCTTAGAGCTGGAGAGGGTGCAAATGCGTTTTCGCTCTCTGCCGTTGCATTCGAGATGGAGGTTGAATATTTCTTTTCCTCTTTTTATCCATTATTTAGGTCTGCCTTCGCCGCGGGGATTGAGGGTTCTGGTGGTGTTTCTCTTCTCTCTCTGGGGACCGCTGCCTCTCGCGTGTTTGGTTCAAGGTCGTACAGACTATAACGCTTGCCATCGATGTAGAGATAGCGATATTGAAGATAGGCAAAGCTGCGATTATGAACAGCTCCAGCGTTCATTACTGACAGAGAGAGACTTGAATGAGCGTATGTATCAGCGCATGCGAAGTCCCACAATAAACATTTGCCTCTCATCCATGGAACCAGTGTCTTTAATTATTGCTTTTAATATGGTCGCCTCTCAGTTACTATTGTACGAGGCTTGTCCACGAAGTAAGTTTCCTTAGGATGGTAAACACAAAAGTGACCTTAAAACCTTTGTTACCTCAGATATAGCACTGACGATACAACTTTTCAACATACTCACAACTGGCTATACAATAGGCTCACGGGTCACGAACTTAATCTGTTAGAATCGGACAGATTATCGATTTCTCCATATTGCATTACTGACCGATGTCGGAATCACGAACGCCATTCTCATGTTTTGTCAATGTTTCATTTTTTACAATAATACGCTTGGGCTTCTTACTAGTGCTATTAGTTTCACTTTTCTCGTCTTGGGAACCAGAATTAGGACTAAGATAAGACCAAAGTGCGAAAAGAAAGGTTTTTAAACACAGCACTCTGACAAGTAATGTGTACAGCAAACGCGGAAAATCACTATTGCATATGTGTGTGTGATTGAGAGTACTGGCGTGTGTGAGAGCTCGTATTGCGAAATGTCGTTCGTGAACCTTGGGTCCACTGTACTTTCGTCCAAATTTTATTCGATTAAAGTGACATATTTAAGTTTTTAAGGTGTACGTATTATTAACACTTTTTTCTCTTTTACTATCCAGTATTCGTTGCTGTTTAAAAAAGAAAACGCTCACGAAGACAGTATCTGGAGCTGTGCGTGGGGGAGGCTTCAGAAACAGAAGGATGAAGCAAATGGTGAAGGAGAAGGAGATGCATCAAGGTATTGACTACTACCTCTAAGATAATATTGAATACAAATTCAAAATTATTAAAGAACTCATCTATAAGCATCTTATTATACAGTAGATAGGAATAAATTGTTCAACAAAGCACCAGCGTTTTCATTAGTATCATAACAATAAAAATGTTATTAAAAACTTAAGCTGTTGAACCTTCATATAACAAAATTGTATCCAATTCATAGATGGTGAAGAATCATATTTAAATGAAATGGATGATTCTTTGACATGACCCTCAAAGTTAGCAAAGTTCGGGAAATACTTCAAAATATGCCGAGAGTCAGCGAAATTGTTATATTTCACAGAAGAGTTCCATAGATTTCTTAAGAATGTTCCCTAGTAATTGCAATGTTTATTATAATCAGTATTTACAGTGAACACTGAGTATGAAACGATAATGTGGCTTGTATATTTAATATTTATGTTCTCTGTTTCAGTACAAATAAGTGATTCAGTTCACTTTCAGCTCATTCTTTCCTAAAGTTTTGATTAGGCAGGAAATAGGTCAGGGTAATGATTTTTAAAAGGGTACTTGTAGAAAATTTAAATGAATGTAGATTATTTGCTCAGGGCAACGGAAAATGCAATCATATTTTTTGAAGATGTTTAGATGGTTACTATATAAATATATCCAACAAAGTTCTGCCGCTTTTTCACCCACCACCTTCGAGCATCAATATGTCACATAAGACGTACGTTTAAGATCGAAAATAGTCCACATCACGACCTTCTGCCAACGTTCTGGAAGGTCACTGATTCCATTTGATGGAACGTGGTGGGTCGTGAAGCAAAGAAGGTATCAAGTACATTTTGTATCTCTACTAGGGATTTGAACTGGCATCCTCTAAGATGATTGTCCAAGGAATGTAACAGTTGATAATCGGAATGTGCCATGTCTGGGAAGTATGGCGAACGCAATAGTGTTTCCCATCCAAGGCGTAGAATGGTGTTCTTGGTCATCCTAGCCACGTGGGGATGTCCTGTAACAGGAAGACCCCTTTGTGATTCAGAAGTGCTGACTCCAGAGTTTTGAGTTTTTCTTGAACATGGCCCAACTGCTGACAGTACACAGTTGCATTGATGCTCTGACCAGCTGGTAGTAGTTCACGATGCCGCGAAGAGTCCAGCAAATACACAGAAGGATCTTCTTCTTGTGCAGCGCTGATTTCGGCTGTTTTGGAACCGGTTCATGGAATGATAACCAATGATGACGGCGCCGTAGAGCTTCGTACAGGATCCACTTCTCATCACATGACAACAACACCCTGTCCAGAAATGGCTCATTCCTCAGACAAAACAGCAAAGAAACAGGCGTTTACTCGCGTTGCCTTCTGGCCCGGAGTCAAATCATGTGGGATCCATCAACCCAACTTGTAGGGCTTCCCAAGTTGATGGAGGTGCTGCCGAATGGTTTCTACAATCACACTGAATTGTAGTCCCAGTTCCTGATATGTCTGGCCACTGTTCGGCTCAATTGCTGCCTGAAGATCTTCATTTTGTATATGTGTTTATCTTCCGGCACGTGGTACATCTTCGAGTGTTTTGTCACCGTCCTTAAACTTGTTAAACCATAGCTGCACTATGCGCGTAGTCACGACACCCTCACAAAACGCCTGGCATATATTCCACCCCGCTGCAACGGCGTTTGACTCCAGTTTTAGTCGTACATGTTACATGCCCGTACAATGCTCTGTGGAGGTTCTATCTTCACTCTGTCCTTACGCAAGTTCACGGTGTAACTGAACTGCCACAACCGTGTAGTATGTTGGATATATCCACATCAACAACTGACCTTTGCCTTATCTCCATTCGCATTCAACTTACGGTGTGAGGGCCAATTGAACACATACTTCCACGAAAAGCCACACAGC
This sequence comes from Thermobia domestica, assembly GCF_964235325.1. Classification (NCBI taxonomy): domain Eukaryota; kingdom Metazoa; phylum Arthropoda; class Insecta; order Zygentoma; family Lepismatidae; genus Thermobia; species Thermobia domestica. The sequence goes on along the minus strand of NC_137455.1, from coordinate 384,321,139 downwards.
TTTCTTGGTGACCTTTATATTACTTGGGTGATGTTAACTAACATTAGAGCTGCCCAAAATAAACACAAAATACAAAAAAAAAAAAAAAAAAAAAAAAAAATGAAGAAAAGAAAATTATCTTGAAAAATAAAGGAACTTGAGGAGCGCCGAGAAGTGTTTAAACTTCAAGCTGTGAAGGAAGATGAACAAATTAAATCAAACAATAAGAAACAAGCAAAAAAAAAACGCAAGAAATACCAGTTTTCTTCTACATTTAAGGAGCGCTTTCGGAAGAACCTTCTTCCATCATCAGCCTACTTGAAATTCAAAAAGGATTTTAAAACATGAAGGGGAATGTGCAAAGGCAAACAAGAAAAAAAATGGTTAGAAAGATCAAGAAGTATAAAACACAAATCTTCTGTCAAAAATTAAATATAATATATAAAGGTCAAACAAAAAGGAATATTTGCACTAGAATAACTAAGCACATTCGTACATCGAAATATCGGAGCCTGCAACAGTTGTCTGGTCTGGCAACGCATCTTAGAGATTATAACCATAACACCGCAGATTCGTGTTTAATTGAGAAAGGAAAAACAGCAACGGAACGAAAAGTCAAAGAATAATATTACATCCATAAAGAGAAACATATTTAATTTAGATAGGGTAGAAATAAATATGATTTGGATACTACATACTTTCGCCACTTGGAAAGCAAGAAAAGAAAACAGAGAACAGTGACAGTGAGCGCCTATTCGCATGTGTTTAATTTTTGACAGAATCTTTTTAACCATTTTTTACCTTTCCATATTATTCTTCATGTTTTTAAATCCTTTTTGAATTTTAACTAAGCTGATGATGAGAGGCACGAGTTTTTCGCAATGCGCGATAAAACGAAATGTGTCGAAATTAAGTAATTTTCAGTTTCTTGACGTTTTATGATATTCTGTATGTATTTTCATTGGTTTCCATTGTGCGATAAAAAGCGAAAATTGGCAATTTTGCGCGAAATTTCTAACAATACGCGAGATAACGCGAAATTTTGAAAATACGTTTCTATAACTCAAATTTACTGTCAAGTGAAATATTCAGTATATTTTATTTTTAGGTAATTAATAGTTTATTTCTGTAGTGATCTGTGAATAAATGGAACAGTTTTTAAAATGTCAGGGAATATCTTTTACACAAGAGCTACAAAATGTGAAACTTTATACGGAAAATGCTACAAAACGCGAAATATGAAAAACGAAACGCGAAATTTGCAAATTCTTAGTGCGAAAAACTCGTGCCCCTAAGATGGGAAGGAGCCGTTTTAATTAGCTAGCCAATGGTATGGACTGGTGATAAGTGATAAACTTCAACAATGAAGGAGGAAAACGTAAAAACATGTAGCATGCTTGTTTAATGCTTAATTTTAACTTATGCCCGTATGTTTTCAGAATACAGCAAAACCTTCCTATTCATAGTAAGTTTAGTTACCGATTTTCCTTCAGTTTGATCAAATATAATTTTCTATAACTCAAATTTACACTGTCAAGTGAAATATTCAGTATATTTTATTTTTAGGTAATTAATAGTTTATTTCTGTAGTGATCTGTGAATAAATGGAACAGTTTTTAAAATGTCAGGGAATATCTTTTACACAAGAGCTACAAAATGTGAAACTTTATACGGAAAATGCTACAAAACGCGAAATATGAAAAACGAAACGCGAAATTTGCAAATTCTTAGTGCGAAAAACTCGTGCCCCTACTGATGATGGAAGAAGGTTCTTCTGAAAGCGCTTCTTACATGTAGAAGAAAATTCTGCTATTTCTTGCGGTGAGAATTAGCTGTTTTTGCTCGTTTCTTACTAAATATCATCGCCGCTCACAATATTATGATAAAATTAAATCAAAATTCAGTTGCTACTGAAGATGATAAGTTAGATATGTATTATAAATAATCAGAAAGATAGGCTAGTGTTTTATTGTATTCCAAATACTGGAAGTTTGATTCACGATATTTACATATGAAAATAAGCTTATACTGTATTAAAAAATAGAGCGGGAGATGGCTGCGGGACTGATCAGGAAAAATTAATTTACTCAATCACGAAAATTTAGGAAAATCAAATATCAGAATTTGAGTGTAAATCATACTTGAACTGAAAGGAAAAAAATATGATCATGTGATAAAATTTGCATTTTGGAAGAGTACTCATATTTCAATCACACTGATGAAAACGACGGTTTTTTTTTTTTTTTTTTTTTTTTTTTTTTTTTTTTTTTTTTTTTTTGCCACAGTATTATAGAATGCTTATAGGTGAGTTCTTTACTAATGACGGCTATTTAGTTGCATTTATTTTCTACCATATGTAGGTAAGGAAATTGTAATGTGATATTAGGTTAGCCAGATTGTCAATGCGGATTAACTACCGCATGACATTTCCGTAGATTTATCAGCAAAAGCACATATCTACATCTTTCATGATGTTAGGTACTTACTGAAACTGATAGATCAATTTGACTTTTTTTTAACGTCCTGTGTTGGTTACTGAAAATAGTATTTAAATTGATCAGTTTATCCCGAAATTATTTGCAGGACAAAATCTAGGAGTGGGCAATTACTTTTGCCGGTCACTGTACAGAAGCGTGCTAATATTTGTTCTTGTAAATACTGGATTTTCCAATACAGAATGTTTTTTCACCCTAATATTGCGTAAATGTTATATTCCTTCACGATATTTTAATTGATTGGGCTTCAGCTTTCAACTGGGCAATTGTCAAATGTAGATTCAATAGAAAATTTAACATGCTCCATATTATGTCATGTATAACTAATTAAGTATTCCCTTAAAACATCCGTAAATTTGTTGTGCACCATAAGAGCAAAACCCACGTAATAAAGATCAAAAATATTGAGTCAGAAGTAGGTAACTTGCTATAAACATAAACATCCAGCAGCCCCCATCTTATTTTACCCTAGCTTCCAATATTGTCATACCACCACTGGGGTACACAAGGGGGTTTTCAGGATCTTACTTGGGCAAGGTATTATACAAAATATACATTTACTTTATTAAATTAAAATGAAACCTTCCTGTTTAGTGTCCCACGAGTATGCCTGTTAGGCTAAGGGAGACGGATGATTAACAGAAGTGCATGATATTCAATGAATTGGTGGAATGAGAATGCGTGAGGAAACGGAATTACTCCGAGAAAACCCACGGACACGATGTTGTCATTTACGTTATTAAGATATGTGTATAAACACCTGAAATTATATGAACTTACAAGCCCTTCCCCCCTAGACAAATTTCTGCATACCACAATTAAGTTATTTCTTTTTCTGCACTTAGGTTTACTACCAAAATTCGTTTCAGTGATGAGCTCCCTCGTGGCTAAGCGGTTAGCGTACGCGCCTTTGGCGTGGGAGACCCGGGTTCGATTCCCGACGGAAGATCATGTGGTTCGGATTCCATGTTAATCAGTAGGTTCACGTCTCAAATAGCCTCACTGCTAAAAAGGGACGCTAAACTACAAATCAATTAATCGTTTCAGTAATAAAAGGTACCGAATTATTGTCGAAGTATCGTCAAGAAAAAGAATGCTTATGCAATATTGGGGTGAAAAAAATATTATTTAGTGTAGAATTTGCATAAAAATGGAATCTCTTAACATTTCAGGATTTTTTCAGAGAAAAAAAATGTCGCTTGATTTTCCGCCTTGTAAATACAATGATTCTATTTAATTTTAACTCATATATTTAGTAATTTTTCTGTACCTTTTAAATTATTAACTGTTCATGTTGTCCTGCAGGGATTCGGCCACAAATGACGTGCTTGATTACGTAGTAACAGGGTCAGTTGATGACCTGGTGAAAGTATGGACTTTCCAAGACGATCGGCTGGAATTAAAATATAAGCTGGAAGGCCATTCTTTAGGTGTTGTGTCTGTAGCTACAAATGCTGACTGTACAGGTATTTATTCGACTATATATATATATATATATATATATAAACCTATTTATATTATAACCAGCCAGTTATAAACTTTTTATTTCTATTGTACTTTGGTTTCAAATCTAATTTTTAAAGATGATGAACAAAACAAGAAAAAGATTTCTTTACATAATTTTAGGTCAAAATCTATTACAAACTGTTAAGAATTATTATGTAATTTGTCCGCGAATTCGTTTTATGTGCTGAAGACAGTTTGACTTACATAATGAACTTCCTCATTATGTAAATCTTGCGTTGACAGATTTCTTCGTCTGAACCAAATGCCGACTTGTACATGAGCCCGATTTTCTGGGTCACTTTTTCGATGTCGTGGTTCTACGTCACTTTGGGTAACAACCTGAGCAAAAGTAATAGTATATAAGCTCACGATATTTCCGGGATAGTATGGTGTTACCAGTCATTATATTGTTAACTATCTCGGTGTGACTAGGAAATTGGAAACATTTTATCTTCAGGCTCCAAACATCATAGTCTACATGAGTTAGAGTTCAGAAAGAGCGGCTGTTTCGTCAAATAACATACTTCTCTGTGGATCCCAACCAAATTAAGGATTTGTGCTGATTGGGCCTCAAGTGACTGTCGTAGGACGATATCTTCAACAAGAAACTCACGTTTGTGTTTAAGAACTCTGTCAACTGCCAAGAATGTCTCATCACATAAACCAATTCACAAACACCACATAACTATTCAGAAACATTAAATCATACATTTGAGGCTTGTATCTTTTATTCATGCCTAGAATTACCAAGTTTAATTAATGTTGTATAGCTCTTCTATCAGGAGTATAGGAGGGAGTTTGTTATTTTTAAGATGCCAAACTTCTCGCAATGTACCCTAAATAGGATAAACCTTAAGCATAACCACAATATGAACAGAATAATTGTATGAAAAAAAAAAATCACGGCGATTGAAATACAGAAGTCTTCACCGTACTTCAGCTATAGTTAAAGTTATATGTTACCAAGCATTCAGTTCTTTCCTTAGTCATTATTTTAGAATGTCTTAGGTGTTATAAAGAATTTTTCTTTACATTTGACTCAGGGAAGCGAAGGAAAGAAACGGGCTGTTCCCTTTCCTTTTTCCGGGGCCGCGGTGGCTCAGTGGTAGAGCGTTCATCTCTGGTGCTTGGGGTCCCGGGTTCGATCCCCGCCAAGTGAACTTTGTGGTGGACAAACACCGTGTGCGTGGGTTTTCTCGGGGTTCTCCCGTTTCCTCCCACTTTCTTCATTCCACCATTTCATTCATTACTCATTATCACCGTCTCCTTTAGCCTAACCGGCATAACCGTGGGACGTAAAACTCAAAAGATTTCCTTTCCTTTTTCTATGGATATTCAAAATGATAAAGCACGTCATGAAAAATTGCTTCCAGGCTGTGCCGAACCGTGGGAGGGACGACGGCCCCGGGCGCCGGAGTAAGGGGGCATAAAATTTGGGAGAAAAAAGAAAAGAGAAGGGAAGGAAAAAAGAGAATAAAAATGTTACTCATGTTAGGAAAATGTATAGGTACTTATATAAAATGGGAAGAAAAAATAATAAAAAGTACTCAAAATCAAAGAAAAGCAGGGTTTATCTTTGAAAATTTTCTTTCTTTTCACATGATGGTGCTTCGTGGCTGGTCTGTGGGCCTCATTCGTATGTACAGGGCCGCCATCGTATGCTCTTGCCCCGAGCTCTGATTTTCCATGGCACGACACTGCTTTCAGACGTTCAAGCCATGTCTTGTAGGCTAAAGAATAGAGCCTACGGAATGAGGAATGGAATAATGAGAATGTAAGGAATCGGGAGAAACATCGATTAAAACCACTTGTACGATTATGTCCTCCATAAAATACTATTTTCTGTTGAATAGGTATGTTGAAGTTAACTGGCTAAAATGGTACAGATTTTATTTCGTATGAACTGGTTACACACAAAAATAACCTTACAAAAATTTGAAAACCTGAGGGACAAAATGGAAGTTATTTCTCGTGACATTTAGTTTCTGGAAGCATATACATATAACAGATAGGTACATATTTTTCTTTTCTTTATATGAAGTTAACTGAATTGTTTGATGGTCAGGAACTTACAAGGAAGAATAAGGTGAAGTTAAAGAGAATGATGATGTAGTTGTTGATCGTAGAGACAGCGAAAATATTAAAGTAAACATGAGGTAGAAGATTTGTGAGAGTTAGTATTGTGATAATTAAGGGTATGTACAAGAGATTGACATTCAGTTACACAGATTTTTCTTCCCTGAACAGCATTTACTGACCATAATAAGATTGTGTTCCCTGGTGTAGGAAAAGTAACTCATTTGTTTGTATTAGCTTCCATTTTCCCGAAATTGTGAAATAGGAATTTTTAACACTATATTTTCCCTCGTGTAGCTAGCAACACTTCTTATGTAATTGCAACACTGCGGGAAGAGGTGTTCGAACGTTGTTTAGATTTTCTCACATATTGTGTTGCTGACTGACTTACGGTTCAAACGATTTTGTGTCTATACAGAGAATTCTTATCATATTACATACATGGACTGCCAGGAAGATTTCAGTTTGTTGCTGATGTATACTTATACGGGATGTTCTTATTTCGTATAAGTATATTGTTTGTATGACTTGCTATATATTCATTGTATTGTGTTTATTAAATCATCCCTGAGAAATTGTGTAAATAAGCCGAACCTTTGGTATATTTGTAGCAAAATGACGGTTAAGTCCAATGTTTCTCAGATGACACCTGTGTTACGAAGGGCGTATGAATTGTGCTTTTTAGTGTGAATGAGAGATCAGGACAAAGAAATGGACTCCATATATATATGTTGTAAATCATGCTGTATATTTTATACTCCATGGAGGCTAATATGGCAATTACAGTTACGCCACTATAATCAGCATAAAAACTTCAACAGGAATCAGTTGAAATTATTTAGGAAAGAAAAAAGTTGAAAATTTGTTACTTAATATTATCAGTGAGGATAGCAAATATTGTATAGGGTGTGGAGAAATAAATTATAGTTAAAGAGGAGAAAACGCAATATATGCAAATTGTACGTGTTGTAGATAATAAATTCTTTTTTAGTAATAATAAAATAATGTGTCTGTCTGTCATCAGTTTTTCGATAGAAAGGAGTGACCTAGAAACACCAAATTTAGTACACTGACAGATTTTTACCAGGTCTAGTCACCTACGAAGCCTTCTTTTCGATTTTTTGCTCGGGGGGAGGGGGGGTAAAAGAGTTGAAAATGTATTTTGGCCCGTGTGCAACCAGCATTACATTTTGGTGTTACAGGGTTACATAACAACATAGGATAAACAGCCGGGTAATGGAAGTGTTGTGGAAACACTTCTTCATTTCATTGACCCGGGCTCTGAATTAAGGCAAGAGAACAACGGGTCCTTAAAACTAGTTCCAGATAAGCTAATAGGCAAACAAAACAATCTCCCTGTCTCCCCACTTTTTTGCCATTGTAGAAAGGGAAAGGGAAAATAAGTCGCTAATCTTGACAGAGAGAGGGGAAACTTTATCGTCTAAAATCTAAATTTTTATTCCAATTCACATGAACTTGATGTTAAAAAGGCATTACTTTTTCTTTTAGCTACTATCAATCTCCGCTACTAACAATTACCAGTCCTGTTGAAATTCTTCTTTCTTCCTTGCTTTGTTGTTAATGTAAGAACATTTGTTTGTAAGAGAGCCAGACGAGACATGTCTTCTTTTTATTATCATTTCAAGTTCTGCCGATATCCTGCTAGCGCTCTGATATTTTTCCCACACAGATTGTATTTACTCTTGGATTGCATATTAATATAAAATTATTGCATAAATAACTAATTCTATGGCCTATGGAAACCGGAGGTTCAATGTCGCGTTCACAAAAGCTCTCCATTGACTTCGTTACTTAGCCAACTGAATCCAGTTTCTACTTTGTACTCCTATTTCTCCGAGATGGAAGGGCTAATATTGTCCTTCCATCTGCGCCTAGGTCTTCCTAATGGTCGTTTTCCAGTTGGATTTCCAGTTAAAACTTTGAGAACCTTCCTGCTTTCTTAAATTTTGGCTACATGACGTGCACACCTCAGCCTCCTAAATTTGATGACCCTAGCAATGTTTGGTAGGCCGTATAAATTATTAGTTCCTTGTTATGAAGTTCCCGTCATTTCCCATTCACATTCCTCTTGGGTCCTAATATTCGTCTCACGAACTTGCTCTCAGATACTTTCAGTCTACGTTTTTCCCTCAGAGTAAGCGACCATGTTTCATAACCATACAGAATAACATGCATGATTATCGTTTTATATATATTTAAGCTTCCTCGACAGAATTCTCAACGACAAGAGATTTTGAGTTGAATAATCACACGAATTCTCTGCTTGTAGTCGATATTTAATTTCTTCGTGGTTATGATTTTGGTCTGTTAATATTGATCCTAGATATTTGAAAATATCCAACTCAATTATTGCAGCAATATAGCATAAATACAGCAATTGTTCATTCAATTCTCAGCTCCTGTCATCGCGTGCAATTCTAGCATCATTCCACAGCCCCGACTACCAAGAAGACAACTCTCCGTTTAAATTGACTATTATAGTTAAAAGATGTGCTACTTATCTCATAATACAGATAAATATAATTAAGTGTTCTAAAATATGTAAAGCTATTATGAATTAATTCTTTAGATATATTTACATACATTCTGTACCTTCGCTTGGAGGGATTAGTAGAAAGAACAACACCAAAATTTTCTGTTATCAAATGACGTGCTGAGCGTAGTAAGGAAAAAACTTGTTTTGATTTCCCATCAGCTTATCTGGAATGAACCATAGTGTAGTTGCTTTGGAAGATAGCTAGTAAGAATTACGAATATTACAGTAACTCGGTGAATTACAACAGCATACGAGTAAGAGGAATCAGCATTTTTGAAGTATTAAAGTTTATTTGTAATTGGAGATACGATATGTGTGTGTTTTCAGTTGATACGTTTTTTCTGTATTTCTCTGAAACAGTGATAGCTTCTAGTTCGTTGGATTCTAGTGTTCGTCTTTGGGATGCACAGACTGGCGAAAAGGTTGGCAGCATAGAAGCTGGACCAGTAGACACATGGACTGTAACGTTTTCTCCTGATTCTAAGTATATCATCTCTGGCAGCCATTCGGGGAAAATCAACATGTACGGCGTAGAATCAGGGAAACAAGAGCAGACTCTAGATACAAGAGGGAAATTCACACTTAGCATAGCATATGTAAGTATGACTTCCTTTTATATATAAATTTTATATTTAGCTGACAAAAGGAAGTAACCAGAGAACTGAAGGATTAAGAGATGGGAAGTGTAAGCGGAACAGTGGTAGCAATAACCTACATGACCATACTACTGCAAACTATCTACCTAATCTTACCATAAATATTGTCCAAACTTAGGGGGCGCGGTGGTTCAGTGGTCGAGCGTTCACCTCCGATGCTTGGGGTCTCTGGTTCGATCCCAGCTCGCGCCGTGTGGACTTCGTGGTGGACAAACACCGTGTTCGTGGGTTTTCTCGGGTTCTCCCGTTTCCTCCCACTTTTTTCATTCCATCATTTCATTCATTTCTCATAATCACCGTCTCCTTTAGTCTAACCGGCATAATCGTGAGACGTAAAACTAAAGATTTCATTTCATTTCATTGTCCAAACTTTTGAGGATGGATATACTTCCGCCCACACAAGCGAACGCCCCAGTTACACCACGACGCGAAGAGCGGTATCGTGAAGCGTGAGTCCTTGCTGGATGAGCTGAAGATGGGGCGAGTATGAAAATTCTGTGACCATGGTAGTGTTGCACAAGTTAGGCAAATTGCCAGGAAAGATTTTTTCAAAACCCGCCAGAAACTGCAAATTAGTAAAAAAAATTCATTTACCGCACTATCCAGTGCTTTGTTGAGACTGGAACTGTGAAAGATCGTCCGCGGTAAGAAGACCACGCAAAGTATGAACACCGGAACTTGTGAAAGCAATGGCGGCGTATCGGACGAAATCCAGTTAGGAAATTAGGAAACAGTCAGTTATGGCTCGCGAGCTGAAGATACCGAAAATGCTTTTGTCTTGCAAGTTAAGCAGTGACCTGGGCCTCCATGCTTACGAACAACGCAAAGGACATCTCGTGACAAATGAACTGAAGCACCAGAGGCTTTTAAAAGCAAAATGCTTATTTAAGCGTTACGCTGCAAATGAGCATTGTCGAATCCTTTTCACTGATGAAAAGGTTTTCAGTGTTGAGGAGACTTTCAGTGCCCAAAATGACAAAATATATGTCACATCTTTTAGAGAAGCTGGTGAAAAAGCTCCAAGGATCCAGAGGGGTCAGAATCCTGCCTCAGTCATGGTGAGGTGGGGTGTGAACTACGAGGGCACAACGGGACCTCATTTCCACTTCAGATTGGCCTTCTGCAAGTCTGGATCCAAACCCTTTGGACTACAAATTGTGATCTAAGCTTCGGGAAATGGATTTCAAAAAGAGACATCCCACTATTGAAAGTTTAAAGCGGTCTCTTCGGTAAGCAGCTGCAGATTTTCCAGTTAATGTGTTGCGTAATGCAATTGATGAGTAGCCACAAATACTTAAGGACTGTGTGCATGCTAACGGTGGCCATTTTGAATAATTATTCGAGATTTTGGTTCATAATGCATCCATGTGTAACTCATATTATTTTGGATATTAAAATATCCATAACTAGTGTGTGTCAGTGTACTTAAACCTTTGGGACAGTATTTATGGTAAGCCTAGGTACATATTAAAATGCTCTTGGCCAATTCATTTTGACAGTGAGATCTCGGAAACCACAGATTCTAGAAACGTGCCGTTCTCCCCGATCAATTTCAAATTTTATGTAGACTTTCCATTTCTCATTCAAATTTTCACAAAATGTGTCGTTATTTTTCAATTATGCGTTTAAGATGTTTTGAGCCCGTAAAATTAACATCGTTGATAGGACGTGGCTAGTAAAAGCAAATGTCGAGGTAGAAAATTACTTCAAAAAAAAGTTCTCCCGTTTAAAGGAATATGTATAGATATAATGTAGAAGTGGGAAGAACATTCATGCCTACGTTAGAGCCCAGGTTCAGCAAAGTGGTACGTTAAAATAGCAAGTAATACTTACGACAAACAGGACACTTTCAAATACCTAGGATCAACATTAAGAAACTAAAACTATGTCCATGATGAAGTTGAATGTCGACTGAAAGCAGGGAATTCGTGTTATTATTCAATCCAAATTATTTTGGCTTCACGAATTCTACAAAGAATTTGAAGCTTAAAATAAATAAAACAACGATAATCAAGCTTGTTGTGCTGTATGGTTGGGAAACATGGTCGCTTACTCTGAGGGATGAACGCAATTTAAAAATAACATCCTGAGGAGAATATCCAGACCCAAATGAGATGGGAATGCGAAATGACGGGAACTCGTAACAAGGAACTGAATAATTTATACCGTTTACCTAACATTGTTAGCGTCATTAAGCCTATAAGGTTCAGGTAGACATATCGTGTAGCCAGAATGGAAGAAAGTGTAAACACTTTCAAAATTTTAAGTACAAATCCAATCAGAAAAGACCATTAGGAGAACGTAGACACAAATGGAAGGACAGTATTAAGATGGATCTCGCAAAAATAGAAATACAAAGTAGAAACAGGACCAGTTGGCTAAGGCAGAAATCAGTGGAGAGCTTTTCTGAATGCATTAAATTTCGGGTTCCATAGGCTATAATGTTATAGTCCGCGTCACCCGATCATCAGCCAATAAGCTCGCAGTGTCCTGTTACTAAACCTTCAAGGAGGAATCTAATCATTCATAATTGATTTTGTTCGTATTTGTGAACAATTATGAATGATTAGATTCCTCCTTGAAGGTTTAGTAACAGGGCACTGCGAGCTTATTGGCTGATGCCACACGCCAATTCGGGTGACTCGGACTATAGTTATATATTGATCTGTGAAGTTAGTTTCTTGTTGGGATTTTCCACCCTTAGTGTATTCCGTGTAGACATTCTGCCCGTAGTTATTTTAGTAATTCTAGTAGAAGTTAATGATTTTCGGCGTTTTGCAAGAAAATCATGAAAGGAAAAATCACTGGGAGGAGACCGAAGAGATAAGCAAAAGGAACAGAGGAAATGTTTTGCATAGTTGTACCGAATCTTTATTTCTTTATTATCATGTGTCAGTATACGTTTCTTTTGGATAACAATAACTAACCTGTAATATGCTATAATATTTATTAACAAAGTGAGATGATTTCGACTCCCGCTACTGTTCATCTGTTCGGTCACCAGTGAGAAAAGAACGCTGATAGTGGAAAGCCTACGTTCGTATTTGTTCCATTTTAACCTGCAGTGTAACATCTGGTGTTCTGTTTTAAAAGAAATTGGTCAGCTATACTATTTTCACTACTCACGTCCGTACGATTTTTAAAAGCACAAGCCGAATATATATATATATATATATATATACACAGCACATCACAGAATATAACCGAACCATACTCTAGATTATATATTGGAAAGTGTTGTCAATTTCCACACACCACAGATTGCTGCTGTGTAGCGCTTTGAAGTATAAACGGGGAAAGAATTGCTGGGTGGGATTGACATCAATGGAATCCAAATTTTTGAATGAAACTGTTTATAATACAATTCCCTTTATTGTCAAGGTTGCCATCGTCCAAATTCAGCTCAGAATTTTTCGTTCCGATTTAAATAAGATTCAAATTGTTCCTTTTGATTTGTGATCTGTTGCTTTTGCGGATAATGTTTACTTCTTTAAAACTATGTGTGGATTTATCTATATGTTTTGATAAGCTGGAAACTGCAGAATCTTGATCCTTGGCATCCCTTAAATGCTTCCTTATTCTGGGATCAGTATTCCTCTTTCTGTCATACAATATTTGAATTTCCACATCGACAGTTAGCCTCATAGTCTACTGTGTCAACAGACTTTTTAACAATGAATGAATGAACTGTAAATAAAAAAAAAATCTCTCTCAGAAGTAAGTGGAGAGATTTTGTGGATGCTGCATTGAACCTCCGGGTTCTATAGGCCATAAAGTTAGTTATATAGTAAGCTAAACAGAGCGTTTATAGGACTTCTGATTATAAACATAATTTATATTGCATGTATTCCTTTTTTAAATTTTTGTTCCCGTTCTTTTTAGAGCCCTGACGGGAAATATATCGCAAGTGGAGCAATTGATGGATTTATTAACATATTTGATGTTGCTTCAGGAAAATTGGTGCAGGCTTTAGAAGGTGAGTACAGATACTGTTGAAATTTAGCTGCATTAAGATAATAAATCTGCTTTATTAAAGAGTACAGCAATTAGGAAAATATATGTTTGGTGGGTATGTATGTATGTGAATATATTACATTGAGGCAAGAAAATAGGAAATTGGTGCTTAAGTTTTGTAATAATAGGAGCAATCCTAATGAAATTGACCAGTGGTGGTTGCTGACAAAATTTAGTTATTTATTAATTTTTTTACCTAAGTTTGTACTACATTCAAGTAGTTGAAAACGGGTATTCCTTTAATTTTTAGCCGCTTAGGTTTTGTTATAGCGGCTATTTTGTACCTAGAAATGGCCATTTTGGAATTACATTTTGAAACAAAATAAATGAGACTCGCCTTCAATTTTTTGTCTACATAGAGACAAGATAATAAACACATGTCCCAAACAAGTTTCAGATCTGAGAACCATATACTTATTTTTTTGGAAATTTTTAAACATTGCGAATTTTCAAAAATCAAGTATTTTCACCATCAAATATCTCAAGGAGGACACAAGCGAAAATCCCAAATTTGCACAAAATAGACGATAGTTGTGCACTAACAAATGGGTAAAATTCCATCGCTGAGACTTGAGTTAAAAGTTTCTGAGTTAAAAGATTTCTCTTCACTATCATGAAGCGTCATGAGGCGTGGATATAAACTTTGTAGCAAAAGTCAAAATAACACGACAGTAATGTTAAATGGGTAAAGTGTGCATAATTTATGAATCGTATCTTGTACAGAAAACAAAACGCGTCTAGCGCTGCTGCTAAAACATCGGTGGGGTAAACAATTGACTAATTTGTATAGTGTTTGGCACTGATGTTGGAAGTAGGACCTGTAAGAGTTGTGAACTCTGTGAGTGTGAGTTTCTGAAGAACCTTACTGATTGGCACCCACACTTTGTCACTCGTAGATAGTTTAAAAGATGTTCTTAGGCCATGGGGAGGAAAAACGTGGACAGAAAGATAGTTATTTTCCTGACTGGTGTCTTCAATTCTCCCAATCCACAATTTCTCGGCGTAAATACAAGCTACAGTATCATTAGGTGCAAGTGACAACATGCTATTCTCTGGAAGTACTGAAGTACTGCAGTCAGTAAATTCATCTGATTGTGAGTATTCAAAACATCTGATTTGTGTTTGCGTCAGAGGTACAAATCTATGATATGATCTGGTATTGATAATTCTTTCACAAGTAGCAAATTTCGAATTTATTGCTGTTTGACTGTACTTCTTGTGATGAAACATAGATAAATTATATGCCTGAGATGCTATCAAACAAATCCTGTACATATATTTAGCTGTACAGGTTCGCGAATTTCACATCATTACAACAACTTATAACTTAGAAACTACTTAAGTCTCAATGTTGCAATTTTACCCACTTGTTACTGCATAACTATCGTCTATTTTGTGCAAATTTGAGATTTTCACTTGTGTCCTTCCTGAGATATTTGATGGTGAAAATGCTCGATTTTCGAAAATTCGCAGTGTTTAAAAATTTCCGAAAAATCAAGTATATAGTTCTCAGATCTGAAACTTGTTTGGGACGTTATTTACTATCTAGCCTCTGTGTAGACAAAAAATTGAAGATGAGTCTTATTTATTTTGTTTCAAAATATGCATTCCAAAGTGTCCATTTCAAGGTTTCTAATCTCAATGTTCAGTTTTTTCAACGTTCTAAAGTACGTCTCAGTGTGCACAGAACATATAAAGATATCCATTCCATTATCTTTCATATGGTTTCGGTTTGGACTCATTATCTTTAAAACCTAAAAAGTTACAGCATTTAACGGAATCCTCTGAAAAGTTCAAAATACGCTCAGGCGCCTATAGAAAATGGCCGCTACAAACAAACCTGTGCGGCTAAAAAAAAATAAATGAATACTCGTTTTCAACTCCCTAAATGTGATACAAATGAGGTAAAAAATTCAAATATAAATAATTTTATCAACAACCTTTGACCTGGAAATCGGTCGATTTCAATTTGGATTGCCCTAATACTGAAAGTTATTGTGGCCGCAGAACATAAGTGCAAGTAAGGACATAATATAGGTATATGGAGCCACGTTATTAATATTAAAAAATGAAATAATCTTCAGTTAGAACTCCCTCATTGCTAAATGATTTGCTTTATCTTGGTTCTTAGGGGAGACTCAGGTTTGATCTTACAAGCATATGGTTCCGATTTCATGATAACTTGAGGTCTATATCTCATACAGTTACTGTATTTGAAAATTTGTAGAGGGCAAGGTGGCTCAGTGGTAGAGCGCTTTCCTCTGGTGTGTGGGGTCCCTGGTTCGATCCCTGCCAAGTAAGTTTGTGGTGGACATCATGCCCGTGGGTTTTCTTGGAGTACTCCCGTTTCCTTCCATCATTATTCACTTGCTTTAATGATCATAGTCTCCGTTACTCTAAAGGTCATAATCGTGGGACGTTAAACTCATAGATTTTTTTTTAATTTGTAGACTTGTTTGTTTCATCAAGACTGATGAAGCTTGAACCTACAACTTGATTGATTAGATTAAAGTTTAGCGTTAGATTGATTAGTTTCTTTCAGCAGCAAGGCTATATGAGACATGGGATCCGAACCATATGAGCTCCCACCAGAAATCAAACACGGATCTTCCGTACCAAAAGCACGTACTCCTAACTATATAGCCACGAGGGAGCTCACTTACAACTTGGAAGTGGGGTGCGAATTATCGTATATTTTCAACCTTTTTCTTTATTGACATTGGCTCAGTGGTAGAGGGTTCACCTCTGGTGCGTGTGGTTCCTGGTTTGAACCCCGCTCGTGCCAAGTGGGCTTTGTAGTGGACAAACACCGTGTGCGTGGGTGCATATATAGGTTTTGAGGGTTTCTCCCTGTTTCTTCATTTCACTATTTCAGTCATTTTTCATCATCTTCATCTCCTTTAGTCTGGTGCTTGGGGTTCCGGGTTTGATCCCAGCCCACGCCAAGTGAACTTTGTGG
Source organism: Thermobia domestica (assembly GCF_964235325.1). Taxonomy (NCBI): domain Eukaryota; kingdom Metazoa; phylum Arthropoda; class Insecta; order Zygentoma; family Lepismatidae; genus Thermobia; species Thermobia domestica. Next base: position 384,304,897 of record NC_137455.1, on the reverse strand, counting down.
TGAACAAACACCCTGTGCATGGGTTTCCTCGGGGTTCTCCCGTTTCCTCCCACTTTCTTCATTCCACCATTTTCATTCATTACTCATCATCACCGTGTCCTTTAGCCTAACCGGCATAACCGCGGGACGTAAAACTCAAAGATTTCATTTCGTTTCATACCATCTCCTTTAGCCCGCACGTCATAAGCGTGGGACGTAAAACCTAAAAGGTTTCATTTCATTTTTATTTATGTTAGGAAAACGTATATATGTAGGGAAATCATATTGGTTACAGTCTCAAAATCACAATTTTCAGATACTATAGTCCATTAAAAATTTCTAGTTATATCAATAAAAAGTAAAGTTAAAACTGTAGAATTTATTCAGAATTATATCAATATTTTACTACAAAAAAATCATATAATACGTAAAAGTCATGATATAAGAAAAAAATTAGTTTTGAATTTGCAACTTTGACGTTCGGAATTAAACACAGAAAAAGACAATTGGCGGATTATGTAGTCACTGTTTGCATCGTTTATGTTTAATTTGAAATGTTTGATTCAATTGATTGGAACTTTCGAAGTTGATTATTAATGGGTTTTGTATATTTTTTTTCTTTCTTTATACTCTGTGGAAATGGTTTATGCGTTTAGTTGCATGTGAAAGTAGTTATTTATGGTAACAAGTTTAGCGATTATCATAGAATTAGAGGTTGACTACAATATATATTTTTTTACACTACGCTTTTTTTAAAAAAAAAAAAAAAAAAAAAGATCTAATATATTTCAGACAAAAATTTTGTTGTACGCCTCATATCTGGAAAAGTATCGTAAACACCGTAAACTGGAGCTATTTGGAAAACTGGCATTTTTTGTGTTATATAGTACAATAATGAGAGAACTATGACAGATACGTCGTTCTCTTCCAGACCAATGAAAAGTAGACACCTAAAAGAAGCAATACGGATGGTAATAAATGCTGTGTCTTAGACTGGTCTAAAAATTCTCATAGTAATTGATACTTTTTTTTTTTTTTTTTAATTTTCTGTAAATTGTCTCTTGTGTTTCCGTAATGAAAAGTGATTTTTACCTGGTTGTGCTAAATATCATTGCTTTCAGAAATTTCCTAATGACGAATTGGTTTTACATGTCCACTCCCTTTCTAGGACAATTTGTGGCAGTTTTTATTATTTTATTTCCTTCCGTTTTTCTACTAAAAATTGTGATATTGATCAGGGGATAGACAACGATGACATTATTGAAGTTTTGCCTGAACCTACCTACAACCGGTGTTACAAGTTCTTTTTCCATATTACTGCAGAAAAGAATTTTAATATGTGAATTTTTGTCTTTATCGTACGGTATTACATTATTATTATTATCACAGTGCCATATGATATTTTTAAGAGTTAAGAGTTTTTAAGAGTTCCAGACTATAAGAGTTAACGTAAATGCACACTTGTAAAAATAGTACCAGGTAATTTTGTAAACCAATGTAAGGCAATTACTGATCTGATACATACATAAATTTCATAAAATTATGTAGAGCATGTTTAAGTGTCTTAAAGAAGTCTCAAGAGCTTATGCCTGTATTGGCATTTGCCAAAATTTCCCTTCCATTGTTTGAAAAACTACCCTTTATAAAAGCATATTGCAAAAACTTTTTTTTTTTTAATCAAAAGGCCTTCAGGAAGACAAGTTTATCACTATAGTTAGTTTAGATTGTTTCAACAATTTATTGTGTTTAATAGGTTGTGCAAAAAAAGTATATATATATATTTTTTAAATTTAAAACAGCCTAGGAATACTATGAAAGAAACACAGGCATGTTGCATATCAATCTTCTCAAGAAAGTGTGATCTTGCAAGTGGTTCTTTTCAAATAATCCCATTTTTCACACAGCTCTTACTACTATGAAAAGAGATAATTTTCCAAGTAGCCCCAAAAGCGGGGCTACTTGGAAACAGCACATTTTGGCTCCTGGGAGATTTCAGTATCGGTAAAATTTTGTTGTGACTGAAGGAAAAGGTAACATGGACTAAGCTCTAGAAACATCACAAGAAGAAGAAAAATTAATTGCAGTAAATAACAAGGAGTAGTGTGAAAAAGAAAGAAGAAAAAAACTTTCCAAGTAACCCCAGTTTACGGTACCTGTAATGTAACAAACCCAAAACCCAGTATGGTGTGCTTATTCCGTAAAAAATACGAGAACTCGATTTAGGGGCCGTTCAAAATTTTTGTGGGCCCTGATCCAAAAACCAATTATTGGCCAAGATTGCAATCTTTTGATCCATTTTCTTTGGATCATTCCTAAAATTCTTGTTTTCTTTCTTTTTCTTCAAGTTTGACTAGAAGATATACTTCTAAGGATTAGCAAGAAACCATTTTGGAATAACAAGTAGAAGCATTCTAAATTTGCAAATCGTCGCTATCCGAGGATTAAAAGCTTGTTTTCCTTTAAATATATCCAGATGATAATCCATAACAACTACATATATACCGTATATAAAAATGAAAGTGACTATGTTTGTGACTTAATAAATCTTGAACCAACCAACCGATCTCGATCAAACTTCTAAACATAGATGAAGTTCGGGCCTGGGATGGTTTTTGTCAGTTTACTTTGACGGTCAACTTGGAGGAGGAGGAGGAGTGATATATATATATATATATATATATATATATATATATATATATATATATATATATATATATATATATATATATATATATATATATATATATATATATATAATGATCGAAAATGAGCAATATTAGTGTCTAATCCATAGTGTTAAAGACAAATACTACACACTTTCAGTACCGTTTAAATTCAAATTCAACCCCCATTAGTACTCCGAAGGGTGGCATGGAAAAATGATTGAAAATGGCTGATATTGGTGTCGGATTCATAGTTTTTGGAGTTCCAAAGTTGATTGTTGACAGTTTTGATGCCCTTTATGTCCCAAAACGAAACGTGTTCTCCCCGTGCGAAGAACGGGCATTCTGCTAGTTCATAATAAATCTTTCAAAATGGAACATGTGGATAAGTACTGAAAATACAAAAATCTCTTTCCCTACATTTTTTTATTTAATCAACTGAAAATATAAACATCTGTTTCCGTACATCCGTGAATTAATGTATAGATCGTTAGTTTCTGTATTAGAAATATTACAATACATTATTTTATTTTCTTCAAAGCTTATTTGCCAATATCTCGTCATATGTATAAAGAAGTATTATCCCGTCATATGTATTAAGAAGTTATCCCGTCATATGTATTAAGAAGTATATATCAGCTCTTTTCGCCTTCCAGGGGGGCACGGTGGCTCAGTGGTAGAGCGTTCATCTCCGGAGCTTGGGGCCCCTGGTTCGATCCCACCTCGCGCCGTGTGGACTTTGTGGTGAAAAAATACCTGCTCGTGGTTTTTCTCGGTGTTCTCCCGTTTCCTCCCACTTTCTTCATTGCACCATTTCATTCATTTTTCATCATCACAGTCTCCTTTAGCCTAACCGGGGCCGCGATGGCTCAGTGGTAGAGCGTTCACCTCTGCTGCTTGGGGTCCTGGGTTCGGTCCCAGCCCCCGCCAAGTGAACTTTGTGGTGGACAAACACCGTGTGCGTGGGTTTTCTCGGGGTTCTCCCGTTTCCTCCCACTTTCTTCATTCCACCATTTCATTCATTTCTCATCATCACAGTCTCCTTTAGCCTAACCGGGGCCGCGGTGGCTCAGTGGTAGAGCGTTCACCTCTGGTGCTTGGGGTCCTGGGTTCGGTCCCAGCCCTCGCCAAGTGAACTTTGTGGTGGACAAACACCGTGTGCGTGGGTTTTCTCGGGGTTCTCCCGTTTCCTCCCACTTTCTTCATTCCACCATTTCATTCCTCACTCATCATCACCTTCTCCTTTAGCCTAACCGGCATAACCGTGGGACGTAAAACTTAAAGATATCATTTCATTTTCTTGTCGCCTTCCATTCTAGAAGGTGGTGTTTTAAGTTAGCTCTTGCGTTACCGTGTTAATAGAAATTACAACCAAATAATGCATCTGATCTGCTTTCAAAGAACGGGAGCTAAAGGGAAGCAGACGACCCTCGAAGGACGCTTATCATCTATTTGGTCTAGGAATTAATTCGTGCGGTTGGTACACACACATTGAAGCTGTAGTACAAACACAAAATACATAAATACCTTAAGAAAAATATTGTCCATCGCTAGCCACCACTTTCGCCCATCTGTCAGGCAATGTACGGATTCCGTGGCGAAAGAAGTCCTCATCCTTGGAAGCGATCCAGTCAGAGACCCATGTTTCGATATCTTCTGAAGAAGTAAACCGCTGTCCAATCAAATCGTTGTTCATGCAATCGAACAAGTAGTAGTCCGAAGGAGCAACGTCTGGTGAATATGGCGGGTGGGGTAAAACTTCCCATCCGACATTTTCTAAATAGGTTTTGACCGGTTTTGCGACATGTGGGCGAGCGTTATCATGTTGAACAATAAGTTTATCATGTCTGTTCTCCCGTTCTGGTCGTGTTCTGGCCAGAGCTTGCTTCAAACGCATTAATTGTCGTCGATAACGTTCTCCATTCATAGTTTCACCCGGTTGCAGCAGCTCATAGTACACCACACCTTTCATATCCCACCATATGCACAGCATAACCTTTGCACAGTGAATATCTCGTTTTGGTTGTGATGGACCTGGTTCACCTGGTTTCACCCAGGCCTTTTTTCGTTTAGGGTTCTCGTAATGGATCCACTTCTCATCACCCGTAATAATTCGATGCAGAAACCCCTTTCTGCTCTGTCGTTGAAGCAGCAATTTGCAAATGGTTTTTCGTCTTTCAACGTCTCTGTCTTTCAATTCATGTGGAACCCAATGTGACATCTTTTGAATCATTCCCATGGCTTTCAAGCGTTTGGAGACTGTTGTTTGATCAACGCCTAATGCTGCTGCAAGTTGTTCCTGCGTTTGACACGAATCCTGCTCGAGCAATGCTGTCAATTCTTCGTCTTGAAATTTTTTTGGCTGTCCAGCTCGCTCTTGGTCTGCCAAGCCGAAATCACCACTTCTAAACCGTGCAAACCACTTCTGACACGTTCGCTCAGCTAGAGCATGGTCACCATACACTTCCACCAAAATACGATGACTTTCAGTCGCACTTTTCTGCATGTTAAAGTAATGCAGCAGGACACCCCGCAAAAACACTTTATCAGGCACAAATTGCGCCATGTTCACTTAACTACAAACTGGTGTTGTTGACGCTTTAATCCACTGCCCTATACTACGAACGATACGCGATGACAGGGGTTTGCAACACATGTGTGGATACACGGAACTGTGGGACGCTCCGTTCGTTGCGCCATCTCTTGTCCACACGCACGAATTAATTCCTAGACCAAATAGAACTATAGATGTATATGCTATGGAATTCAGCTAAAGAAATGTTAAATAAATTACGTGTGAAGCTAAATGATAATGTTCAACAATCTTCCACCAGTAATAATACTTCAATAACCAGAAATAAACTGTAGAAGTACGGTTTATTAGTTGGATCTATTTGTTCACCTTGTATTGACAATAGATATCTATATAATGCACAGCATACATAAGATCTAGCACGATGGACTCCTAACTATTCCTCATAAATTAGCCTAAGATCCAACATAACATCAAAACAGAGAATAATGAGTAAGTATATTAGTCCATAAATTCAAAGAATAATTTTAATTTCATACATTAATTCTCTTAATTTCGTCGATTCATTCATATTAATTAAATCTCGTCATTATTTCAACTAATTTCATAATTTTCGTTTAAGATATTTAATTAGTTTCCTGGCTTCCACCCTTCAGCTCATAACGTTGCAATAAGAGTTGAATTAACGCCTATAAATATTTTGGAGGACCGGCTAATAATCGCATTAAGCCTTGTGCTTTGGCAAACTGTCTGACTAACTGTTAACTTATTACCAGCTTATTCCGTACAAATGATATTAGCATTAATCCATATTATTTAAATAACTCCTGTATAATATATTCCATAACATTTTTGAACTATATAATCTATTTTCATGACAATTATTCATGGGAGCTCCTTCGTAGCTAAGCGGTTAGCGTACGCGCCTTTGGCGTGGGAGACCCGGGTTCGATTCCCGGCGGGAGCTCACGTGGTTCGGATTCCACGTTAATCAGTAGATTCGCGTCTCATATAGCCTCGCTGCTGAACGGGACGTTAAACTCAAAATTAACTCAACTCAATTATTCATGGCAATAAGAGAGGTAAGGAATAATTTTTGGGACGGGAATAACTTCATAATGTGACAAATAGAACATATTACAAAGCTAGGAATCACTGAAAAGTATTTTTTCAGGACTTTCTCTGTCTTCTTTCCCTACTAATCCTTCCTGAGGTATGGCATCTTTAGCCGTGATATTGAGGTCGTGTCTTATTGCTTTCATAGGCTTTACAATATATAAATATAATAATTGCACAAAATAATAGCACAATAACACACAGAACCACGGAACAATAGCTAAGTAACAAATGAATATTATGAACGAACGAGTAAATGAAGAACTAAAATGAAATGTAACCGTACTTCCAATAATAGTACACATTTATATGATAAATAAGAAAAATATGTTCCATGTACCTAACGTATGTTGCTTTTATTTGAACCCTAATAATTTCGATGCCCGCTGCAGCAATCTGGCATCATTTTTTGAGAATGCAATCGTGTAGTGTTTAAGTCGACTCTTCATTATATTATGGTTTTCTCCATTAGTTGTCGAACACAACTTCTTAAAGATGCTGCTGAAATCCTATAACTTTTGAGTGTGTTTTAGTTGTGATAATTCATAAGATGATGCCAGTTTTTTGCAATGAGCATTCGAGCTACAATGATTCAAATAAAAGGAACATGGTTAGTTACGTGAAACTTATTTTCTTATTTACAGATAAGAACTATAAAATGAATACTGTGAAACTAGGTTGTTATGCTACAAGAATCTTGTAGATGTCATTAAAAAAAATCTTGCAACCCTACAATATTTCTCCATGTAAACATAATCTTCAAAGGGACATAAAACATTTTTTTCCATCTTGCAAGGAGTTGAACCATGTGCAACTTTCTGGGTCGACTTGCTTGCTACCTGCTATCGCCCTTCCACTGACATAAAGGAAAAACGATGGATTCTTTTGGACAGGGAGGGGAAGTGCGCCAAATTGCACGTTTTTAATGAGGAGGTTCTCTGTTTGTTCACTAGAGTGCAGTGCTGCATGGGTGGAGATATCCTCCTTGCTTTCAGGAAGTTGTAAAGTGTAAACAGTAAATAGAAAGATGGAGTTGCAGGATTTTTTAATGACAGCTACAAGATTCTTGCAGCATGGCAACCTAGCTTAACGTGTTTCATTTATATGAGTTGGCCACTTTAAGTATCACTAATGGAGGCCTATATAGATAGGTGCCACTACACTTACCATTCATCTCTTTGTATAGCCAATACGTTCTTTGTATAGTCAAAATTTAGTTGATTATGTAAGAAACATAAGTGACAGGAACATAAATACTTCTGAAATCAATTGCCAAACAAATACCTGTAGTTTTCATATGCATATCCACATAAAAAGAAGGTTGTAGTAATATTGTTCTCGTTCTTTTTTATGTTTCCAGGTCACGCTATGCCAATCCGGTCTCTATGCTTCTCTCCAGATTCTCAGTTGTTGTTGACAGCCTCTGACGACGGGCATATGAAGATCTACGATGTGTAAGTATGAATTTTAGGCCAAAGATGAGTAATCCATGTCTTTTTCCGCTCCTCTATTTTAATTATTACTACTCCGAGATATTGCAATTTGTGCACCTCTTCAATCCTTGTATTTCCTGTTTAGTTTCTGTTTGCTTGAGATGTTACGGGCCGCAGTGACTCAATGGTAGAGCGTTCACCTCTGGTGCATAGGGTCCCGGGTTCAATTCCAGCTCCCGCCAAGTGAACTTTGTGGTGGACAAACACCGTATGCGTGTGTTTCCTCGGGTTCTCCTGTTTCCCCCTTCTTCATTCCACCATTTCATTCATTTCTCATCATCACCGTCTCCTTTAGCCTAGCCGGCATAATCGTGGGACGTAAAACTCAAAGATTTTTGCTTGAGATGTTTATTCCCATTTCTTTTGTTTTGTCCTCATTTACATTTAATTGTAGTATTTGTGATGCTGCTTCAATTTTTTTAAAAACTTATTTGTTGCTTCTTTCTTGACTTGTGAAAAGGGGCAATATCAACAACGAATTCAATCTCTTTCATTTTTCATTATATTCTTCTTTTCTTATTGTCTAGTATTCTCATTACGTGGTCCGTTACTAATAGGAATATGGTTGGTGCTAACATACATTTTTGCGTTACTCCAGCTAAAATTGTTATTGAATAGGATTGGACATTTCTCAGCATGCATGTTTCTAATTAAATTTAGTATTTTAGGAGGTATTTCTTTGTCGTGAAGTATCTTTCACATTTCATTCCTGTTTACTGAATTAAAGACTTATTTTTGTAATCAATAAAGGCTCCATATAGTTTTGTTTACTATTCTGATGTCTAGAGCTCCTTCGTGGCTAAGCGGGTAGCGTACGCGCCTTTGGGAGATCCGGGTTCGATTCCCGGCGGGAGCTCATGTTATTCAGATTCCACGTTAATCAGTAGGTCCTGTCTCATATAGCCTCGCTGCTGAAAGGGACGATCAATTCAACTCAACTTTATTCTGATGTCTATTATTATTCGCAAGGTATTTATGTAGTCCGCACATGATCCATTTGATCGAACTTCCGCTTTTTCTTTCCTTTTGACGTCTTGTATTGGGTTTTAACTATATTGAGTAGGGTGGAGCAAAAAAAATCAAATTTTCGAGTATCGAATTCTAATAGGACTCAAAAGTTGCTCATTCGCATGCTAATCAATAGAAAAATAACGAAAAAAATCACACTTTGGATCTTCAGTTCGCGCAAATGGTCGAAAGTTTGGGGAAAAAAATGACAAACAACCAAAATTTACCTTTAGGAAAAATATACACGTTACTTTTTTTTTTTTTTTTTTCATTCATTTGTATAGCGTCCAAGAACTGCATTTTAGTTGTGTGAGGTCATGTTTGTTAATAATTCGTTAATGTGAGTGATTTTATAGATTTTATTTTCATAATGATTTTGCAGCTCTTCGACCATTTCTCAGTGTTTTTTCTCCCCTTGAAATGGCCCATGGCCCAGAACTCACCACGAGGAGGTGGCTGCAATTCGAGTTCACCCGTACCCTATCCAACCATCCTATCAATTAGGATGTGCTAAATTATGTTGATTTAGTCAAGGATGTTGTCTTAAATTCAGGTTTTTTAAATCAAAGTTTGGCATTGTGAGTATTGAGAGGAAAGTTGTTCTAATGTAGCCGTCTCTGTTTTCTTGTCCGCACACTTTTCCTACAGACTCTGTGATAAGTTTGACACAACTTTCAACTTCCTGAGTATGGCATGGAAAATTCATGAAGTCAAACTCATGATCAGATTTGTTATACATAAGTGATAAGATTGCTAATTTTGATGAAACGGACTATAGTGAGCTGATAGATTGGAGAAAATGTAAGCTGTCGCCCCTTCCAGTGCTCGAAAGCTTGGTGATGGTGAGAAATGAATGAAATGGTAGAATGAAGAAAGTGGAAGGAAACGGGAGAACCCCGAGAAAATCCACGCATACGATATTCAGGATGAAAAAGTAGATCAGAGATGTAAAATAATAATAATAATAATAATAATAATAATAATAATAATAATAATAATAATAATAATAATAATATAATAGAAAAAAAGGAAAATCTTGTTTCTGGACTTTTCAAGTACTCTTAAAAGAAAATTATACGTACTATACTAAAAAGGTCATAATCTTATATAAGACAAAAAATTATTAGGAAAAGAGAAATATCAGATCAGTTCAACGAACTATTGGAAAATTTGGTTAGTGATTGTGAAACTTAGTCGAACAGTAGCAAGAGGAGTGAACTAAGACACGTTACGGACTTATAAGTGACAGGAAGCACTTGTTCGAAACACAGAAGACTTGCCTCACTCATCCATTTTATTCCTGGTTTATCATACAGTGATTCCTTAAATCACATTTTATCCTTTGATAAGGAGCCACGAGGCAATTTGAAATATCAAAGTCCAAATCACATTTAAAGTGAATACGTTCTTTTTTCTGCTTCTAACAAACAACTACTTAATTTAATAGGAAGCATGTTCCATATTCGTTGGAAAGTATTTGCCCCAAGAGCATCCAAAATCATCAAGCTGTGAATATTTCGGAATACTCTGATAGTATTTATGATGCCAATATGAAGCGTAAGGCATGATTACAATACAACATGATGGATTTTTCAGTAGACTAGCAAACATCCTATCACTGGCGCAAAACCCGGGGAGATGAAGGGGACATGTTCCCATAAATTTTGGAACTGGTGGGATTGTCTCCCTCAATAATTCGATTTGAAATGTATTTTTTGTGGAGAAATGTGATGTTTTGTGTCCGATTGCCGCTTCATCTACATCGCCTGATATATAAGATAAAACAGGTTCACCTCAGAAATCTGATCCATCTACCGTAATATGAATCCCCCCCCCCCTCAGAATAAGCCTCAAATCTGCCTACCTCCCAATGTTGAAGCCAACTTTGCTCCCCTGATCCTCCACAGCATTGTTTTTCAACTTCATAAATATTTTAAACATCGCTTAAAAAGATTATGGGAACGGTCTTACCCGTCCTCCCAAATGTTTAAGACAAATTCATGGAGTTGGACCAGTATCTCTATCAATCGTCATCATGGACATAACAACTCCTTTCAAGTTTAACACCGCCGAAACAATAGGTGTTCGACACAACCACTATATAACTAGTAAAGGACTACTAGTTACCAGTACTCTTTCTCCGAGGTAATAATTCGCCACCAACTAGAACCACATCAGGTCGGAGCTAAGTAGTAATCAATAGCATGGAAATGGAAGCTTCATCCTTATCAGAACTTAACAGGTATGTGTCAGAGAAATCTGTTTGGTGCTAGGCTTACCAAGTGCATGAGATAATTCATTCACAGACACATAAATTCACATTAAAAATTAACTCTATTAAAGCTCTTTTTAAGTTTGATATATAAGGTTTAATTATTGTACCTCTCGTTATACACCCCCAAATTAGAACCTAGAATTAGAAAAGTCTGATATATCTACAATATTAAAGAAAGCGGACGGAAGAATTCTCACTGGTACGGATATTATTTTGAATAAGTCAGAAAATTTCTTTGACAATTTGCTCACCATAGAATAATGTTTGTGGAGAAAGAGAAATGCATACAGCAGAGCCTAATCAAACAGAAATAGAAATTGCTATTTAAAAAATTAAAGAAATACAAATATCTGGGTGTAGAGGAACTCCCTGCTGAGTTAATTTTTGTTGGAAAGGAAAAAAATTATGGAACGAAATGCACAAACTCACTCTCCTCATCTGGAACAAGGTGGATTTACCACAAGACTGAAACAAATTAATCATTTTTCCAATTCACAAGAAAAGTGAAAAACTGATTGTATAATAGAGTCATCTCTCTTTTGTCAACATCCTATAAAATTCTCAAACATTCTGTTAGCAAGATTGACCCCATACGCAGATGAAATTATTGGAATTAGGTGAAATCGATCAGCTATCTCTCAGATATTTACCATTTGCAAATACTCAAAAATAAATAAATAAAAACCATAAAATAAACCGGCACATTGATTATTTATTGATGTCCGAAAGACCTACCACTCGGTAAGGAGGGTAACATTGTACAACATGCATACTGAATAAGCTAGTTAGATTAATTAACATGTGTTTAATTGTATCACAAAGTAAAGTCTGCGTAGGAAAATACTTATCCACGAGCTTCCACGTGGAGAAGGTCTGAATCAAGATATGTTGTCACCATTACTGTTCAGTTTGTTCTAGAAGTAGAATTAAACAGGACCTAGAGCTAAATGCACTCACTAAGTTACGGCTTATGCTGATGATCTAAATTTGATAGGGGATGATATAAGTATAAAATTTAAAAAAAAAAAAAAAAAAAATGAAAAATACGAAATACTTGGAATGTTGCCGTAATTGTGATACTGTAAATTATGGATATGTTAAAATAGCAATTAATACTTTGACAAAGTGGTACCTAAGATCAAAATTAACAAACCAGAATTATATCTACAAAGAAGTTAAATGTCAACTGAAAGCAAGGAATTCGTGTTATTATTCAGTCCATATTCTTTTGTCTTCACAAATTCTGTCAAAGAATTTGAAGCTTAAAATATTATGTACTGTATGGTTGCGAAACATGATCGCTTACTTTGACAGAACAACATGACTGAAAGTATTTGAGAATAGAATCCTGAGGCGAAACTTTGAACCCTAGGTGGGCGAAATGGGGAACGTCTAAAACTTCATAACGAGTATTTGTATAATTTACACAGTTTACCTAACATTGTTAGGGTTATTAAGTCTAGAAGGCCCATATGTCCAGAATGGAAGAAAGTAGGATCACTTTCAAAATTTTAACTGTAAAGCCAACCATGAAAAGACCATTGGGTAGACCTAGGATGGGAGAACAACATCAAGATGGATCTTGTGGAAATAGGAGTACAATATAGAAACTGGATCCAGTTGGCTAAGAACAGAAGTCAATTGAGAGTTTTTGTGAATGCGGCACTGAACCCCCTGTTTCCATAGATCATAGAGTTAGTTTAGTTAGTTAAGTAATAACGCGCCCTAATAAGTATGCCTCAAAATTATTATGGTTGTGTTGTTTAGAGTAAGAGATATTCAGGTCCATCTGTTTCAAGTCAGAAGTGAAACTCAGAGCTGCCACCTGATGCATCAAACGAAAGAACACTTTTTTTTAAAAAATAAGTATGCTACTAACTTTAAAAGTACTATTTTAAAAAAAGGGGGAGGGGGACTTCTAACTTCCTGCAAGCCTTTGAAACTTAATATAATTTCATGTTTACAAGTAGAATATATTATAAATGTTTTCCCTGTCCTTCGTGAAGTATTTTCTTGTTACTTTCCTTACTTGCTAATACTTCATTTTATGCTTACTAAAATACATTTTTCTTTCTTTTTAGCCAACATGCCAATGTAGCAGGCACACTCTCAGGTCATGCGTCGTGGGTACTTAGTGTAGCGTTCTCTCCAGATGGTCAACATTTCGTTTCCGGCAGCTCAGACCACACAGTGAAAGTGTGGGAGCTCAGCACTAAACAGTGTGTGCATACCTTCAATGAACACCAGGATCAGGTAATCTGTAGTATTAAATAAGAGTGAAAGTACTCTCTTACAAACACTCAGGCCCAGAGTCGTATTTACACATAGGCCAAAATGGGCTATGTCCCGGAGCGGCAGGTTTCCTGGGACCATTTTTTTTTCATACTCTTGTTCGGGAAATAATTTATTATGTATGCATATATGAATATAACACGAAATTTTAACATTTATAAATATCCAAGCAGCAAGAATCTGTTTGGCTAGAAAGAGATAATTAATATTTTAGTTTTAGGTAATTATTCTTTATTTCTACTTTCCCAATGTTGACACCGTACTATTTTACCATAATTTTAAAACTTTTCACTTGTTGATTAACTTGCAGAATTATCTACAGTTTTCGAAGCTTATCACTCAGCCACCAGCGCAAGTTGTTTTCGTTTGTCTGTTTCGTTGTGACAAACTTCTATCATCATCATCAATGGTGGGTCGGAAAGAAATATTATTATTTTTGAATTTCGTTTAAGCAAATTGCGGAAAAGTTGTCATTGGGTTAGTTTGCATGCAAAATTGCAGATTTGATTTTTAAACTCCGTTCCCTCCTTTAAGAAGTTCAAAGTTTTCAGTGGCCAAAGGTAGGCAACAAGCACAGGTGGCCTCATTTTTGCCATTTATCGTGTTTGTAATGTACATTAACACCGAGGAAAATACTTTTTAAGATAGGGCTCTTAAGTTTTAACGTTTTTAATGTCAAAAATTGTATCTGTTCTTATTTTTACGTTGCAAAAAGACGAAAACTTAAATATCATGTGTAATAGTGTAGTTTTGTTTAAATGTATCTTGTTTTGATGTACGAAGTTTTAAGTAGCATCTTTTATGAATGGCATGTTATTTCTTCATTTAAAAAATGAGTTTAGTGAATGGTATTCGGATCGTTCTTGCAGCTCATAACTGATTTTGGATTCACCCTGTAATACTCGGAAATCACCCAAAACTCATCGCGAGAAAGTGGGTGCTGCTCGAGTTTCTCCCACTTACTCTGACCCGTTATTATTCAGTCTTCCTAACAAGATTCTTCGTCTTCACATGACATAATCATGCTTCGTTTCAAATACTGACATATGTTGACGAGAGGCCGGTTTTGCTTGGATGTGACCATCTCTTCTCTCTCGGGTCAATAATCTGCTTTCGAAACCTTCATTTATCATATGTACAATCCTCTCAACAGGTTGAATATGTTACGGAAATTACGTAATGTTATAATCGTCTTGGCTGCATTCTTGATGTTTTCCTCAAGGTAGTCCGTCGTTGTTCCACTTTGTCAGTGGTGGTTCCATTGTTTGGGTGGAAAATCAATCGATGATATCGTAGTAATCGATTGATGTAAAGTTGATTTCGAGGACGATGACCTTCCGTGTTCGTTTCTATTGTCGGTGTTTGTTGATAACGTCTCCATCCCAATGTCCTAATACAACTGCGTTTGTTCGTTATCGTGAATGAAAGGAGGTTTTCGAGATGAAAGAAGCATCCATTAATACGTACGGGTGAGTACAAAACTTTTTCACGTCTTAACAAAAAAAAAAAAAAAAAAAAAAAGAAAAAAAAGAAAAGAAAAAAAAGAATTCGGCGATTTTGCATTGCAAGGTATGCCTTGCGACCTTGCTGAAATATATTATAAATATCAAATAATAAATTAAATATTATTCAAAAGTATTTATAAGGTAGCTGTCCAGACTTGGAGTATATTTGTCTATCTATATATCTAATATATATAGATCAGTGTATTGGTGTATAGTTATATTTACTTAATTTATGTTGTATATTAATGTATATATATATATTAGAGATTTTACCCCGTACTTAAGGAATTCAACATGTTCTTTTTCAGTTAGCTAGCTCATAAGTTATTTCTTAAATGCTAGGTTTTTTTTTTCTGTTTAGGAGCCTGGCGAGAGGCTAGTCAGTTAATGCCAGTGTATTCTGCCTCCATAGTCTTGTACTTTTCCATCCAAGGCTTTTTTTTTTATTTTTTTATTTTATTTTATTTTTTTTTTTTTAAGCAGGTCAAAACATATAAAAAGGCAGCTTGCTCTTTGCCATGCGTTATAAGAGTCCTTATGTTAAGGTCTTGGCCAGCCAATCTTAGCACTGGAAGTGAATAATGCTGTGGAGAGTTTAATAAGAACTAATAATGCCTCTTAGTTTCTGTATGTAGTCGGATGAGCGAGTCCGTTGCATTACAGATGCCCACTGAAGCAAATGGGCTTTGGCCGTCAGATAGTTTTCCAAGATATGGAATTAGGATGTTAAGAATTGTATTTAGAAACTGATTCTACGCCTGAGCGGAGGCTACTTGGATTATATTTGTTTGATTAGAACGATAGCATTTAGGCTATCTATAGGGTCTGTGTCGAAAGCGAGTGACGTCGAAGAGACTCTGGATGCGTTTGGGTTCGATCCCCCATGTGTGTATGTTTCAGCACAATTAGGTTCTGTGAATGTTTAGAATTTCTCGGTGCAACTTTGATGTAGGAAAGTGTAAGAGTGAGTCTTTACCTAACTTCTTATTCCTTGAGTGCAAGGAAATTTAAGTCTGGACCAGGAATGAAGGCTGACAACGTAACCCAGAGACCAACCTTTCCTATAATTAGTTAGGTTCCTTATGGTAGACTTAATTTGGAGTCTTCAGAATTCAGGAGTAGACCAAACTGTGTCCTATGAGTCAAGGTCCAGGGAATACGGACCAGAGTTGAGTGTTTATCCCTTTTGGTTAGATAAATTATGAATAAGTAAGGACACTAGGAGTAATAGAAGTTAGCTTGATTTTTGCTTTCATGATTAATTATTGGGGAAATGGAAGCAGGAAATTAGAGTGCTTATAGGGACGGAGTGGTGTCCTCAGATTCTAGCCAATCATCCACCTCCTAAATTAGAGTTTTTATTTAGAAATAAATGTTTAACCTTCAAATTTAATTCCTCGAATTTTCATTTAATTTCTTTGGTGAGAACTTTACATGTAACGAGCCTGTATTTATTTCGGACATATTTATAGAGCAGAAGGTTTGTGATTGGAATTTTTCATATATTTATGAATTTGATGGTAGTTAAAAAGAATTAATATTTCTTGAGTAAAGTTATTAAGATATTAGTAATTACAGAGGATGTTATAAAAGTAACATCCAGTAGTGGGGGCTGAGCCAATTTTATAAGAGAAATCAAGTGAGAGTATTCGAGAGATCTGTAGAGAGATCACATACATTTTTTATTTAATTTATTTATTTATTTAATTTTTTTAACTTCCAGCATAAATATCGAAATCTTTACAGTACGATGGGTGTAACTTAATTTCGAAACACACTGGGGCGTAGACATGAAATCAAGTACTGAACCAGTCAACGTAACTCTTCTTCAAGTGCAAGGGTATTGCGTAAAGATACAGTTGATGAAGTTGTTAACCAACAAGATTCTAGGCTACAGTGAGTCCAGGAGTTTATTTTGGTAAGTCCGGTGACATGTGCCACTAGAGACAGCTCCACAGATATCTAGTAAATATTGTTGGTTGATTCTCAGATCGTTGAAATCAATCATTGTTTCGACCCACTGGACTTAATCGAACCAGATAGTGTCTTTAAGTTTGGTAGATGCCCCATCGAGATGTTTGACTAGATGGCCAGCGACGTAACTAAGGAGGAGGAAACGGGGCTTTTGCTCCGGGCGCCAGATTGAGGGCGCAAAACTAGGCAAATATTTATTTTCACTAAAAAGCAAGGAAAGAAGTTTCAGCAAACTAAAGATGATAAAAGTTATGTTAGAAGCTTAACAGGACAGCAACGACTCACTAGCCTTAGGATCCTATCCATAGAGCATAAGTTAGCTTCAAAGCTATATTTTGAGGACATTGTAAAAACCTTTGCAGCCAAAAGAGCCCGCAAAGTTAAAATTTAATTCCAGCTTTTTGTGTTTTCGATCACAACTTACATCGGGATTTAAGAGATTTGTAAAATGTCCGAATATAATACTCGAGATAACATAATTAAGTATTCTATTTTAAAGCAACAGACTGTTGATTCATTCTACACATATGGAGATCCCGATAAAATTCCAAAAACATTGTGATTTGCAGTCATAATGATAAGACTGTAAAAATATGTCAAGCATGCTAATCTAAGATTATTTGGCAATCAAATACTAATTAGTTTCGTGTTTTATCTTGTAATAAAAATTAAATTACAGACGTCTTCAAATTATTAGACTCAATATTCAGTTTCTGAATATTTTACTGTTCTTACAATATTACGTGAGAAAATACGTTCGAACTTAGTTCAAATTACTACTTTGTAACTCTGTCCTAATTTCTAGTGAGTGTGGCTTATGCTTTTCAATATCAATAAAACAAATGCGTACGTAACATTCAAATATAATTATTATAAAGTGTGTGTATCCAAATTGGAAACAAAAAATGAAATGGATTACTTACAAGAAAATGATCTCTCACACAAAGATTAATATTTCTTATAAAATCCGTTATTCTTTTTTAAGTCTTTTATCCTTTGTGGTATCCTAAGTTATGTACGAGTTCAGCACATTTTGCCTTCAATTCAGCATCGTGATACCACAAATTGTTGATCTCCTTGATCAGTTGAAGTTTGGTTCTAATGTGCTTCTTCTCTAGCTTCTCTGTCATGAAGCTCCAAGAGTTTTCAATCGGGTTCATATCAGGACTAGTGCCTGACCACGGAAGAACACTAATTTCGTTGTCCTCTAATAATTTTGTCACAGCTTTGGCCCGATGGCATGGGGCTCCATGCATAAAGATGAATTGTTCGTCGTCAAACCAGAGTGCAGTCTGGGAAAGCAGTTCTTCTTGAAAAACTTGTAGGTATTAGTCGTGCTTCATTGTCCTCTCTACTATATACAGTCTTCCAGACCCGAAGACAGAGATCACATCCCAGACTATGACTGAAGGTAGGATATTTCATGGTTAATTAAAGACATTCCAACTTGAATTCCTCCTAGGTCAACGTCGCACATATTGTGAACATTCATCAGACACAAAGATACATGATTCATCACTGAAACACACTATTCTCCAATCGTCAGCAGTCCAATATTCTAGGCCTCGTGCCCATTCGAGGAGCTTCTTTGCCATAATTGGAGTAGACTCTAATTTTTGTTTTCTTTCTTGACCGTGTGCTTTTATTCCCTCGACACAAAGAATCCTTCGAACACTTTCAGGCCAAATGTCTGCGCCATACTCAGCCATTTTTATGCTTAAGTCTATTAGAAGTTGCACTTCTGTTTCCCAGAGCCAATCTTTTTAGTTTTCTGATACTTCCTAGCGATAGCTTTGGTTTTCGCTCACACTTCCCAACACTATTTTGGCTCTTGTTCATTTCAACAGAGATTCTACTTACAGATTTTTGTTCTATCCCAACTCTACTAGCAATGTATTGCCGTGTATATCTTATTTCCACCAGAAGTATTTTGTTAACTTCCATTTTACGCGGAGAAAAGTCTTTTGCTTTTCCCATTATGCTGCAATTACAGAACTACACAGAATAAAAGATTCATACACGAAACACGTCACGATCATTTTAAACTGGCCCATTCGAACTCTTGAACGCTTTGAATGTCGTTAATTTCGTACGACAGCAACCACAACACTTCAGATTGTAACTTGTAGATAGGAACCACAAAAGCTATCTACAACTGAAACACCACTTTCAGAATCTCCCCCCCCCCCCAACCCTCACTAATACCATCTGCTGTTCAACGGTGATATCACCACTTCAACTGTACAGTGAACAAATGAAGGATCCTATATTGGTGGTTTAACCATTAAATTAAATGTCCTAGAACTCTGAAATTAGGAATTCTGCATCAATTTTGCATTTTTCGAGCGTGAGTCTAATAATTTGAACACGTCCGTGTATACTGTAATTTTGAAATAAGTTTTACCACTTGAAGAAAAAATGGAATAGGAGGATTACTGTGTAATGCCATTATGAGATGTAGTTGGGGAGCGTTTTGGTGTGGTTGGTCGGAAGATGGGACGCTAAAACGAGTTGTTGCTCCTGGTGACAACTAGCTTAGTAGCGTCGCTGTAGATGGCGGAGAGGAAGTTCGTTCATATGAAGTAGACGCACAATCCTCTTCAACTCCATTTCGAACTACTTCTGCACACATGTCTTTACTCCACTAAACCTATCTGTATTCACATTAGTTCCATTGCATCCTAGTACAGTCCGCAGCAAAAAACTTGCAACATGAGCATGTAAGGTTATTGTGAAACGACGAAGTCTTTTGCTCTAAAATAAGTGTACAAGGGAGGACGCCGAAGTTTCTCCTGGCGTGATTCGTGCCACTTAGACTTTATGTTGATTTCCTGCGCTGTTAGGCGTAGTTTTACAATAAACTTACATGCTTATGTTGCAGATTTTTTGCTGCGGACTGTACACGTAGTTGTGAAATATTCTTTGTTCAAGAAACTGGAGAACAGCTTTTGCTTGTATGTCTCCATGTCCTGAAAGTGGAACATGTTCGAAATATTTTGAGCCGGGTTCTTTACTAACATTTATGCTCTTCTTGTGTATCTCTTCTATAGAATTTGTTTCCAAGTTCGAAAAAAAAAATATATATATATATATATATTTCGTACCTCTGTCTTTCATTAAATCACAAGCTAGTTTTTCCTTTGCCGACCAATTTTCGATTTATTTATTATGTAAGCGGCGTCTTCCGTAGTGAGCGTCAGCGTCCTGAAGAGTTACAGTCGCATTCATGGCTGCTGATATGTCTGAGATTCCTGTACGAAAAGCATCAATAGATGCGTGAGCTAATTACAGGCGAAGTTAAGAATTCTTTTTGTGTTAGGTCCAGCTTCGAATTCGGATCCAATAGGACTGCTTGATTTACTCTCTTTCACCTCATTTCACTTGTGATTAACAGTGTTGTGTTACGTTCGTTCTTTGCTTCGCATTCTTAGAAATTCTCAAAAACAGTGAAAATCAGCAAAGAGGTGGAAAATACATAGAATTCAGAAATATTTGTTAAATATAAAACGATTCATAGCTTCTATTAGAAATAATATTTTTAAAAGGCACACCTTTTACTTAAAATAAATTATAAGCAACGCGTTCTTCTTAAAAGGAATTTATTTCCAATGGTTAATAGGAAAACAAAGGCAAATATCCGGCTCGTGACGTACTTGTAGCCTACCTCAGGACGCAGAAAACTTCTACCTTCTTGAGGCAGGATAAAGAATTGGCCAAAAAAATCTGCAGTTTTGCATGAAAACACTTAAATCCAAAGACAACTTTTCCGCAACATACCCTAAGGAAAGTCGAAAGAAAAAGAGGAAAAAGAAAAAAATCCGAAGCATCCTAGTTAACATAAGTTTGCCACAACATCGAAACAGTCATAAATTACTTACGCTGGCAGCTGAGTGGTAAGTTAGAAAACTATAGGTAATCCTGCAAGTTAATTAACAATTAAAAGGTTTTGAAATAACTATAAAAATAATACGGTGTCAACAATGGAAAAAGAGAAATAAGGGATATTAATTTACAATTAAAATGTTAATTATCTCTTTCTAGCCAAACGAAGTTCTTGTTAATGGGTTTTCAAATTTATCTTTTCATTCAATTGCGTATCGTAATGGGAGGAAGGGGGTTAAGATATTTTCTGTAAACCTATTCTCCCCGTGCGAAAAACAGGTATTTCAGCTAGCTTGTATTTTAGCGCGCACACACTCAAAAAGTGCTTTTTACTTGCTTTATCTTTTACATTAGTAAATTATATTTGTTTATTCTTGTTATTTATACGGAAATCTAGTCTCTGCATAAAATGTTTTGCTTCTTAAATTTTCGAATATTTTTGAATGTGAAATTAATGGATTTTCATTTTATTTTTATTTCTAATATATTTATTCACTTTCCATTGGCCCCAACGAGCTAATGCTCACATTAATGGGCAGTACAATCCACTACGTACATATTTCAATAATAATAAAACATGACAATATATGTTTGTCATAGACTAAAAAAGAAAGAAAAAAAATAAAGAAACAATAATGGAATTAAAGTACAATTTTATATATATATATATAAGAAAAGGAAATACATGGTAACTGTTAAATACACGGAACAATAATAGAAATTCAAAATATTGCATAAGATGTTAACTAGAATAACAATATATGAAATACATGAACAGAAACTTTTATACTTATGGATTATATATGTAATTTACATTAACAACACATTAACAACACATTTAGGAAAATATCATATAGTGTGACAGTTATTTACAGTGAGCTATAGACTGTTCTCAGTAATGCCGTGTCACCTGTTTCTTAAATATATACTCACTACAACAATTTTTAAGTTTATCTGGAAGATCGTTATACGTTTTGAGTAGACTGTATTTGACACCCTTTGTGCCATAGTTAGTTGAGTTCATTCTTCTTATATATAATGCATTTCTTTCTAGTATTGTATTCATGAATATCGTTATTTTTTTAAAGCTTGAGATTAATATGTGTCTGGGAATTTATAATTTTGTAGATTAAAATACTTGTTTGAACTTTTGTAATTAAATTTAGTGGTAATATTCCTGAGGTCATGTGCAAACTTTTGCTGGAATATCTGGGAGGTAATTACATGGGATTTTACATGGGAAAATTTGGTTCGCGACACGAGGTCGTCATGATTCGTGAAACATTCTTTCACGAATTAGTATTATAAGTCAAGATACCACTATGTTTGTTAAGATACTGTAAGTTCTAATAATAATAATAGTTAATTTCTATTCTTCTGTCCACAGACACAGATTAGTGAGCAACGTGAAAGAACCAGTGATATACAGATTTTTTTTTTTTTTTTTTTTTTTAAGGTAAAACTTCACCGATTTTATATCACGCCTGTTCCTCTATAGATGCGAATTTAGTGATATACAAAGAAGTAAAAGTACATGACTGGACTAAGAATCGAACTCGTGTTTTCGGCTTACCGTCCCGATGTATTTACGCTACACAGTCCGCTTGCTGAACTGCCATACATTCTATCACTCTTTAGGTAGGTGCTGAAGCACTCACACTACATGGGCTATATCACAACTCCAGTTATGCTAGGAAAGTCCGGTGGCTGTATTGCAGAACACTTCTGACGGGTGAATTATATATGATAATTGGGGTAGGTCGGTTGTGTAATGTAGACTCTGGTACAGTCAGCGACAAAAGTCTTTCCGTTTGGTGAAATTAGTTGCGTAAACAATCTCAGAATGGAAGAACAATTTGAGTACATATTTCAGTAAATTAAAAATAATGCAGTTTTCTGTACGTTTCCAGTCATACCACAATTGAAGGGTAAGCGGAAAAAAGAAGGAATGTCACAAAACTGCATTGTCGAGAAAACTGCGGTTTAACATTGAAAACCACGTAAGAAGAATAGGGTTAGTTACATCTTTTGCCCCTTTTTACATGGACATTTTTACATCTACGTATGCATGGCATATACAGTCAAATAGTACCAAGAGTCACCAACAGATAGGACAAAGCACCTGAAGAAACACATACATTCCTTGTTTTTTCCCCTTACCCTTCAATTGTACGTTCCAGCCCTACCACTGTTATCCCCAAAATAAATTTTACCGAACGGAAAGAATTTTTGTCGTTGACTCTACATAGCAGGAATACAGCTCTAGTACAGTCCATGTAGTCTGGCTGCTAAGCACGTACTTCAAAACTGATAGAAGGTATGAATGTTCAGGGAGAAGACTAGGCAGGGTGGTGGTTCATATATCGGTACGGTAAGCCGGACACCCAAATTTGATTCTCGATCCAGTCGTACATTTTTCACTGTTACTGAATTCGTATCTTTTGAGAAATTGGTACAATATAAAATATGTTGTTTCCTTCATTTATATATATATAATTTACTGCTGTTTGATACATTTATACAATTGTCTATTCTTGATTGCCAATCTTCAGCCCTTCTTTCAACTTTATCTTCCTGCATTATATTAGTTCTCTTCTGATGTGTCAAATTAAGTGACCAGTCGTGTTATTTTTTTTTTTTTTTTTTCTTTATTGTAGCCAAAATGTGTTGGTTTTCGTTCCTTCCTGTAACTTGTGTCTTTTCTTTCCCGTACGTGCTACGCACAGCATCTTTCACACTATATCTCAAACGCTTTCTTTGAACAGGACTAAAGTAAATAACATGTAATCATATTTGTGATGTCTACGTTCTTCAGTTAGTGTCTGGCAGTCGATAGTAACAAAATTTAGTTGCCGAATTGACTCCAGAAAAGTAACAATTCACTAAGGGACCTCAGGGTACATAAAAAGAAATTTTAGTGGTTGTTAATTTAACAAAATTACACCAGATTTTATTTGTGTTGAAATTTACTTCGTATGTTTTGTTTTTTTATTTGAATGATTTACAATAATCATTTAACTAATTTGTTTCAGGTATGGGGTGTGAAGTATAATCCAGATAGCAACAAGATAGTTTCGGTCTCCGAAGATAGATCAATAAATGTGTTCGATTGTCCGATATAGAAGAAAAGGGGAGAGATGTGTATGTATGCAGTGTGTGTTTGTGTATGGTCATAGAGGACCAAGGAGTGTCATGGAAACATAGCAATTCCAAATTATTTTTACATAAAAAAAAAAAAAAAAGTTTACTAAAAGTGATCGTGCAGATGACGTTTAAGTATGACTCATTGTTTTGTACATAGTACAGAAGAAAAAAAGAAACTTTTTATTTTAAATTGTCTTAAACTTTTGTTGCGTGTGATTTTCGATGTACTTGACTAAGGCAGTGTTTATTGCAGTTAATCCTATGCATTAACAATTCATCAGTTGCAAAAATTTAATAAATAAGAAAAATAATGTAAATAAATATACGGCTTTTTTCCTTGTATTCAAGAGTTTTATTAACTTCTTAAATTACCACTAGCTGAACCTGCGTTTTCTACACAGCGCATCATTCACATATGAACATGAATCTCCTTCTCATTCCTCACAACATTTGTACATGGCCCTTTACAGACAAAAGTGAAGGACGTCTTGATAGAAAAATTCGGCAAGGTGTGCCATAACGGGGAGATTTTTTTTATTATTTTTTCAATATCTAGCACCGTTTGCAAGATTTGAGCCTCTTCCTGCTGGAGTTTCTAATTAATGTGTGAGCAATATTTCTCTCTTATTGCATGCAGTATGTAATAAACAAATACATCACATACACAATTAATTATAATATCAGACATATGGTGTTCATTGGGCAAAACACTCCAAACAATAAAGATTCATCTTAGACTGGAGAAATGGTTATCTTTCATTTTTCCTTATCATTTGGCAATGAAACAAATGCCAGAGAAATATACTAACCCCTATACAAATGTGTGATTTTGGAGTGTATAACTCGTAGGATATGATACACAATCATAGTCAACGTCTTGCGAATAAAATCAGAAAAATAAACACACTGCTGAACAAGACTGCACTTATTTAATTTAAAAACACATTTACACGTGACGTTTCGATCTTCTAGCCAAGATCCTCATCAGACGTACACGTAGGATATGATGTTTTACTTTTTCAAATTTCAACATTTCCAGCGGGGGCTCAGTGGTAGTGTTCACCTCTGGTGCTTGAGGTCCTTGGTTCGATCCCAGCTTGCGCCAAGTGAACCTTGTGGTGGACAAACACTGTGTGCGATTTTCTCGGGTTTCTCCCGTTCCCTCCCACTTTCTTAATTCCACCATTTCATTCATTATTCCATCACCACCGTCTCGTTTAGCCTGTCCGACATAACCGTGGGACGTAAAACTCAAAGATTTCATTTCATTTTTCAACATTTCCAGTGTACCCCTAAAAAATGTAATAAACAAAATAACGTCCATGGTTTTTAAATATTTAATTAGAACTGGACAGTCTACACAAAATTTGGAATCGACCAGCGAAAACGGCATTTTTCTAGCACTCGCGGTTTTCGAGATTTCATTCTCGAAAGGATTCCAGACAAATATATAAACTTTTCTTGATCACTAACATATAAACCTAGCATTTTAATATATACAGATCCGAATTTCTAGAAGTGAGCATTCTGTAACGTACCGATTGTTTATTTGCACTATACACAAAAAGTTGTTACTCTTCTACTGACACTTATATATATATATATATATATATATATATATATATATATATATATATATATATATATATATATATATATATATATATATATATATATATATATACACTTTGCATGCTGTACATCTTACAGGTAGAGTAAAATTAAAGTGAAATTTTTATTTTCTTAGATGTTTTTTGCTTCCATCTTTCTATTGTGTTTCAATTTCGAAAGCTTTCTGTACTTACGAGCGTATTTTCTTCACCCAAATGTGAAGGTGAAGAAGAACGATTTGTTTTGAAACAGCCTTTTCGGATGAGTAATTTAATACATCTAATAATCATATGAACGGATAAATTTTCAAGGTACCATTAAAAAAAATATTCTTTCAAATTATTAGGTGTACTTCTGTTATCCATTCGAAAAGATGTCAAAAGAAACCGTTCTCCTTTACTTTCATATACAAATGAAGACTTTCATGAGTGCTGAAAATTTACGGCGAAGTCAAACAAAACAGCAAGCGGAGAAGCAAGCAAAAAACGTTAAAAAGTGTTTTATGCGCACCAATTACATTTTATTAGTGAAATTTGTAGTTTAACGTTTCCACTATCAAGTTCAGCAAGCTAAAGAAGACAGAGGATGTGTTATGTGAATAATTGTGAAGAACTAGCAGAATACCCGTTCTTCACACGGGGAGAATACGTTTCACTTTGGACATAAAGGGCTTAATTTGGATTTAAACTGCATCAGAAATGTCACTGTTCGTCTCAGCAACCCCAAAAATAATGGATTCGACATTAATATCGGTCATTTTCAATCATTTGTGTATATATATATATATATATATATATATATATATATATATATATATATATATATATATATATATATATATATATATATTTAAATGGCATCGGAAGTGTTACTGTTCATCTCAGCGACTCGGAAAACTATGGATTCAACACTAATGTCGGTCATTTTCGATAATTTTTAAACATCACCCCTCCCCCTCCTCTAAGTTGCACCGTCAAAATGAAATGATCCGAAGCTCGAACCTCATCTATGTGGCATATTTGATCAAGATGGCTGCGGGTGATTCAAGAGTTATTAAGTCACAAACGTAGTCACTTTCATTTTTATTTACTTTTATATTTATCTCTTCCCTCCCCCTCCCCTAAGTTGCACCGTTAAAGTGAAATGATACAAAAACATCCCAGGCCCAAACCTCATCTATGTTTAAAATTCGAAAAAATCATTTTTCAAAACTCCGTAACTTAGAAACTATAGGACCTATCCCAAGCGGTTTAAGGAATTACACAGGAACTAGTGTGCGCTCTATCTAAAATCCATGTTTTACCATCTTCCGTTATCGGTGAAAGGAACTGTGAAAAGGAAGTTGTAGTATAAGGATACTCCTTTAAGCACTAATGGTGCATTCGTTTCTCTGGTACCGGTGAATTCTGAAACCTGGATATTTAGATAGAGCGTATACCGGTTCCTGTGTAATTCCTTAAACCGCTTGGGATAGGCACTATAGTTTCTAAGCCAGGATGTTTTGAAACGTGGTATTTCGAATTTTCGGTAGTTCATAATTCTGAAAGGAGACGTTTTTCTACCCATGTTTATTAGAACTTTTTTCTTTCATTTCGTATAAGGAACAGCCTCCAAAAGTTTTTCGGTGGAGTTACCTACCACCCTGTATATCGTTCTATCATCCACAAGTCTTTAGCCAGAATTATAAGATAAAATATAGTAAATTAAAGTATTAAAGAAAATATGACGACTTAGTAATTACCATTAGAAAGAAAATGGAGAATATTTTTTCTATGATATTTATTCGAGGATAGCTAATTAATTGCCGAAATATACTGTACAGTTTCCTTATATGAGTTGGTGGTACATTTCAGCATCGGTATCTACACCATTGATAACAAAACATGTTGATGCTAATGCTAAAGAGTCACTAAAGTCGTCTACTAGCTCATTTTCGTAACTCTTATATCTTCGACGTGACGATATATTGAAGCCCATTGTTTGGTTGTTACTTTCCCGAATTTAGTTTCTGTAAATGACATAATGTCAATTTAAACGTCACATTGTGAAATGCAACGTACTTCTTCATGGCGCCTTTACTTTCTGTTTCTTTCTTTTTAATTGGATTTAATTCCGGGTGATATGTTGTGGTGTTCGTGTTGTGTTTCGTTGCTAATTTAATAAAGCATTAACTTTATATATCATACGTTTCAGGTTTCAGAGGTGTCATAGAATCATATTTGGTTATATCGTTAGAAGAAGGCGTATTTTAAAAGTTTATTTTGTGTATTTTTCTTTAAATATTCTTGAATCGAAAGTGTTTATAGTACGAGATATTGTCGAAAACAGTTATTAAAGAGGATGGTAAATTTGGCAACAGTTCATTTCTAGAGCCATTTAAGTCTTGTGTATGTTACCGTGATACTGTGCAGACTTATTGTAGATAGAGATTGAATATCAAAAAGGCATTGGATTTTTTTTTTCCTGTGGGTGAATAATCACAAAATTTATTCCTTTAGACAGTTGTACTCGGAATCTTTCGTAAATTCGTCTCACCAACAGTATCATCATCATAGGTATTCTGCCATTATTGGCAAGTTACTTGCCGCAACTGAGAAGCTTTTATTTTCCACTTTCTTTCGCTAACCTCTTCGTTGAGTTGGTTTTGAGTTTAACGTCCCGTTCAGCAGCGAGGCTATATGAGACGTGGACCTACTGATTAACGTGGAATCCGAACCACATAAGCTCACGCCGGGAATCGAACTCGGGTCTCCCACGCCAAAGACGCTTACGCTAACCGCTTAGCCACTAAGGAGCTCACTAGCCTCTTCGTCTTCACGTACGATTTTTCTGTTGATATCGTCCATTACTTATAGTCTCCTTCGCCCCCTCTCTCTCTTTCCTGTCACCATATCCTCTAGCACGTCCCTCATGATACAGTTCCTTAGTGAATGTGTCAACCAGTTCCTCTTCTTAATAATATTTAAATTGGTCTTTTCTTCACCATTTCTAAGACCCTGTCATTCGTGTTTCGCTCGACCCAGCTAATTCTTTCCATACTTCTCCAAACCTTTGAAGTTTCCAGTCGTTTTCATCATTTTGGTATGGCGATACGTAAATCCTGTATAGGTTGATCTTCTGTTTACTTCTGGCCAATTTGTTATGAATATTTTGTTCTTTCAAATTGACTGTCTTATCTCTGTCAAAATTCTTCTGTTGTTTTAGTTTCTCTACTTAAAATCCCGTGTTTCTTACTCTCATTACTGTATACAAATTTCCTTTTTAAATTTCTTACATAAAAGACTTCATTTCTTTCGAGAGCAAATATATACTTTGTCATAGCTATCTACCAATGATTTAGGTCTTGATTTTTTTATTTCTGGAATAGAAAATGACTTAGAAAGCTTCTGTGGAGATGCTATGTTTTCTTAAATAACTAGTTGTTCCTCAACCTAGTACCAGTTACTGTTTATTTTTCCAAATCTCCGTTACTTGTATGTATTCTTCATTATCCTGGTGGCAAGGAGTAGCTCGTATTCGTGCATACGAAGGATTTGTATGAGTTAGTTTTCATACAGTAACTGCGCTCTAGCAGAACTAATACTCCTTCCTGACTTTATGTAGTCTGGAATAGTTGTTTCTACTGTTTTATTCTATTTTTATTAGTATGTTCGTTTGACGAAGTATGAAAAATGAATTTTCTGTCGCATAAAGGTATGATGGATAGCTGTGCTTTCAATAATGTCATGTTTGTTTTACGTATGCATTATTAAATGGGAGAGAGAGATTACATGGACTAGTAGATATATGAGTCGTAACTGCTTTGCGCAATTTTTTAACTGAATGTTCTTCCCGAAAGTAGATTCAAGCTCATAAACTTCTCGTAGTAAGCGCGGTGGCTTAGTGGTAAAGCGTTCATCTCTGGTGCATGGGGTCCTTGGTTCAATCCCAGCTTGCGTCGAGTAAACTTTGTGGTTGACAAACACCGTGTACATGGGTTTTCTCTGGGTTCTTCCGTTTCTTCCCACTTTCTTCATTCCACCATTTTCATTCATTTCTGATCATCATGGTCTCCTTTAGCCTAGTCGGTATAACCGTGGGACGTAAAACTTAAAGATTTCATTTCATTTTTTATCTTAGTAAGGCCTGCCACTAACTCATCAGCTTAAAATTAGGTTGGCCAGTCCTTTTCCCGTGTATGGAGTGAGTAAGTCAGTTGAAAATTATGATTAAGGATGTTCATGATTAACACTTGCGCGGTTTTAATTTCTTAACCATTGATTTATACGAAGAAATTCTCTTCTATTTCTAATGAGCTGGCGTTTTAATGGTTTTGTTTTGCTGATAACTCTATCTCGCTTATTTAAATATCTGTTTCTTTGTCAAAATGAACTTACATTAAATATAAATTTGACATTATTTAGATTCGATTCGATTTGAAGTCATGTATCACAAGTATGAGACATTGAGAGAGATTTGAAGAGAAAACTTGTTTAGCCAAACTAATAATATCCACAATAATTACTAATTATTATCAATACTATTACATATCTACTATCTGTAAAGTTTCTCGTATCTTAAAACATGAAAAGACATGTAGTAAAAACCTGCGTAGTTTCGAGGCATTCCTCACCTCTTACTCGTCGCATTTGAAGTAAACTTGGTGCTGCATAAAAGACATGATATATGAATTTTTTTTTGTTTGTCCATCCTGGTTCTAAACAGAGAATACGAACAAAAATGGATTCTACAGGATAGTTCGAAGTTCGTTCATTAATTTTTTATTGCGTAGCAAGCACTTCTTGAATGTTAAATGGTTCAAATAATTTTACTATCACCATATTTACTAATAGACTGTACATATGTAAGATATATATGTAAATGAATTAAAAATATATCCATCTCTGTCTTCTGTTGAAAAATCGAGTTTATATAATTTTGATCCTCGCTCGAATTGAGAGTATTGTCAAAGATTGCAGCAAAAATCGAAATTACTGTATTTATGGGAATCTAAGACGCCCTCAAATGTAAGACGCACCCCCAATTTTTGAAGGAAAAATTGAAAAAAAAATCCTCGAAGGTAAGACGAGCACTTGGCGAAAATGAAAAAACACACACACACACACTGCATTGATTTAAAAAAATAAAGAAGAGATTAATAAACGTGGGAACACAAATAGTTATGGGAAAATAAAGAAACATTCATGTGCATCTGCTGGTACTTTTCCTTTGCATATGTAATTACGATACAACACTTGCTAGCGTCAGTTTTATAGCAATCCATTATCGGTATCATATTATACCAGTATGTACACACACAAACAAATAATTATTTAAACTTGTTTCATTTCTTCTGTTTTGCACTCACACTCGCAAAAACAACACTGACACGTTACTGCTCATCATCTGATTCCTCATCGCATCACTATCTTCCTTCTCACTGTCCACATTCCATACAAGATCATCTTCTGAACCATCAAGTTTGTTCGTTCACTCAAAATAAACATTCTTTGCAGAATCATGACTAAAGGGATTAGCAATTTTTGGCAAGACTCCATCTAATCGGACCTAAATTTGCATAACTCAAATCTAAGATGCACTTTGATTTTGGAGGCAAAAAATCGACAAAAAGTGCGTCTTAGAATGTCGTAAATACGGTATATAAATTCAAATTTTAATTTTCAAATCAATAATAAGGATTCAAAGGTGAATACTTTCTTGTTCATTTACAATATCATCAATTCGCAGTTGAAGATCGTTAACTGTGTGCCAGTTCAAGGTTAGTTTGTATTTGTAATGTTAAGAGAATAAAATCCCACTATCAAGTTTTAAATTCATCTCATCATTTGTAATCTACAGGGTGGAGAACAAAGAATTTCATACATCATGTGTTTTATGAATATACCAGCAAGTTTTCTTCAGGTCATCGAGGAAAAGGTGAAGTGTACGTCGAAACTGTACGCAGATTTTGTTTTTGGGATACTTGAAGGAAGGAGAAGTTTAGATATACAGTTACTAAATCTCCATTTATTATATTTTTTTTTAAAAAGCGAAAATCGCTTCCTTGTACAGGGTGATTCAAAAATCCGGGAAATTGTGAAAATTAAATAATTTCATGAAAACAAATTTTAAAAAGAAAAGAATTATTTCTCTCATTTAATAGTAAAAATAATGCCATTTTAGAATACATACAATACAATTTTAATAACCGCCAGTGGCCACCTGTTACTATTTGGTACCAAAATGAACACCATCCTCTTAGGTATTGATCAACACTAGTATCATCCTATAGCTTACCGTTCCTGCGATATGGCCCCTTAAATCTCCGGAAATATGAACTTTTTTGGCCAATATCTTGGGAACGGTAAGTCATAGAGAGATGATACTAGTGTTGAGCAATACCTAAGAAGATGGTGATCATTTTAATACCAAATAGTAACTGGTGGCCACTGACCAAACTAGTGGCCACCGGTTACTAAAATTGTACTGTATGTATTCTAAAATGTCATTATTTTTATTATAAAATGAGATAAATATTTTTTTAAAAAATTGTTTTTATGGAATTTTCAAAATTTCCCGTTTTCTTGAAGTACCCTGTATAATAAGACATTCCACAGTTGTGGTTCAGAAACAACTCGGAAGTGTTTACCTGCTCCTTTGGAGAAGAAACAAAGACTAAGAGCTTTTTCGAAGTACGAGCCCAATGATAGAAAAAGTAAAGTAGAATCTGATACGTCACACACGTGATAAACAGATACTTTTAGATTGTTTCAAAATAAACCAGGAAAACGCATTCACTCAACAAACTAAGGTAAAATTGTAAATAATACGTCATCCTGGAAAATACAGAAGGCTTTAACGAAAATAAGCTGTTTCCATAAACAATTTCTTCCTCAAGGATTTACAAGGTCTTCAGCTTCCGTGAATGTAAAATTGTAAATAGAAAATGAAAGTGTTTGTGTTTTCAAGTATTGACTATAAAACCCTCTGACAATTTTACTAAATCATTCATTCTGGCAATTACTCAAGTTAGTGCTACGAGTAAGTGTGGTGGATCTGCAGCCATGAACTTATATGAATTGTAAGTACGCCTTTTGCACTTATTCTCTGTCTATCATAATGTGAAGACCTGAACATTCGACAGTCTTAACGTATACACGAGTTTGTGAACCTCATATGTTTTAAAGATCACGTTACTGGTCCTCCACCTTAATAGGTAATGTTTTGTATCTATTGCATTCGCTTTTTTTGTAAGTCTTTTTATGGTGTTGGTTACGATGATTGTTTACTCTTATTAATAAACCCTTTTGGTGGTGTTTGTCTTTGGAAATCACCATTCGATGGCGAAAGTGCAAAATGTCGTATCTCCTCTTTTTATGGAATTTTAGATTTTGGTTGCATTCAATTCCCCACATCTGAATCTACGTGTGTGCAAAAGCTCGTAAACGAAATCCCAATAATAAAAAACGTAAAAAAAACTAACTTTTAAAACCTGGTATCGCATATAAGATAATGTAAAAGCAGAACGGTTTTTTAGCTCTCCTGAAAAGTTTGGTTTTGATGAGTTACGAGGATTTGCACTTTCGCCGTCGATTCTTATTTTAAACTATCCACATCTTTTAGATTATGCAACCCAATCACCACTATGCTACTTTAGCATGAATACTACCACAATATTCATTCTATTACACTTTTTAATAAATAAATGGACCGCAAAACTTAGGCATACGTATTCAATATCCTTAGGGTACCGTCCATATAAGAATTGAGTAATTGTGGCTTGATTACGCAGATATTCCTTACATGCGTCAATTAATATTCTTCTGATACATGGGTCTCTGATATTTTCCAGAATCAAGGAGTCAAGTTAAAAATATATTATAAATTTATAAATATATTTATTACTCTTTTCTTAATTATTAAATAGGATTTTCAGTACAAATAACACTTAAGACAGGAAACACAAAATAATTATATGTATGTGAGATATATATATCTTACTTATGCAACATATTGAAAATGAAGTGCATTACTTCTGCTTTTCTGTATTGCTATCACAGATTAGGAGAAAGAGAGAAGCTCTTTTAAATCAGATTTCTGGCTCCATCTTGAAAATACTTTTCCCATGAGTCAAGCATGTCACTAAGTTTATCCTGGACAGATTTAAAATACGGAGGCAAAGATGTGCGAGATAACCTCTCCAGAAGTGGCCTTTTGTACAACTTGGAGGCTTCTTCGCGCTCTTCTCTTGTTACTGCACGGTCATCCAGATGGACCAGGTCTTTGAACCAAGATATCACGAACAGCCTGCAAAGAAATTCAAAATGTATAAGTACTCTTTATAAAATCTGAGGAAGAGAGTTGTTTCATAGAATAAGATACCTGGCACTATCATGAAAATATTTCGTATATGGTGCAGATTATATGAACGTACATTTCTTGGCTTTAAATTGTTTCCCTCACTATTCCTTGTGTTTATACGAAAAATATTAGGGGAAAAAAGCATGGTTGGATTGAAGGAGAATCGCACCAGCTTTTCTTATAAGTGCATATGTTACCAGCAATATGCGTAGAAACTTGTATATGGTACTTCTCTTAATCCAAGCCAACCAACAGCTTCTGGCAAGTTATTTTGCAGAAATAATTCACTCTTGTATAAATAATTGAATGGTTATCTATCTGGTTTAAACTAACTATACATTCCATTCCTAAATAAGTAACAAACACAGTAAAACCTTAGACGTGTTGGTGTATCAGTTTCCGTGAGACTTGATTTGATTTGATTTGATTTTGAGTTTAACGTCCCTTTCAATAGCGAGGCTATATGAGACGGGACCTACTGATTAACGTGGAATCCAAACCACATGAGCTCCCGCCGGGATCTGTCAGACTATTGAAGTTAAGGACTGATCAGCTATCATACTTCAAAGGAAAAAGAAGAGTGTGTCTGCATTACGGCGTCCACCTAACGTCATGAGAATAATTGGAGAACTATTTGAAAAACTGAAGAAAAAAGATAACGAGCTCCGTTCAAGTAAACCGGGAAAACGAAATGGGAGTTGTGTTGATCCCATATCCTACTTAAAGGAAGAAGCCGACCAATAGCCTTTAAGCCCGCCATGAAGTGTACTTTCGTTAACAAATAGAATTAACTGACTGTATCGCTGGCAGATTAGTGGCATAGGTCGGACCACTCCCTAACGCAATTTTCTTAACTTTGCTTCTATGTGTAGTAGCAGTATCTGTACACATTGAGTTGATTTTGAGTTTAACGTCCCTTTCGGCAGCGAGGCTATATGAGACGAGACCTACTGATTAACGTGGAATCCGAATCACATGAGCTCCCGCCGGGAATCGAACACGGGCCTCCCACGCCAAAGGAGCGTACGCTAACCGCTTAGGCATGAAGGACCTCTGATGTATACACGTACCCAAAAATTTGTTATCAATATGGTTCTTGTGGAAACCAAAGTTGCTAAAAAATTCAGACGGCCACTCAACCCATTCCATTTCGTAACTCGATTGCTTTATATTAGCAATTAAAGTTAGTCCAAAGATAGTGAAAGTAGTGGGAACATTAGCAATTTAAAATATGTAAAAAGTCTAATTTATCTCTACAAAAGGATTTAGTATAATGACGTTAGATGATGCTAAAAATAAATAAGTAAAAAAATAAGAAAGAAAACCCAAGCGCCTGGGTGTGTTTGAAAAACCACGTAATATTATCCATTAATGAAATTAAATAAAATATTAAGCTTTGTTTTTTTAAGTTTTAAGAAAATGACCATTAAATGACAGAGAGATGATTTTTTGTGTTTTCAACATGACTGTAACTTCCTTAAGAGCCTGACATACTAGAAATAATACAAAATGTACCATTTTTCTTTTGCTTGTTTTTCATAAGTGAAAGAAGATAATGAAATGAAACTTCATTTGCAATCATAGATAATGTTATACTACAACAGCAAATATGAACCTGAAGAATTTTCAGTGTTGCCAGAATAATATTTCCCCCAAAATCTAAGTTAAGGCAGCGACTAGAGGAACGAACTCAACTGCATTTGATTACGTATCAAGTTGTTTTGGAATCCTGTGTACTACTTTTTAAATAATAGTTTTATTTAGTTTATAATAAACAAAATAGTTTTAACATAGTTGTTCACATGATACCCAAAACAACATGATACGTAAACAAATGCAGTTGAGTTCGTTCCTCTAGTTGCTCCTGTAACTTAGATTTTGATTTTGATGGAATTGTTATTCTGACAACACTGTAATTTCTATGGATGGCAACAATGAAAATTCTTGAGGTTCATATTTTTTGTTGTAGAATAACATTATCTATGATTGTGGTAAGGTGCATTTCATTATCTCGTTTCACTTACGAAAAACAAGCAAAAGAAGAATGGTAAATTTTGTATTATTTTTAGTATGTCAGGCTCTTAAGAGTCTTCATCCCGGCGAAATTAAAATACCGCTAATTTTACAGTAATTATGTGATATCTTCAAATAGATAAAAGATGATTGAAATATGGAACAAGAGTGCCCTAGACAATATTATTTTGCGTGAGGTACCGTTATCACAAGTCACCTAATGGCTTTCCGCTTTCAGCTGTTTAGAAAGGCGAAAATAAATGCCGATTTTTAAAATGGCTCGAAATCGAAAGCAGATAAGTGAGTCGTGATAACGGTTTCACATGTAAGCGCTCTTGTTCCACATTTCGATTATCTTTTATCTATTTGAAGATATCACATAATTACTGTAAAATTAGCGGTATTTTAATTTCGCCGGGATGAAGACTTAACTGCTTATGGCCATAAATGGTGTTTAAAAATGATCTAAAGCTAATACGGTTTTGAAAGCAATGCCCAGTGTTTGCTTACCTGTACTGCAAGTACTCGTGGAAGGTTCCTCCATTGAGATAGCTTGGCGCTGCAGAGTTGCCCATGAGGCTGAGATACTGAAGGTTGGGGAAGCTGTCGTGTAGATTTTTGATAAATGGATAGAGTCTTGTTATCCTGTTGTGATTGATCCACAGCAGCTGGAGACTTGGCAGATGAGGAAATACGATGTCTGAGTCGATGTTGTTGTGGTCCAGAATCAGTGAGGTCAAGTTTTCAAACTCCGATAAGAAATTAAGTTTGCTGTAAAGAAAGAAAAAAAATGGAAGCCGTTACTGGGTTATAGAACATAGATAAGGAAAATTAAAATATCTAGATTAATAGTTGCATTTAAACGTAGTTCGTTGATTATTTTTTTCGAAGTCTTTTACTAATAGAACAATAGAACACATGCCGTGTCAAAGACAGAAAAGAAAGTTTTATTATTATTTTACGTATATTAGTTTTGCGAGCTGTTTGATGTCAAGGGACTCTCGATTGAGCGTTTCTGCTCTCATTTTTCCCAGGCCACTTTGCGCTCAGTGACGTCAAGTGGAGGTATCGCCAAGGATGTTATAAAATAGAGGATCTGCCCATACAACAAAATCGTGAAGCCATACATATCCTATGATTAGTGATTTTCTTACCTGTGAAATGTTATTTCGGGTAATTTCTTCTCACTTATATTTATACACCCATACGCACAGCATGTAACCATTCTATAATATAAATCTGAAGCAACAGCTTAAATAAAAATAAACGACAGACACACTACATGTCTATCATGAAGATCCCAATGTTTTGAGCCAACATATATGGCGGAAACGAGAGTAACCAATCAGAAATGCCAATGACAGGTTGTTTTTCGGCTCTATTAAGTTAATAGGATGAATATATACATGGGCAGATTCTCTATTTTATAGCATCCTTGGGTATCGCCAGGTATCGTTCAAGAACAAGTGAAATACTGCATACGTAATTACGCTAGTTGGTATACTGTTTCAAGATGGACAAAAGTCCCTCCACATGACGAATTATTTGCGAATTTTTCAATTTTGAGCCCTCCATTCGATAGAGGATCAAAAACTATCTGAAAGAAGTGGTGGAATTTTTCGCGTCACTCTTACCTTGTCCGAGATATTGGTCAAAAAAGTTCCGATTTCGGGAGATTTAAGGAGCCATATCTCGGAAACCCGTAAGTCATGGAGAAATGATATAGATGTTGATCAAAACCACTATTAATTCAATACCAGTACCAGTTATTGGTTCAATAATTACTGCGTGATTAGTTAATTTAATCAAATAAATTTAATGTACAATTTCGTACTAATTTCGAACAAATTAATTCTTTTTAAGTTCCTTCTGACAATGCTCTTTGAGCATTCTCAACTGGTTTAAGCTCAAGTACATTTTTTTTTAATATATAAATACAGTTGCAAAAAGTTAAAGTATGGAGTGGAGTTAAAGATGGGAGGCAAAGTTTCTCTAATGATTGATTTATATGTAAGCTAAGGGATCAGTTAATAAATGCAAAAGAATAATGATGGTTGAACAATTGATAGGATAAAAAATTGGAAAAAATAGGAGAATTCCGAAAAGAACTGTGGACATGATACCCACATCAGGTGCATATATACTGTGTTGAGTCTGCTATCCTTCGCTGCAGCAGAGATACGCTTTCTGCATTAAGCAACCGCGCACTATGCTAAATTATCAAGATAGCTCAAGTTATTTCCAATTTCAGTTCAACAGCCTGGTTACATACCTGAAATTGTTATGACTCAAATCCAGCGTTCTGACAAATATGCCAAAGCTGTCAACCAGATTGTAGGGTACATCCTGAAGGTTTTCGTAAGCCAGTGTCAGCCTTGAGTCATCTTCCATCGTGGAATAATCATCTTCCTCTTCCTCCTCCTCAACTTCATCTCGGAGATCAACAAACACTAATCTAGCCAACGACGTCATTTCGGGAGGATCGTCCTCTGTCCTGTTAGAAACAAAAGTTCTCATGAGAAAAGGAAATGTATATATCTTCAAACATGAACTTGCAATGTTCTCCCTAACAACTAAGCTTATCAATACATGAGCTGTTTAATCACAAGGAAATATTAAGTTATTCAGAGTGATAAAGGGGTTGATCTAACCATATAAAATATATTTCGAAAAGTCTGTGTTTATTAGCTGTTTGACCCACACTGCGTATAAACAAGTGGTTTATCGATCAGAGAAAATTCGATATGGAGATTGCACAGCCTGATGACGTAGTAATACGAAGGAGTTTCGTTGTGCTGAAAGAAGATAACTATTTCTTCTAAGTCAGTAGTAATTAAAGTTTGTTTTGAAGAGAACGGAGAGAAGTGAAACCTACAGAACGACTTACTAACAGAACCTTATCGTGCCTCACCACAGTTTTACGGAGAAGTGACGTTGAAAATATGTTTTATAGTGATGTACAGATTTCACTCTGATCCCTAATACTTTGCACGATGAATTTGCCTATCCTAAAATTTTGCTTTGCTAAGTGTCATCCCATTCCCAATTTGGTAGATTATATATAATTTGTAATTTTCGACTTCCGTTTTTTTATATATTTTTTTTTATTTATTCTCTCCAAGAGTTTATTTTATTTTATTTATTTATTTTTTAAGTCTCATCTCCTAAAATTGTACCATATCAGATCGAAATAACCCATGAGAAAGATTGGCTAAATTGAATAATGCTAAATGGTGCCCCTAGCAACCTCAAGTTTTGAGTGCATTTACAATATACAGTATGAGATAAAGGTACCTTGTAAGTGTAGAATACCAGAGTCTTATTAATAAATCGTTTACGAACGTCCAACGACACATTTTTTGATGTTAGTAATCCTCTTTTCCTATTAAATGCTTGTTTAGCCTGCGATATTCTGGAACTTATTTATAGAACATTAGGATTACTTTGTATTTATGTAGAAGTAACGTAAATAATCATTCTCATATTGTAATCACCATAGAAACTTGATATACATCCTACTACGTGTTTTGTCACTAACTTTGCACGAACTGATCGAATTTTGTTCGATGCTCAAAGGATGTGATTCTCTGTACAATGCCGAAAACAATATGTCAAGTGAACAGTTTGTTCAGAAGTTATTAAAATAACATGTGTATTCCTATTTTTGCTAATGATAGTGCAAGAATGGAAAAACACTGAATAAATACTACGCTGTATTAGCAGATTAAATCTAATTGAACTAAATGAAAGAATAAACTAATTGTAAACAAACGCAAAGTTCATTTCCTCGTGGGAGGTCGTGTCTCGTTTTAGTGCATTTGTTAACGCGAAACAAGATAAAAGAACTGGAACTGTTTTCATTTAGAAATATTTCCTGTTTTCAATACATTTGTCATTGTTATTGCTGACATATGTCATTAAAATGATCGATTAGGAGCCACACAGTCTGGACACGGAACTCTTTATCACAGTCACGTTTACGAAAGTGAACTTGGAACGATCGGTCATCTTTTCTTTCTCGCTGAGTGACCCCGGCGAGAGATTATCTCTGTTAAGCAAGAACGCTACCTTGGGTACTTTTCCTCAGTTGCCCCAGATAACTCAAAGCGGCCATCTTCGTATTCGAATAACGAGTACAGAATACTGTTAGCAACAGATGGTAGGAAGTCATCACTAACTTTTTTTTTATCGTCATAAATGGCCTTTGTCCCTTTGGAATATCTACAATGGTTGATTTTCACAAAATGATGCATCTGGTCATCGGATTCAAGAATTCTTTAAACGAGGACACGGTACTCTTTGAATTAACTAATATAACTCGGTATACAATGGTTTTGCAGCAATTTTAAAAAGGAATAAATATGCAGGGGGATAGATGTAACCGTTGTGCATACGTAAATTTTCAGAGAAGAAACAGACGTATAAGAAGTTTTTCATGTAATATTTACTTACGTTCCACATTTCAAATACATGGAAGTAACTTTCCGAGATAAGTTAAGTCCCTAGTATGTGCCACTCTTGTGTAAACACTTTCTTTAGCAATTAGTGTCCCAGTGTAGCCTCCTCAAATTTTGATTTTGACACTACTCCCAGACAAGATTTTCTGGATACTCTGTTTCTGATTCTCCATTTTTTTTTTTTTTTTAAGAAAACGGTATTCTTTTCCTGTAATCACTCCATATTTTATGATTTACTTGTAGTATTTTATTTCTGTGGCGATGAATGTTTGGGTTTGTAAAGCAATAATGTTTCTTAATTTCTGAGACATTTGTCCAAATAGTATTTGCTGAGAAAACATACAGGGTGTCTCTAAAGTACCCTGACATAGGATAACTCTATTATCATCAGTTATAACGAAATGTAAGAGGGGAAGCCATCTCCAAATATGATGTTTTCAATCTAAAGTGAAGAATTAATTAAATCGGGACTTTTGAGACACCCGGTATATTAATGTCATAACTTGAAACTTTTCCTTTAAATAAACAGAAAGAATTTCTTGATGTCTTTAATGTAATTTCCTTACAAAAAGAAACTTTTTTTCTTCCCGCATTTAGATTTAGAAAAGGGTTTACTAGTAGTCATTTTCTCTCTCTCTCTCTCTCTCTCTCTCTCTCTCTGCAGCGATAATCCTTTAGGTTTATTAAATCATAATGTTTCTTGATATCTTAGATTGATAACTTGCCCACGAATGTAACTCCGTCAATCAGCGTCTCTTAGCGAAACATGATTTATATTTTTATTATATTGCGATGTGAATAACCAAGAGTTTATTGAACACGTTGCGACGTAGTTTTATTTAAGAATAATTGCATCAGCCAGAAAAGAGATGTTGATCATATAACCTTGGATCATATGATCATCACGGTTATATATTCTAATGAAACCATACCCACACATGCATTAGTCATTAAATGTTGCATTACTAATTTCAATTTCAAAATAAAATCTACTTGTTGTTGGCAAGTTTTTACATATTGTCCTTTGTTTCGTGATTCTTGTTCACATGTTTCGGCGCACCATCTCCAAAGGGGGTCTGAGGTTCAACTGTAGCGATAACCTTCTTGCTATCACGCTTCTAAAACATCGAGTTCAAAGATGAAGACTGCCTACTCATTTAATTCTAACGGTCTTGAGTGCGTACTTGCTTTTGTTTATAAATAAATACTTTTCACTAACACACTCTAGTTGATGACTATCGTATTTCAAAACAAAGCATTAATTATCAGTTATAGGATTGCTGTGTCATCTTGTCCGATTCAGACGTAGAAATTGTAGAACTTCGGGAAGAAAAATAAGTAAAGAATTTTATATGAGAGGAAGAAGAATACGACAATTTGTCGTTGATACTTTATATTGTTTACTATGATAGGTACGTGTAATTGTCGTCTCATAAAAGTACATACTCTGTCCTTGGATCTGTTTGGATACAGTTTTTGTGACGTACAAAGAAATAAATTCTATGTATGTTACCGAAAACGGACTTCACATTTCAATTTATTTCGAAGTTATATGCGAAAGAAAAGTCCTTGATCCGCGCCGATGTAACTGTGTAGTTTTTATATATAGGGTGGTAAAATAATATACCAACAATCTAAAACTGGAAGAGGTCATAGGCAAGAAATTAAGCAAACAAACAAACAAACAAACAAAGGATAATGAATATAATTCGAAAGCGGCATTTTTTTTCTTTTTTTTTCATCTGAGAGACATTGAAAAACCGGCAAAGGCGTTGATATAATGTCGAATGGACGCAGAAAGACATCGCTCTGGGTCAAAAGACTACATTTACTAGGTGCGACTTTCTGTGTAATGACTTACAGATGGGAACGGAGTGATTGCCACGCAACGGGAATCCCCACAGATGGGAAATGCGTGAGTGAATTCTCTCATCTGTCTGTAAGGATCTCCGTATTGCAGCGAACATTCCGCTCCCATCTATGCGTCATTGTATTTGTCGAGTGTGGCTTTCTGTGTAATCTTTTGACCTAACAGCGATATCTTTTTCGTCGTCCATGAGATATTCGGCATTATACCAACGCCTTTTAAGTTTTCCAAGTTTTTCGCTAACTCACTTTCTCAACGTCTCTCAAATGAAAATGGTGTACTGTGTGTACTATAAAAGAAAATCTGTAGGAAGTGTTATACTTTTCCCGGTCATTATTACTCTTTCATGGCCAAGAGCCTAATACGCGTTTTTTTCTATGCGTGTGGCCTGGATCGCACTTTTTGTGTG
This sequence comes from Thermobia domestica, assembly GCF_964235325.1. Lineage (NCBI taxonomy): Eukaryota > Metazoa > Arthropoda > Insecta > Zygentoma > Lepismatidae > Thermobia > Thermobia domestica. Next base: position 384,262,336 of record NC_137455.1, on the reverse strand, counting down.
TGTTTGGTCCCTTCCATTGACATTGTTCTTCATTGTAGACATACACAAAAATATTTGGGCTTTTCTTTCAAATATGACCAATTTCATTTAAATACTATCCAAAGCGACGTAATGGGGGCTCAGTGGTAGAGCGTTCACCTCCGGTGCTTGGGGTCCCTGGTTCGATCTCAGCTCGCGCCGTGTGGACTTTGTGGTGGACAAACACCGTGCTCGTGGGTTTTCTTGTAGTTCTCCCGTTTCATCCCACTTTCTTCATTCCACCATTTCACTCATCTCTCATCATCACCGTCTCCTTTAGCCTAACCGGCATAATCGTGGGACGTAAAACTTAAAGATTTCATTTCATTTTTCCAAAGCGACGTAATACCATTTTAAAGTATGATATTATTTCTATGGACATGCTGTATATTGAAGAAATACTTGTAACAAAGCGTGCTTAAGTTAACATATTGTGTCAAATGCTGTAAATTACACAATAGCGAACATCGTTATCACACTCCACGAGATAAAAATGTGTAATTATCTTTTAATTTGCGGCAAGTGTTTAATCTGCTACTTATCAACAACGAAATTGGATCAGCATTGATTTGATAGCAGGCGTATCGTTGGAATTGACAAGCAAGGATATCCTAATGGAAAATTTTCCTCTTTGTACCTCTTGCAACTCATGTCATAACCTCATTTGATTTTGAGGTCACTTTTTCCATGTATTTTTTGCTAATAATTCTGACATCACTCCTTAATACAGTTAGAGTTGATAAATGATGACCTCGCGTTAGGATTATTTCAGACTTATTTGATCTACATCTTAATATAGACAATTTTATTTATTTATTTCTCCTTAATGCTTTGTCGGCACCGATGCTACAGTATATAGAATGAGACTTACAGTTTCAAACACTGTAGTGTGTTCGATGCTCTCCCACCGAAAATAGAACCCGTAACATCGTGCACTTAAAGGCCAAAGGCACGTGCTGTAGATAGGATGCCCATAGGTGGGCTATAGGGTGCAGATTGCACCTATGAAATTTTGTGGAAAATATAATTTTTCATTCAAAATGTCACAATCGAGGCCTTAACATGAATAGCAGTTTAAAATAATTAATTGCCACAACAAAGAATCCGTGTAAATGGATATAAAGTGAATCTGTTTAAAAGGAATGGGGCACAATATATCAAATGAATTAGCGTCCTATATATTTGATGCAAATCCGCGTAGAAACTCTACATTTTTGGAGGGGATTGTGCCCAAGCATTTAAAATGGATTGGCACCACTAGCAGTAGCCATTAGACCAAAGAGGTGGGCACAGAAAATCTGAGAAAAAACAAGGAAACGGGATATTTTCGTGGAAATTACACTGTGCTTTTGTATTACTGTTGATTTCTCCTTCATATATGGTAGCCCGTCCCACGTATCATTTCAATCTAGACATTGTTCTCATCGTTTTATTCATCATCACATAGTTCCGAAGTTAACGTGGGTCAAGTAATGAAACTATCATGAAAGCAATGAATATATCATCATACAACTACTTGTTGTTTGAGGGGGGGAGGGGGGAGGAAGATTAATTTTGTTCCTTTATAAAATGGTAAATTAAATTGTGTACATGCTTAATTTCCGAGTATCCGTTCGCAGTACAGATAACCTGAGTCTATTCTTTGTTCCGAAATCTAGATTTGGAATAATCAAAAGGCCGCTCATAGAGACTTTCTGCTGGATTCAACAGACGTCATTCTACCATAGGTACTATTTATTCCTGAAAGAACTTTCCGGTTATCATATGTAAAATATTGTGTATAAATGTTCATCATATATTGTTAGTACTTTTCTAGTAATATTCTGTTGTTATATATAACAACAGATTATCAATAGAAAAGTACGGGGGTAAGTCAAAAATTATCAGCAATTTTGACATAACTCATCTTACATTGTTAATACTACTGACCTCTGCCCTCATTTATTTTATTGTTATGCTGTTGTGGGTATGCTATGCAAGTTTGATCCTAATTCCTCCATTTATCTTCCTTTTGTTGCAGATAGATCATGGTCGCTCCATTACAAGTTTGCACCAAAGATGAACAACGAGAAGTGATCCAGTTTTCGTAGTCGGAAGTTGTATCAGGAACCATGACTAATTTCCAGATCATGTACCACTTCATCAATAGTTACTCGTCTGTTTAACAGAACAATATGACATCCACGCTCAATGTTGCCATCATTTGTAGCCGTAGAGGTCATCCGGCCCCTTCCTTGTGAGTAACACTTGTGGGCATTTTTGAATTTTTCAATCCATTCGTAGACATTCCTTTACGACAAGACACTGTTTCTGTATTGTGACGAAAGTCTTTGATGGATTGCAGTCCCTGATTAGTGCTCGTTGTTCTCCTTTAGTGCAACTTTCTAATGGAGCGACCACGATCTATCTGCAACAAAAGGAAGACAAATGGAGGAATTAGGATCAAACTTTCATAGCATGGCCACAACAGCATAACAACAAAAGGAAGACAAATGGAGGAATTACGATCAAACTTTCATAGCATGACCACAACTGCATAACAACAAAAGGAAGACAAATGGAGGAATTAGGATCAAACTTTCATAGCATAACCACAACAGCATAACAACAAAAGGAAGACAAATGGAGGAATTAGGATCAAACTTTCATAGCATGACCACAACTGCATAACAACAAAAGGAAGACAAATGGAGGAATTACGATCAAACTTTCATAGCATGACCACAATAGCATAACAACAAAAGGAAGACAAATGGAGAAATTACGATCAAACTTTCATAGCATGACCACAACAGCATAACAACAAAAGGAAGACAAATGGAGGAATTACGATCAAACTTTCATAGCATGACCACAACTGCATAACAACAAAAGGAAGACAAATGGAGGAATTACGATCAAGCTTTCATAGCATGACTACAACAGCATAACAACAAAAGGAAGACAAATGGAGGAATTACGATCAAACTTTCATAGCATGACCACAACTGCATAACAACAAAAGGAAGACAAATGAAGGAATTACGATCAAACTTTCATAGCATGACCACAACAGCATAACAACAAAAGGAAAACAAATGGAGGAATTACGATCAAACTTTCATAGCATAACCACAACAGCATAACAATAAAACAAACGAGGACACAGGTCAGTATCAACAATGTAAGATGAGTTAAATGTCAAAATTGTAGATAATTTTTGACTTACCCTCGCATTAACAAAAAAAAATGTTTAGTAAATTTATGGCGAAGGCGCGTATACTAACAATATGAGTATAAGAAACCTTACGAAGCTTTAAATTCATAGCAAAATTAGTATAGATAAAGTACACATTACATTGAAAGTTAAGGGAATGTATTGCACTGAGAATTTGTTTCCAAGAATTCTAGTACACGTGAGATAACTTTGCTCAACTTCTTCACGAGATTGGCATGCTAAATATCAATCAATCATCACCGAGGCAATTAAATTGAAACTATTAACGTTATCTCCGAATGAATATGGCTTTGATTTAATCAGATCACATACCACGTCGTGTAAAACGTGCCATCATTAACTGTGAATTTCATTTTCTTATCAAGTCCTTTCGTTAAAATTACTTATTAAATGGGTCATCGATAAGAAATTGAATCCTTAATTACAACAAGATTTACAGATCGTTAATCCTTCTTACACCACGTAGTGAAAGATATTAGAAATTAAAGTAACATGAAAACAATCAGTTGTTATCGCTCAATCAGAAGATAATTTCAAATCTGGCATTACTGTGTTGATATTTTGCACTGGTGTCTCTGGCATGTTAAATTTGGGGGGGGGGGGAGGGACATCAAAGAAAGTGATTTAAATGATACTACCTAGCCCAACCTGTGTGTCTTCGATTCAATTTCTTACTTTTCTGCTTACCTTCACGGACCCCCTAAGGTATATCAAGAAGTCTGTTATAATCGTTTCCCAGCCTGAATATTATATTCCAAATAAATATAACTACAGTAGAGCGTCGATTATCCGAAGTAATTGGGGGACATGGGTGTTCGGAAAACTGGTTTGTTCGGATAATCGAACTGTACATGTTTATTTGCCAAAAAGAAGTACTGTACAGTAAATTTATTCATAAAAACAGGCATCTCTTTAAAGTATTACAAAGTAACGTACAAAGGCAACGCCTTATGAAGGCCCCATTAGAAGCAATGTTCCGCCAGCGGTGGCTCAGTGCGGCGACTACTGTGGGAAACTTGGTTTGGGAGTAAGGGGGATGATGGACGGTAGGGTGGGAGAGTAACAGGTGCGAGCGAGTACACAGTTCGGTTAAGCGGTCGTTCGGATAATCGACGCTCTACTGTATTATTATTTACGGTATATGTTATTCTGTTGTTAGTATATAAATTAAATTAGAATAAAATATTGAATATTTTGTACTTCAAAATATTGGAGGGGACGCGTGATATTTTGTTCAACCAAACGTGTTGTACAGCGGGAGACACTTCTAAATGGTACAGCCATATGGAGATTTACGGCTAAGGTGTACCATTTAGAAGTGTCCCCCGCTGTACATGTCTTGCACAACATTGCCAAGTGACACATCTCTTTACTAGACATTTGGTTAAACACATATACAGTAGAGTTCCGAAAACTAGGCCTAATGTGGACCGAAGGGTGGTCAAGTTTGTGAAAATGCCGGGTTATCGGGAGTGGAGTTTAGAAAGAAGTACGAGTGTTTCCTCAGAAAATACAGTACTGTACTTGTGTGTATTGGACACTTGAGAACATAACAGAAAATAAATTGCCCAATTACCTTTAAACAAAGGAAAAATACGTACTTTATGAAGGTATAGAGCCTTTGCTATACATGAAAACGAAAATTGATGAATACAAGATGTACAGTAATTTACCTGATAACATAGACCTAAGACAAATAACCGGCAATGACCTTGAACTGGCAGAGTGTTTTCGCCCTGTCAGAGTGGGGCAGAGTTATCCGCACTGTCGGGTTATCGCGTGCCGAGTTTTAGGGACTCTACAGTATTTCAATTGTTACTCACAATTTAAATTCTAGCACGAACTCATTGAATCTATCAAGCAACCGAAGTCCTGGAAAACGCAGTTACTAATTCTGTCCTCAAGAAACTTACATTTTCTTCCTTCATTACTTGAAAATAAATTCTCATCTCCTTCTGCCCTCCGGTTGATAAATTGCATTAGACGGTATAGTCATGTGATTGCAAAAGTTCTATTTAATTCCAACAGAAATATAATAATCTTATAAATTGTGTTAATATTTTAAATCTCCCCCTCCCCAATCTGTTTTACACATTCAGACATATACGAAACAAAATCTCTCAAAATTAAAAGAGAAAAAAGAAACTCCTAAAATTAACCCTGTTTTATTCGACTTTCGCATATCTCCCTGATTTTTCTTAATGTATTAACTAAAGTAGAGGATATAGTAGTCTAGTGGTTGGACTCACGTCCGCGTGGTTCCAGGTTCGATACCCAGCCGGTGCTTTCCAGTTTTCGGCGTGCACCCAGCGTCGTGAGGCAAACTGAGAAGTTAGGTGTCTAAAAGACATGACGGCTACTAGGTCTTGAAATCTGATACTCCTGTTAAAGACAGGATGACGCAAGGGCGCCCATCAGGGAGGGCAAGGTGGGGCGCTTGCCACCACCGAGAGGAAACTGTACTTGAGAATATTGAAAATCCAATAGAATTCTTACATTAGTTACAGCAAAATTTGAAACTATTTTTGAAACGTCGCTTATACTTGCCCCCCCACTTGAAAACCACAACATGGGCGCCCTTGGGACGACGCAGCGCACTGACCACGTGTTCGTTGCCAGGCTGGATGTACTAGAGACCTGCACGGGCCGAATTTTTCGGCCCGAGCCCAATCCAGCCCGAACGTACCTAGGCCCGGCCCAGCCCGGGCCCGAAAAGTTTTGGAGATTTTCGGCCCGAGCCCGGCCCGGCCCGATAAGTTTTTCAAAATTCTTGGCCCAAGCCCGATAAATTTTACAAATTTTTGGCCCGACCCCGGCTCAATAAATTTTTGAAAAATTATCTCGAGCTAGTGTTGTAAAAAAACGGTTTTTTTTCTGTGAAGTTTTTTTCCAATAAAAAACATCGTTCTTTTTCATGTTTTTTTTCAAATGTCTGTTTTTTTTCTGGCAGCTATTATTTATTGATTTATCTTAAAGATTATTGAAATAATCAATAGAACTTGAATCGAAGCCCTCGTAACTTACAAATCGTTTGTTTCCTTGTACCTATACGAGCAAAATCGTGTGATTATTCCATTCGGACCCAGATCATTTTTGGCGTTTTCCTACTTTGTCAATTAGTGACTTATTGCTCAAAAACCATTTACCCTATTGATATGGTTAAGACCTTGTTTTTTAGAAGAGGAATGTGGCTATTGTTTGGTGTACATTACATTGCAGTGTTGCGAGCGGGTGGGAAATTACTGAGGAAAATGTAGGGGTGAAAATTTACAAAAAATCCCTAACCGAATTTCAAGATTTTTGTATCTAGCACCACTGATGCCATATGGGTCTAAGTCACCTAAAAAAAATCTTTGGTGCGTTGACAAGGTACAGTGAAAATCTAAAGTCGCTGGCTTCCATTCAAAGAGAGAAAGAAAAAATTATCTGTTTCCATACACATGAAATGTTGACACTTTTTACGCCTCAGAAGCAAAAACCAACAGATATGCCGGGGCTACAGCTTCTCCAATTATCCTATTGAAACTTTTTATGGTGCGTTCTGTAGGCTAGAGAGAAGGCTTTCAGGTAGTGGTACATTTGTTGCAACGTAGCGAGCAAGAGGGAAATAATAGAGGGGAAAGGGAAATTTGCCAATTTTTTTTTACTTAAAATCAGGAATTAATTGTTTTGGCTGGAAACACTGTCATAAAACAGACGTAAAGTATCTGAAAGTAAACCTTCGTACCCAAAGAATACTTCCTACAAGTATCATGGCGATATCTAACAAAGTAAGCATGATTTTTTTTTTTTTAAATCTCATTCTACCTCAGAAATTCACAATTTTCTTAACATTTACAGAACATACTTTATTATAAGCCTTAAGTGTACTTCCCCTAATTATTCTACCGAAACTTTTTATGGTGTGCTGTGTAGGCCAAGGACGAGGCTTTCAGACAGTGGTACGTTTGTTCGAATGTAGCCAACAAGAAGGAAATAATAGAGACAAAAAGGGATTTTTTCACAAAATTTCTCCCTAAAATCGGAAATTAAAATTTTCTGTAGCTGGCAACAGTGCTAGCAGACACACACAAACTATCTTAAAAGAAGCTTTGGTATCCCTATAATATACCCTACAAGTATTGTGACAATATCTAATAAAGTAAGCAGGTCATTAAAAAATATTTCAGTCTACCTAAAAAAAATCACAGTTATCTTTCCACTTAGAGAACAAGATCTACTGTAAACCTTAACTGTACTTCCCCTAACTATCCTATTGAAACTTTCTATAGTGCGTTGTGAAGGGTAAAGACAAGACTTTCAGATACTGGTACTTTTGTTCCTATGTAGCCAACAAGAGGGATATAATAGACAAAACACGTAACTTTCCCCTAACATATTGAATTAAAATTTTCCGTAGGTGGCAACACTGCTACCAGACAGACGAAAACTATCTTAAAATAAACACTGGTACATTACTAATATATCCTACAAGTATCATGGCGATATTTAAGAAACAATGCTTTTAATTACCAAAAATATATTTCGATGAAGAGAAAAGTAGGGGAAAATCAAGAGTTAGAACCTTAATCCGAATTTTTCGTGCTTCCCCTAATTACCCCACTGTAACGATATGTACCCGAGTTTGTTCAGTAAGAACAAATATTCGACTGACGTAAGTTGACTTGCATTCCGACGTATAGGTACGGTTTATAACAAAAAATTCGAATTTTTTGCCCAAATTTAAGGAGATTTTAATCTCCGTAGTTGGCAACACTGCGCGCAAGCCCGTCCAATTGATGTCAACAATTAGGTATCCATCGGACGTATCTACCTGACAAGTCTTAAGGAGGTCTCTCTACAACGAATGAAGCTACAGGGGAAAAGTAATAAAGAAAATTCGAAAATTCTCGAATTTTTGACTGGGGTGAAATTTGAGAGGGAAATTCGACACACAGAAGAAAAAGAAACTAAAATGATAAACTATGGACCAACCATATTTGGCAAGAAATATATATATATACCGATATCTTAATTAGTGACCATACAGGAGCGGATTAAAAAATTGACATTCGTATGTGCCACTTTGGCCACCTGGGTCCGAAAGGGTTACGAGTGTACATTTAATTACATTTTTTGACTACTAACTTGTGTTGTTGTATTAATTATAGTCTTGACTAATAATAATATCGTTGTTGTAAACAATCACAATCTCTCCTTTTTACATCTTAGTTCCAATACTGATGCTGAGAAATGCAGGGTGTTTCAAAATGAATATCGGGGAATTAAGTCTTCTCAGTACTTATTACATTTTACGCACAATTATAAACAATACATCAAATAAAAGAACACCTCAAACAGTTTTTGCTTCAAGTGTTCGATGTGAGCTTCATTCGTCACATGGCACACATAGAGTCAATAGGTGAGAAAGGCCCATAAACTTTCCGCCATATGGCACAAAACATTCAATTCACACAGACGGTTGCACTGTAACTACAGATTCAGTCTTTGCAAAGTTAAAACACACAAAGCTTTCTGGTCTCTAGTCTCCATCTTTGCTACTTGCTCTTTCTAACGGCAGACAGAGGAAACAATGCATGACATGCGTGTGTACAAAACTGTTTGAGTTGCTCTTTTATTTGATAATACTTATAATTGTAAGTTAATTGTAATAGATACTACAAAGTTTCAAAACCCTAATATTCATTTTGAAACACCCTGCATTACTTCAAATTATGTCATCCTATATTCATGTCTTGTATGTACACTCATGTTCAAGATTATTGCTGTATGTCTATAAATATGTTGTTGTAGGAATATAATTTGATAACGAATCCGCTTGGTATTTCTTATAATATTAGTATGTGTATAATCGGCAAAGACATGTATGTGGCAAATTTCATGTCAAAACAGCAGTAAATAAGAACAATAAAACAAAAATAAAACTTTCTTTCCATTTAGCAACAGTTTCTTTTACTCTTTCTCATTTTCGTATTTATAATTCTTTTCCTTTGAAATTTACAACAAATATACATTTTCCGATTATACACGTAATATTAAAAGTACCCTGCAAAATCATTATCAAATTATATTCTTACAAGAAGACAGTTATAGATATGCGACAATCATTGTGGACATGCAGTGGCGGCCGGTGGATTGTGGTTTCGGGTGTTGCAGTACGAACGATAAGAGACAGAAGATATAAAGTTGACTCATTGACTAATCAGCATAACTTTAGATGCAAATGCTATGTGACATGTTAAAATAAATAAAATTCTGTTTTAAAAATATAAAAAATGCAGAACATTTTATCCGATTAATCACCTTAATTAATTAGTAAGTTCATTATCCTCTCTTTTATTGGAGCAGATCTGCCTAATACATGCTGGTTGAACTCTGGTATTCTTATTGTCAGGTCTTTTTCGATAGAAAGCATAACCAATGGTGATAACCTTTCTTGCAACATTCAATTCCTTTAAAGTGTCAATTCTTTTTCATGTAGAAAATTACTTTTTCGTCTTTTGCTGACGCCATAGATACAGTTAATATTAGTTTCAGAAGCTTTGCCGATTTACTATATATTTTTTCTTGATTATTGCGAACGATTCATTCTAGCAAACTCAGTCCCTAACAGTAATCCGTATTCCTCTTCAGCGTTGACTGAAGAGAGTTCGTACCAGAGATTAGTGTTATAAAAAAAATGTACATTGAACACATCCACAGTTTATCCAGGAAAATTTAAAATAAATTGAGGAAATGTATCTGGTGCAAACAACACTACTGCCATAATATATCCTGTAAATTTAAACTGGATTTTTTTTTTTTAACATTCTCCTGAATTGCCCTTTGCTTGTTTTGTCTAAGCCTTAATTGAAAATTTTTCCTCAGTTAAAAGCTGGTCAATACTTTGTAAGTTATTTACAGAAGTCATGGTATACAATTCATTCAGAATTTGTAGGTTATTTACAGAATTAAAGCGCACACAATAAAATTAAACCTAATAATTAAAAACCAAAACAGCTGATACAAAAGAGGTACTGGTAAATGAATTCCGAATGTCACATATTCATACATCAACACACACACATGTGCGTAAAAGAAAAACTACATTCCAAATCATCCGTCTTGGTTGTTACGCAATGCACGAAGAACACAATATACTTCCACATGAGGCGAAACAACGCTTACCAATGTGATATGTTCTAGAAAGGAAACCTCGCAACCCGCCAGATGAAGGATCAACATGTAACAGAAGCCCAAAAATCAAAGGACATCAAAACAAACAGCACTGCAGTTCTACACCCAGAAATATTAACTGGGAGGGGTCCAACGTATTTGAGGGAGGTCCAATACGTCTACATAATATGGAACCTGTCTTATACTGCACCCGAAAAGACGATAAGTAATTCTTACTTAGGCCTACTGTTACTTATATTTAAAAAAATGATAGAACGATTATTTTTATAAGAAAAGAAGAGTTCATGATGAGGCATAAAATAAAATATTTAGCCTACATCAATCGTTTCTCTGTTAAACAAGTATAGTTCGTTAAGGAAGTCTACAAATGTTAGTCAAGTTTCGAAATTTTTGGGAGGTCTGGACCCGGTGGACACCCCTCGTGGCTACGCCCCTGAGCATTACAAACTAGTCCCCCATCATACAGTTTTATGTGGAAATTATCAAGAGTATAAAATATACTTATTTTATAAAAGAAATATGTTTATACTAGAATACTATCCACAGAGGGAGGGGGGGGGAAGGAAGCGATTCTACATACTGACTTATTAATATTTGATTCACAAATTACTGTAGAAGAAGCCTTCATTATCAATATAAGCTAACAATTAACTTTTTAAATGCGGGTCTACTTTAATTTTTCTCCTCTATCAGATATTTTCTTTTTTATTTTGTAATTTTGCAATCACTTTTTTTAATTGTCATTATATTGATTTGCTTCAGTATGGTCCTGTAATTTAAAAATATGAATGCATAAAAACAAATTCTATTTGTTAATTGCTAGTGAAAGAAAATTCAAAAATCTTATTTAGCGCGAAAAACCTTCTTGTTCACTGGAAACCGTGCTGTGTTGCAGAAGCACTGCAACGACCAGTCCCTTTAACTTCTGAGATAGGGGAAAGGAGACTTAACACTTGCTCCAATTGCCGCGCTGAAGGAATCTGGTCGTTGCACGCTCGCTGCAACACAATATAAATTAGAGACTCTGTGACGGATTATTTTTCGCTTTTTAAAACGGATTAACGGAACGGGCAGTTACAGAAGTAAAAAAATATGTTATTTAAAGTGTATATATGTGAGTATTAAAAAGTATTTTTTCTGTTCTTTACTACTATTGATAATATTTTTTTCTTGAAATACTTTGGTCGTTGCGCAACGCTGCAACACTAACATTAGCCGCCACTGTGGACATGAATGTACATATCATCGGGCCGACCCCAGGCAATTTGTCGCCCGCGAAATGACGTAATTTGCCGCCTAAATCTTTCTCCAGAAAGAACAAATCTTAAAAGTCACGATTTTAAGTATGCTACTCCAGCATGAACAACGAAAGGGAGGGAAACTACACTCGCATTCAGAAAGGCTTAAATACTTACTACAAATACAATATTGTTGTGTCTGTTTTTTCTTTAAATATTAATCTATTATGCTAGTGAAAGATAAAGCAAATACATCTGAAAGATGGTAATCCTTTTTATAGAATTCAATATCGAGTTTCAATCTCAACATATCAGTTTGCAATTATAGTGCAACTAGCTCTTTTACCTTTATTTCTTTATTTTCCTTCTACATCTGTTATTTAAAAAAAAAATGTTTCCACTTTCCATGATAACAATCTTATTTGCGACAAAGACAAGAGAAGCTTTCGTATCAGAACTTTGATAACTAACCAAAGGGGACAGGCATTCGAGAATTGAGTTCCTGCATTTGACAACAATCAAGCAATTTATTCTGGGATTTATTTTACCATTTGCTTTAGCACTGATCATGTTACTTAAACTAATGCGACCTAAACATAATTTATGAATGTAGTATTCAAATAGAAGGCCAGCTTAGTCAGTGGTGCCCACCCCCTCATGTCCATGACGCACCCCCCCCCCTCTCAATTGTCTATCCGTAGGTGTTCTTCCATGAAAAAAAAATCTTTTCGATTAATTTTTACACACCCTCAAGCATATTTATATAAATTTTTAATCCCCCCAAATATTTCAATGACGCAATTTGCGTCATAGCCCCCCTGGCTTAGTAAATTTAGCTACCATGATCATGAAGTCTATCTCCAACAAGAAATATTTATTTTAAATAAAACACTTATGACAGATATTGCAGCCCAGTGTAAATGCACGTGTTGCACATATGGTAGAGCCAGCAATCCATATCATATATCTAGTCGACAAATTATTTATATGATATTCAGAAAATATTAGTAGGCAAATTAGTATTAGTTTTCACCTTTAGACAAGTTATTTGCATTTTATACTGTTCGTGATATTATTTTCGTACTTATTAAAGGCCTACTTTCACGAAAAAAAAAAAAAAGCAAATGTTCATTTATACTTTTATTTCTTCGTTGATATTGGTGAAACAGTATAGAAACCCGGATTATTAGTAGGTACGCTACTCATATAAATTGTAAAATATTTGTACCGTACCAGTATCTAGTGTTTAATTTATGTTGCATTTTATGGTAATTACACCTACATAAAAATACTTCAGACTTAAATGACGTAAGATACATTACAAATGACTATTTGAAAAAAAACGAAATTTAGAAAAAAACGAGAGGCAATGTTTTTTTTCTAAAAAAAACGTACATTTCTGAAAAAAAAACGAACGGTTTTTTTTCTATTTACAACACTATCTCGAGCCCTAATCTTTCTCAAAATTTAGTACTAAATTTGACCTAACCCTCAGAAACATTTTCTAAACTTTGGTTCACAACCTGACGCTTGCCTTCCGAATGGTACCATTGCCTCCTAGAACTTTGCCTGTCATCGAGAGAACAAAAACTCCATTCCCTGTAACAAAAATCTAACTTAATTGATTTTTAGCATAAACTGAAGACTGCAATATTGTTTAGCGACAGGCAAAACATTCCCACCCCTTCTTTTTATATTTTGAGTTCAGTGAAGGTCAAGGTCAGAGCTCAATTTACCGCATAATGCCTGCAATCCTCTATAGTGAAAGGGAGCCACTAAGCAACACAAACTGTAAATAGCTATTGCATTCTTTGTAACATTTTTCACGGACACACTTCTTCAACGTTTGGCTTTATTCCAATTATCGTTTAACGAAAGTCAATAATTATTAAAGAATTGCAATTGATCGGCCCCAGCCCGGCCCGACCTGAAGAGAAATCAGTGTCGGCCAGCCCAAGCCCGGCTCGGCCCAAAGAAATAACGGTGTCGGCCCGCCCAAGCCCGGCCCGTGCAGCTCTCTAGGATGTACTTCAGCTGATCACTAGCAGATGGCGTTGAAGCGACTCAGGCCCACAACGGGCTGTTACGCCAAGTGCATTTTGGTATTAAGCAAAGTAAGCTCATATTCGTAGTTTTAACTTATGTATGCCTAGAAATATAAACCAATACTTATTTATGGTGAACATTCATTTTCAACTAATCTGCTTTGGTTCGGATATTGTGCATCTGTATATACAGCAATATGTGAATGAGAATTAAAAACGAAACTTCCTTTATCTTGGAAGAAAACACTAGCAAACAATGAAGCTGAGAAAAGGAAAAATTTCTATTGTTGACTGAAGACTAAACAGATGAACTATTTAAAATATATATTGTGATAAGCTCTTCGTTACAACACTAAATGTCCACTGTTTCTGTATACACAGTCGATGATATATCGTAAGATAATTGTGTACTATCAGCACAGTCTATCGATATCTTTTTAAAATGATACCAAAGGGAGAGACAAGCAAGAAACAAAACACTTACATAAAAACCTCTGTATCCTTAAAAGCGCCTTTGCGAACTTGGAGGTGAACCTTAATGCTATTTTGTAATTTGACCCATTTGATAAACTAACATTGATTACAACATTTAAAATATATGTATACTATGAGCATCAGAAGTAATAAATATGTAAATAAATAAATAAATAACCGAAAGGTTAAAAGTGGTCTTTTCGGAATGATTTCACATTAAAAATCAACTCAATCAACTTTCTATTAAAGAGCAAAGACAGCAATAACGGTACATTACAGTTTGTAATCATTTTTTATTATTTTTTTTAAAAAAAGCAAATAAGTTGAATAATTTTTAAAAAATGACTAACAGAAAAGATTAAAAACTAATACTGACTTACTATATGTCTAAATTTCTGTTAATTAAACTATTTTTTTCTCTTGTTATTGCTCAATAGCATATATTGTAATCACGCTCGACGCTAGCCATAGGAGCTAAATACACGGTTCTGATTAGTAGGAGTTATCCGTTTTCGCTATGTAGCATACATATAGCACAAAGCAAACGCCAGTTGTTGTCAGTCTTCCTTGCCGAACATGCTAGCGAGCAAGCAAGAAATGAAAATTGCTTTTGACGTGGGTTCAAACCCGGTCCAAAGAAAGTTTTTTTAATTATTTTTTTTTAAATTTTCATAACTCTTTTATCATTAGAATAGGATTAAAATAATATTTATTTGCCCTTGACGTAATATATAATGCATAAATTGTGTTTTCTCCACCATTCTTTGCACACACAATTTTATTGATTTTAAAAAAAGTTATTTACTTACGTTACGATACATAGCTGAGCGAACGAAGGAGCATAGAAGCCCCGCAGGGCTCGTTTTATTTCACCTTTACCCCTATGATAATACTATATTACATTACGTCACATCCGGGTGGTGCAACTTCGATGTAAATCTAACCTCACCTGCTTCCTTGTATCCAACTTAAAAACAGTTGAATACGATAGCGCGTGAAAAAAATATATATTTGCTGCTCAATAATAATTATTGATATTTTCAAAAATAACTTGAGTTTGAACTCAGTAAACACTGAATAATTACCGATATTTTTCTTCTTAATTAAGAAACCGCCAATGTATAAAACAACAACAGAAACTGTTGATTCTGAATTATAGCTTTATTTCTAGTGTCACAGAAAAAGACTTCGCTGATAATTTCGTCTGGAGTAATATAATACTGAATAAGGAATGGTAGAGATTAGGGTTGATCTCAAGTATAGCCAATTTTATAGATGTAGATTGTCTCAACATACGTAGAAATTCTTTAAAACATTTCATTGTGTTTTATGATGTGGAGTAAGAAGGGTTGACTTGGAGCTTAACGTCCATTTTTACCACCGGGGCATTGTGAGCAATGTTCGTATGTTTCCGTAAGAAAATTTCCCTCAACTGACAGAATTTTCCCTTTTCGTATCAAATTTCCCATAGTTTGTTCAATGTCCAATTCTTATGACAGAAGTTATGTGATAAAATTAATTTATCATATTAATGGAAGTGCCAACCACGTTTGTTTTATTCATCTGCTTTTTTTTTTTTTTAAAAAAAAAAAAAGAAAAATACACTTAGCCAACAATGGGCGCAGATTGTGCTACTTGTCATTGTATTTGTTTATTTCTAAAAAATGAAGAAAAATTTAAGAATTTATGTTATCCAATCATTTAACGCAGCAATTTCCCTGGATTTTCAAGTTTTATCAAAAAATGTATGTTAAATTTACCTACAATATTTCACTAGATTAGGGAAATTTCCCTCAAACTATAAACACTGGCTGTGAGTCTTGTACCTACAACACAACGTGGGATCCGAAAAAGAAATAGTTTTTCGTGGTTGGGATGAGAACTATTCTGAATACTACCTAACAAGCATACATGCTTTTTTTTTTCAGTCATCAACTCGAAGGATGGTTTGCTAAGTTTTTAAAAAGCTGCCCCACTGCAGATCATATTGCAGAGATCACTACGGCAAGGATAACTAATAACAGAGTGGAATGCGTATGTATTTAAATTGCAACAATGGTTCCGTTACGAAGTTCCTAAAATTTCTTTTTAAGAAACGTCACGTGGAAACAGATACGGACGAACATGTGATACTTCTCATAAATAAATGTCATTCATCAATAGTTGAGCAAGGCCACATATCATTCCTATGTTCTACTTTTGATATCTGTAATGTGACAGGTGAAAAGGTCAACACGACAAATATCAGTCAGAAAAACGACAAACGTGGCGCTGCACAAGAGATCAGAGTTCACCGAAAAATATACTTTTTTTTTTATTATAAGTGCTGGATTCTACTGCGAAATTATCTCTCTTTCCCAATACTAGACTCCACGTTTTATTAAATTTTCTTTTCATCCAGGGCAGAATTTACCGTTTTGCCACCCCTCACACGGCATACAAAAATGTTCAATATTTTTGTATGGTGAGGCGCACATGGACAAAAGCGCTGTGCTAGGTGCTGCAAATACAACGTTAAAATTCTACTAAATTTCAACCATCAATGATTGAATCCAATACACTAAGTAAAGGAATTTTAAATTCGAGGGCGTTTACTCTGACTTTAACCATATTATTATTATTTTTATTCAAGTTTTTGCAATTTTTCGTCTTTCTTATTAAGTTTTGGTGTAACATGCGCCACTAAGCCCGAGTTTACTGATAATTCTGGTCCAGATTGCATTGCTTTCTCCTATTTTCAGATTTGAGGGACTCAGTGGCAAACAGAGAAATGTTACAAATTTTTAGAAATTTAATTTTTAATTTCAGTTAGCAGATTTTCTTGTATATAACCTTTGTTTCTATTCTGAAATGCAACCAAAATTTTAAAAAAAAAAAATGTAAACAATATATATATGAAAGAGAACATATAACTACAGAAAATATAAGTAAGCAGATTTCCAACATTCCTCTCGCTGGTCTAGTGGCTAGTGCACATACACACACACTCGCGCCTTTGGTACGTGAGATCGTGGGTTCGGTTTCCGGTGGAATCCCCTTGAAATTTGAATGCATTACGGTGATTCGGGTTCCACTTTAAATTGTAGATCCTTCCATGCCTCAGTACTGAAAGGAAGGTTAACCTCTAGTACAACTAACTAACCAATTGAAAACTTCGGGGGAACATCTATTTCCAAGCTATCTGATGCCATACTAGTTAAATTTCATATCCTGACAAAGTTAACAAGAAACAATATATGTATATACCTGTAGATATACGAGTATATATATATATATAATATTACAGCAGCATTTTGCCAACTAAATGATACATACTACATTTACCAGAATAATTTATGTGAACTTCTCTCAGTAATTTAATATAACTATGGCATATCGAAAAATCGAAAGTCTTGAGAATATCCTGTCCTTATGTGTCAGAGTAGAACAAAGAGAACTTAAGGAGGTCAATCATTTTAGTATCTGGGATCTGGGAAGCATTTTGACGAGAGACACTCACCGTACCAAAGACATCATGTCAAGAATTGCCATAGCGAAAGAAGCATTCAACAAGAAAAAATCGCTCTTAACTAGCAGGCTTAAAATTGGACTTAAGAAGAAGTTAGTCAAGTGCTATATATGGAGTATTAGACTGTATGGTTCAGAGACCTTAACATTAGGGAAGTTAGAAAAGAAATATTTAGAGAGCTTCGAAATGTGGTGTTGGAGGAAGATAGAGAAGATAAAATGGACAGAAAGAGGATCAAACTAAGACATTTTAAAAGGGATAGGAGAGAAGAGGACACTTTTAGCCAACATCTTTCGTAGGAAGGCCAATTGAATTAGACACATCTCGCGAAGAAACTGTCTTCTTCATACCGCAATAGAGGGAAAGGTGGAAGGAAAACGAGGAGTAGGAAGACGAAGAACACAACTGATCGATGATTTGAAAAATAGAAGAAAATATTGGAAATTAAAAGAAAAAGCTGAAGATCGAAAAACGTGGAAGAAACTTTTCCAGGTTCAAACATAATATCCCAGATCCTGCCAAAAGGGCGAATACTTAATAATAATAATAATAATAATAATAATAATAATAATAATAATAATAATAATAATAATAATAATAATAATAATAATAATAATGTAACAGTAGTATCAAAATACTGGATAGTTAGAAATTAAGAAGTACTTTTCCAATACAATTCTATCTTACTTAAGAAATAGCCTGTAAAGTTTATTATTGATTTAAGTACTTCTGATGATAGTTATCAGAGAGTTAGATAAACATGGCTAGAGGACGAGCCCTTCAAAGTACAATAATCTTTTGTACTGGACTTTATTCCCAACAAACTAGGAAAAGGAGAAAAGCAAATATCTATTATTTGCATTGTTCAAATATAAACTCAGAATCTAAACGGGAAATATGTGTACATGCGCGCCTCTTTCTATGTAATCTGTGTTTCTTCAATGTCCGCTAAATGAGATACTTGTATTATTTTATCCATGTTTTATGTTTTAAAAGTATTATCCTGGATAATCTTCGATATCTTTTAAATATTGACCAAGAAAAGACCGATTTGAACACGAAGCAAAAGTAGCTAGTTAATTATTTTAAATAAGGTTTTGAACTAATTAGAGCCTATCTGTTTTAAGTGTGCCCTCGGAAAATATGTGAAACATACTTCGGCCTCATCCCCACCGCCCTCTTAGAGACAGGCCCGCAACCAGAAGGGGGCCTGACCCCCCTAAACTTTTCGTGGCCCCTCCAGACCTCAATACAAAATGTACAATTTAGATATTTGTAAGAGAATTTTTAATGACTTGGCCCCTCCCCTAACATATTCATGCTCCCCCCCAAACCTCTGGCTGGTTTCGGGCCTGCTTAGAGAGGAAACCTCTTTGCTTTGGTGAAAGAAGTAAATGACCTTGGTTGTGTTGCCAATTTGTCATTCAGTCGTTTGGTCGTGGCAAGTGAAAATCGTACGTTACTTAGAATGACTAGCAAGACAGTGGGAGGAAACGGGAGAACCCCGGGAAAACCCACTCACACGGTGTTTGTCCACCACAAAGTTCACTTGGCGGGAGCAGGGTTTGAACCCGAGACCCCTAGCACCAGAGGTGAACGCAGAAAAGTAACTGTAAAACGTCAATTTTAAATGCATTCACCAAGGGGACCACCATCTTGAAATACATTAATTCACCTTGAAAATGAAATGAAATGAAATGTTTAAGTTTTACGTCCCACGGTTATGCCGGTTAGGCTAAAGGAGACGGTGATTATGAGAAATGAGTGAAATGGTGGAATGAGAAAAGTAGGAGGAAACGGGAGAACCCCGAGAAAACCCACGAGCACGTTGTTTGTAGACCACAAAATCCACACGGCGCGAGCTGGGATCGAACCAGGGACCCCAAATACCGGAGGTGAACGCTCAACCACTGACCCACCGCGCCTCCACTTAATTCACCCTGATTCCTATCGATTCAAGATGGTGTCCACCTTGTTGCTTCAGCTATTTTCTTGTTATTTAATTTTGTTTTTCTATCTTCCCTATCTGATGAAGTATTTAACGAAAGTGCGAATTCACTATTTTCTGATAAGTGTTCGCTTTCATTGCATGTTCCGGGATATAAATATGTATTTCGAACAGTGGCGTCTTTTGATGAAGGTCACATCAGTAAAAATTGAAATTTTATCGCTACAGTTAAGAGAAGAAAGCTTCAGCAAGTTGTATGCAAGAATCAGTGTATTAGGTACGCTCTCTTCCCTTAGCGTATAGCGACAACATTTAAAATTTTATAGCTGTAACCTTCCTCAATAGCCACCCTTGATTTCGAATTCCATGATATTGAATATTACATATACAAAAACTGCTGCAATATATATATATATATGTATATATTCGAGTTTCAATGTGTAATTTTCAGACGTTAGATAAGAGACAAAGAAAGCAATATTAAAACGATAAGCGTGAAGGTATTATGTGGTCTCACGCATTATAGTAAATATCATAAACTTGTTTCCAGAAGTCACTTCGTCTAGTGAACCACTAATATGTGTAAACATGTGTGAAATGCAGAAAAGAGCCAAGCTCTTGTGGGAAAAAAAAAGCGGTATACAAATTGAGTCAAGGAGAACTATCATCACCGCCTAAAAATTAGTGCAAACGGAGTTAATAATTGCAGTTATTTTTGTAAATCTATAAAACAGCATCTGGGAATGATATAACAATTATCTTGTATAGCTATATAATTTGTATTTAATTACAAAATTAGCACAGAAATATAGAGGATATTAATGAACGATACCGACAAACTAGAAGAAACGTTTCTCACATTAAAAAAAAAAAAAAAAAAAAAAAAAAAAAAAAAAAAAAAAAAAAAAAACCAGTTCATATGGACCTGGGAAGAAAAGTGCATAATTTCAGAGCTAGGGCTGTCCAAAACTGTGGAAAAGCTAAATTTCAACATGCGCTATTTCGAATTCGAGAAACCGTGGAGTGGCGGTCCATTTCAGCGTAAAGAAATCATACATACGCAATCTAAAAATGCATATTTCATCAATGTGCAATCAAGAGCGCCGATCAGGGGAGGGGCGAGGGAGGCCGGGTCCCCCCAAAGCTCATGTGGGCTCCGCATTGTATTTATGAATATACAATATTTGGCATAATTTGAATACAATTTGTCTTAAAATCCTCATATATATATGCCTTCTGCATCTAAATGCCCCCCCATCCCAAATTTACAGAGAAATCGGCGCCCTTGTATGCAATGGATGTGCAAAGGATTTTCTACAAGGTATAATCCTAGGCATGCTCTCAGCAGAATTTTCAAATATGTTTTGATTTCAAGGTGGATCCAAAGTACGCAAAAGGTAACCCCTTACAATAATGGACACGGCATATTTCACATTTTCCCCGCCATATAAGCTTGAAACAAAACATCGCAGTACGTGTTCCGAATAAGAGAGGTCTTACTTGTGACAGTTTCTAAAACTTCAAACCTCCCACAGAAGCAATCCGTCTTCACCGTTATTAAGATTTATTTTTGCCTACTTTGGACCCATCTTAAAATTGGAGCATATTTGAGAATCATGTTAAGAGCTTGTTTGAAAACTATACCCTGTAGGGAATCCCTTGCACATCCATTGTACATTGATGAAATATGTATTTTTGGATTTCGTATTTTGTGACTTCTTTTACGTTGAAATAGACCGCCACTCCGCGGTTTTTGAAATTTGAAATAGCTTGTGTTGAAATTTAGCTTTTCCGTGATTTTGGACAGCCCTAGCTCTGAAACTGTACACTTTTTCACCCAGGTGCAGATGAACTTTTTGTCTCATTTTGATGTGAGGAATTACCCCTTAGAGTTTGTCGGTATAATCCATTAACACCCTGTATATAATATAAAAGTGTTTTGACATAAGTAGTTAGGTAGTTATTGAGAATAATACATTTTTGCATTACGTAATTTGAAATTTTACATGTAATAAGTTCTGATGAAGCGAAACGATTGTTAAGTTGCTCAGTGGTAGAGCAATCAGCTTTGGTGCGAAAGTCCCTAGTTTGATTTAGAGCATCGACTTATCCTTTCGCCTAAAGGTCACAATCGTGGAACATTAAATTAAAAGATTTCATTTTACATTGTATTTATATTGGTCGTTTCAGTTACATTTTTCATTCCTTCAGTTGAAAATGTTGAATCATTACTTTCTTGTCCGTACTGGAATTAATCATACCCCTGTTATCAGCTATAGATAGTACTATATTCTTCCGATCAAAGAACATTTCAGTAATAAGTCATTTTTAATTCAGATTAATACAATCACTTCCTTTCATTGTTTAAGTCCTGATAGGAGAAAGTAATAAGTCAGAAGTTATATTTACTACATTTCCGTATTTTACGTGGAGCCGCGGTGGCTTAGTGGTAGAGCGTTCACCTCTGGTGCATTGGATCCTTAGTTCGATTCCAGCTCGTGCCAAGTGAACTTTGTGTTGGAGGAACATCGTGTGCATGGGTTTTCTAGGGGTTCTCCCACTTTTTCATTCCGCCATTTCATTCATTTCTCATCATCACGGTCTTCTTTGTCCTAGCCGGCATAAACCGTGGAACTAGAACTTAAATATTTCATTTCATTTTTCACTTCGTATTTTACGTATATGTGGTGTTCCTGGTTGAAATGTGTTGGAAATTTAAGTTTGACATCCAGACAACTAACTAACTGTATAGTTTTAATAAACAACTCCATAGGTTTATCACTGCAGAAACAAAAGCCCGTTAGTGTATCTTGTTCTAGGCGTAACAATTCAGTGAAAATTGATATTGCCCATCTGCCTACGAGTCAACATTATGTTATAAGTAAATTAAATATGATGATGATGATTATTGATGATGATGATGATGATTTGACAAGTTCTTTTAATATATTATCGGGATAATTGTATTTATTGAACAGACGTATAGATTTTATTAGGTATGTATATTTTATATAGTATATCTGTATGTTTGACGGTATCCTTGTTTTAAGGACAATTTGAAGAAAATTGACTAACTATTTTAATGAATAATGAAGTAATTATGTTTATCCAGATAAGATATAAGTCATAAAATTATGTATATATTATAAGATAGACAATGACCTCCTATCGTCGAAACAAATGTATTGTTAATATTAAGAGGAATGTAAGATGTGTGTTATAACCCTTAGTTCTATGACTAAGTGTTGTATTTTTGCTATCTGGCTGTTCATGGCACTAAAATAAATAAATAAATATATTATTATTATTATTATTATTATTATTATTATTATTATTATTATTAATAATAATAATAATAATAATAATAATAATAATAATAATAATAATAATAATAATAGCCTCGAACGAAAAAAAAATGTGCAAGAGGTAAGACATGCATTAATCTATAAATCACATTAAGCTGAACAAAAATGAGATGCTCGGAGATGAATTCTCATGCGTAGTTTTGCCAAATGCAATTATTTTTATGGCTCTAAAATGTGTGTTGTTCTTTACCAATAATAAGTGTTGTAAGAATACAGCGTTAAGTAGCAGATTGTATCGATAGTTGCTTGTTTTCTACTAACAGTGACATGTATTGTACTAGCAGTGACATGTATAGTACTAACAGTGACATGTATAGTACTAGTAGTGACAATTATAGTACTAAGAGTAACTTGTATAGTACTAACAGTGACTTATATAGTATTAACAATGACTTGTATAGTACTAAAAGTGACATGTATAATATTGATAGTGACACGTATAGTACTAATAGTGACATGTATATAGTACTAGCAGTCACAAGTATAGTACTAACAGTGACACGTGTAGTACTAACAGTGACATGTATAGTACTAACAATGACATGTATAGTATTAGCAGTGACTTGTATAGTACTAACAATGACATGTATAGTATTAACAGTGACTTGTATAGTACTAACAATGACACGTGTACTACTAGCAGTGACAAGTATAGTACTAACAGTGACATGTACGTTTACTACAAGAGTGACGTACATACTCCTAATAGTGGTATAACTATTCCTTGACTTAAAGAGTTGTAAATGCTATAGTAAAATCTGGAGCCGCTTTCGAGTTCACGAAGGCTACAGACTATCCTATAGAAGCCACAATCATTGTCCTTTGATACAAATAATTTACACACTAAATACGTTTACTATTTACCATAGAGTGTAATAAAGCATATTATAGATATATATGTGTAACTGTCAAAAACTTACTAAAAATATGCAATCTCTCTGCTATCATGCACATGCTCTCTCTCTCTCACACACACACATTCTGACAGAACACAATTGAACACTTAGAAAAATCGCCACATGCATAAGAAGAGAACAAATGAAATTGTAATTACAGTAACATGTCGATGCAGAAATTGCTTGTCTGGTTATCTTCGAACTCCATGATGTGCACAGACGAACGTCAAGAAAGCAACTGATGCAAGAAACAGTGGGTACAGCATTTACAAAAGCATGCTTCATGCTCTCAACAAAAACATTGATAAGCGCTTATCACAAATACACACAGCTGCCACTAGACACCAAGTTGTGCAACTTCCTTGGAATGTTATATAAAGAAAAAAGTAAATATTGGACAACACTATCTTGATCCCCAAGAGCAACATGAACTTTTACCTTAGCTGTGGCTTTACAAGATATCTTCTGTGTACCTTCTATTCCAAACAAAACAGGTCGAGTCCAGAAGGACATCAACCGTACGTTATAAACTTTAGTTCAACCTAACAAGAATCATATATTACCGAAATTTCTCTCCTCGTGTTTTTTTTCTTTTTTCGTTTGTTTTAACAAGCGAATTTCAACATAACCAATCATAAATTTTCTCTTAGAATCAGATCAATTCCAAAGCGTTCTTAGACATGCAATAAATAACACGTGAAGCACCTCCATCTGTTAAGAAATATAACCCATTGGAATAAGCTGAAGATCAAATCTCACAAAATCAATTCATGATCACTGATGATCCGACATGTGACTAAAAGAAAGTTTTAGAAAGTAGCTTCCTCTAATCACATGATTGCAAAGTTATGAAACGCTCTTTGTAAAGTCAAAAATATGTGGAAGTTTCTTTTAAGATTCTCGTTAAGATTTAAAATTATTTGCGCCACAGGCGTCAATCCCACCGAAGACGTGTCCCCTCCAATATTTGTAAAACAGTTTTCGTCCTCCCAATACTTCAAGTAACTTAGGTCAACTATGATTCAAAAGACCATTGGCATAATTTGAATTCAATTTGTCTTAAAATCCTCATATATGCCTTCTTAAACCCTTGTCTGCAACCAAAAACACACTCTCTGCACATACAAAATTGAATCTATCACCTGACCTATAAAGAGAACATAATGTAAAAAAATATAAACTCAGTACTATTTATCCTGATATCTAATGAAGCAAGCGTTTTAAGCAGCAACTGTGCTATAGTTGTATTGGGCTAAATCCACGTTATCCACCAACACCCCCACCTATACCCTTTTGTTCTCTATCCCGTCCTTATTGTGTCATACTATATCTTCTCCCTTGTTTTAAGGACATACCTCCTACCCGTATACCTCCTAGTATTTTTCAAGGTACATTTTAATTGTGTACTCCTACCAATATGCGACTTACCAAGGAAAAAATGAAATTAAATCTTTGAGTTTTACGTCCCACGGTTATGCCGGTTAGGCTATAGGAGACGGTGATGATGAGTAATGAATGAAATGGTGGAATGAAGGAAGTGGGAGGAAACGGGAGAACCCCGAGAAAACCCACGCACCGGTGTTTGTCCACCACAAAGTTCACATGGCAGGGGCTGGGATCGAACCCAGGACCCCAAGCACCAGAGGTGAATGCTCTACCACTGAGCCACCGCGGCCCTACGACTTTCCAGGGAAGTTGAGGGGGAAAACCCCGTCTGAAGTATTAAAGAATTGGATGTCTCGCAAAAGTTTTGAACTTCCCCATGTTAAATTTCTCGGGTGCCTTTATGCTGCCCTGGAAAATATCCTTTAACTCGCATACTGACTCTTACCGTCTCCAGTGTCGCTTTAGAGAACGCACCATTTCACAATAGGGCTATTTTGGTCTCCACATATCACGGAACAATATGTGTAATAACTATTGAAACGCATGCTTCATTCTACATATAATATGGTACAAATCGTGATATCAGGATAATTAGTACTGCGTTTATATTTTTATATTATGTTCTCTTTATAGGTCAGGTCATAGATTCGGTTTTGTATGTACAGAGAGCATTGGTATATAACCTTTCCCTTCATGCCTATTCCGTCTATCAAAACGAAACTTTTTACATTCGTTTCTTAACCCCTATAGTATTTTTTGAGATACATATGGATTGTGTGCTTTTACCCGGGGTTAATCCAGACGAGTCCAAAGTTGATGGGAGGGAATTTTCCCGACATTATTCCGATTTTCCCTGTTCAAATACGTTATGGGCGCCAATACATATCACCTCTGGAAAGCTTGTTTTATGCTAAAGAGAATGAACTATAAATCATGACTTTCCAATGAACAGTATTGATACAATAAGACTTAGCAATTCCACTGTTAGTGTACGATTTCCTTTATACTAACAGGGTTAATGGACTCCAGGGACTTACTCCGTAGTCCATGGCACCTGTTTTTTTGTGCATGAACATATCGAATGCACTAGGTTTGATTCGGATGTCCGGATGACACGTTCATGTCCGTTCCTTGTCAGTAGCCATAAACGAGCTGAACAAAACTATACATGTCAGTATAAAAACTCATGCGTAGTTTTCGAAAAAAACTATTTTTGTTGTAAACCTAAAAATTGATGCTATGTAAGAACAACACCACCGATTGGGTGAAATTGGTACTGAAGAATATATTCATCAACATTATTATGACGCTAAAAAGACGATTGTATAAATGAGATACGTATAGTTAATGAGATATACTTAAAAAAAATATCATTAACTCTAAAATTATACTAATTTTTGTTTAATTAAAATGTTGTCCAAAGATTATATAGGCCCTATATGGGGATGATGAGGGTGGTATTTAAAAGTAATCGAAAATGACCGATATTAGAGCTCACTACGTGTTTTTCGGTTTACTGAAATGAATAATGACACTTCCGATGCCGTTTAATTTCAAATTCATCCTCCATCTGTATAATAGCGATGGAGGATAGGAGTGATGTGTAAAAATAATCAAAAACAATCGATATTAGTGTCCAATCCATAGTTTACGAAGTCGCTGAGAAGAATAGTGACGCTTCCGATGCTGATTAACTCCAAATTCGTCCTCAATCGGTATGGTATGTTGCAAGGTTGGGGTGATATGTGAAAATAATCAAAAAGATCGATATTCATGTCGAATCCATAATTTTTGGCGTCACTGAGATGAATAGTGACACTCCAGATATAATTCAAGTTGTAATTCATCTTCCAGACGTATCCTAAGAGGAAGAAGTGGTTTAAATACTTTGCATAAACCTATCCTTCCCATGCGAAGAACTGACGTTGACGTTTCATGTAGTACATATCGTTTGTATTAATCGTATGTATAGTACAGTAGTATCCAAAGAAAGACGTAAAACTCTTGAAATAATGTTACTGCCTCAATGATGATTAAGATTAGAAATAATTTATGTGAATTCCTGATAGACCAATTACAATTATTTTTTTAGAAAAAGAAAGGCATTAACACAGCAATAAGTTATCTGATTTCATACATATGCCTTATAATACTTTTAAAATTGTTAGTTTTGCATACTCATCCCAATTTGCTGTATTTCTATACGACTACAAAGAAAAGTGTTTATCTTCTTTATTCAAGTTTTAACAATTGTTAAAAAAGTACTTGTTTCATTTATCTATAGAAGCAATTTTAAATACGTATATTTTATTGTAAAAAGCATAGAAATATATAATTGACGAAGGAACGAAACGTCGGTAGTTTCCCGATAATAGGAAGAAGCATTAGTCAAATAGAATGATTCATTAACACCACTCTTTGATTGACACCAGAGTTGCCTACTTCAGAGAACAAAGTTATGGATTTTCGTCTTTAAAATTATTGTATAGTTTAGTTTAGTTTAGTATATTCCCTATGCACGTGGTAATCTTACAAACCAGTATAATACTACTACTAATAGCATTGATATATAATAAACTTATGTAATAATCTTCAGTTTCGAACTCCAAATCGCGTCACTGTCCTCATGTTTTTATTATTATTATTATTATTATTATTATTATTATTATTATTATTATTATTATTATTATTATTATTATTATTAACACTACTCTGAACAACAAAATAGTTTTACTACCTGTAAACTTAGATAAATTTAAAGAATGGACGCAGGGTTGCCAGTTGGCAATTCTCAAATTGTTATTGATTTATTTTTAGCGGGAATGACCGTTAAAAACCGCAGTGTGTGTGTTTTACGGGCAAATCATAGGTACGATAATTATTCAATGCGCACCTATGATTTATTTGCACATTCAAAAATTGCAAAACAAAAATGAAATGTTTAAATTTTATGTCCCACGGTTATGCCGGCTAGGCTAAAGGCAGTGAAGCCACATATAGCATCTTGGTGCTAGATCTAGCATAATCCACATACATTTAGCATCTAGCATCTTGACTTTAGCATCCTGGCCAAATCTAGCATAATTTCATTCTTCTCTCTGGTAAACTGAAAAAGAACGAAAATTTAGATGGTTCAAGGACCGACGGGAATTATCCTTTTTAAGTTGAAGCGATGGTTGGAGCAATGAAACCAGTAAGTATTTCTGTGGTTGTAATTTTTTGTTGAATTCAGAGCAAACGCAAATGTTCAAAAATGGCAAAAGTGACTCTGCAAAACATATTTACTTACCCTTAGTTTTGTTACTGTAAACTGACACCTGAATGTGTGGTTATCTGGGATGTTTCAGTCCCTTTTAATTTACAAGTTGAGAGGGGAGGAATTTGAGCGTCAGGGGACAGCTTGTAATACACTAAAAGAAATGCTTCAGGGCTGTGTCGGAAGCGGCATATTGTGCATATATTTCTTAAAATGTTATCCATTCATAAAATATAAATTCGACCAACCTCCCCTATAACGTGCCATTCACCATTATTCCTGACAGCGTCATATTAAATTTGTACATGAATACAGTTAATACTCTTCATTAAAATAATGAAGATAAGTAGGGGCGGGTCTTTAAAATTAGTTAGCAAAGATAATTTGAAAATCTGGCATAATTTACAAAAATCTAGCATAATTCAGACCCGTGTTTGGCATCATCGCGAGTCTCGAGTGTGGCAACCCTGGCTAAAGGAGACGGTGATATTGAGAAACGAATGAAATGGTGGAATGAAGAAAATCCATGCACACGGTGCTTTCTAACACAAAGTTCAGTGGAATCGAACCAAGGACCTCATGCACCAGAGGTGAATGCTCTACCACTGAGGCACCGCGGCCCCAGAGAGAATAAATACAGAACTTTGCAAATATTAAATAAAAAGTAAAGCAAGTCCATACCTACGGTTAGGTCAGGGGCCTTAACACTCCTGCAGCCATCACTGAAGCTTTCAATTGTTTGTTTAGATAAATATATGTTCAAAATAAATAAATAAATAAATAAGCAGTGAAGAATGTAAGAAATTCCATAAGTTTTATGAGTTGTTCTTTCTATTTGTACTATTTCTGTCTCAGCATTAATTTTTGCCCGTCTAAGAAATCAAGCTGGCTACGGGCTTGGGAGAGTTATTTATCTCTTTCCTTCAAATGGACTGGAATTCTAAAGATTCTAGTTTAGTGTTTTCTTTTTCAGATCTATTTAAATGAGCCTTACTTCTTGAAATTAAATTTTGTGACCCTTAATTTTAATCATACTTAATCAAATTCAATTTAATTCGATATTAAATTTGCGAATAATTCAAATTCATTTCGAAAAAGTAAGGGACTCGTATCTAGACAAAATAAATAAAAATATTGTCATTAAATTTCCAGTTCATTAAAAAGAAACCAAAATACGAGTGTATAATCACTTTCCCTTATAATCAATGAGCTAAGAAAAATAAAGATGGTAGATATTCAATAAACGTTAAAAACGGAGTTATGAAGCAGTGGGAGTTATACATACTAACTTTCAACAATGTTAACAATTTACTCGTACATACTCTGATAAATATCCTTTCGTTTTGCTGCCAATCAACAGTAGCAACAGTGGCAATTCTGCTCGGAATGACATTGCTGCCGTTTCGCAAGTAGTTATTATATAGATCTGTAGATGGCAGGAACGAATTAGCACTCGTGGCGCCGTCGCGGCAACGTAAAGAACTACGTGGTTTCACCCAAGTTCATTGATAATATACCGGCCAGCGATTGATCGATCCTATATACGATGGAGAACATGTCGTTTTGCTAAATATTACTTTCGAAATACTAGATAATTACACGGAGAAATTTTACGATTAATCTTTGATTTTAGCAACATTTAAAAAAATGTAAAAACACTGGGATACAGTGATGACTTCAGAAAATTTCAGACTTCAGAATCTCAGTATTTTCATCCTCAGTAGATTTTATGAACAAAACACCTCCTAGAGTATGACGTCATTACTTAATACTTTAACTCCCTTCTGTTCAAAAACACAAAACGCGCTTTGTTGTGTGTTATGGTATTCTAAAGGACTAACGACTCCCAAAATATCAGATTTTTTTTTTTAATATCTCCAGACCCATTGGAGATATTAAACAGTGAAATATGCTAAATTGGCATAATTCCCAACTTTAGGATATTTTCAGACCTTTAGGAGCAGCTACCGGTTTGTAAATTTTTGTGTATTAACTTATGACCCCGGACTACATGCACACACAAATTTAGACCTCTACATCAGTTGTTTCCTATTCCCAAATATTATTTCAATGTCCAAAAATGTTGCTACTGTAGGCCCTGATTTCACCCCTGCAAATGGTTTTAGGCAAAAATGTTAAGAGATCAGTGTTAGCTCTGCACGAATTGGAGACGTCCAGCAATTTTCAATTTGTTACGACAAATACATGCTGAGATATTCGAAACAACGTAAACGCTAAAAGCGAAAAAAAAAAAAAACGCAAAATGGCGGCAGCCGTTGCGTCGCCATGGAATGTTGTAAAAAAATAATTCATTGTGGTTTTGAAGTCTGAAATGGGATAAATATTCATGAAAAAATTAGATTTTTTTGAAAAGATCGAGCGGCAATTTTTCTTTTTTCTCAATCACTTTGCATGAATTGACCCTATCATTATTATTATTATTATTATTATTATTATTATTATTATTATTATTATTATTATTATTATTATTATTATTATTATTATTATTATTATATCCATGACTGCGGAAGTTACGCAATGAATATTTTCGAACGCAACATGGGACAAATTGAAAATATTCTTTTAAAAAAAATAAACATCTTCATTGATTCGGCTGTAACTTGTTTACAAATTCTCAGGAAATAAAAACATTAAAAATGTGTTAATTGATAAGAGATATAGTAAACGTGACGTAATCATATTTTGAAGAATGAAGCGGACAAGATTCACGTGGCTCGAACTGATTTTAATGACAAAAACTTTGGTCATTTGTACGGGTTCATATGAGTTTGTTGTGCTGTGTCATGCGGAGAGCAACGTGTCACCATCTAGTTGACATATTTCCTTCAACCTTCTCTCAATGTTAAGCCCATAACATCATCTCTCAAACCAGCTTTTAGCGAGCTACTGCCATAGGATTTAACTGGTATTTATGTGCCTGTCTAACCCAGTGATTCTCAACCTTTTCTGACTGACGGCACACTTTACTAAACGTCCAGGACATCCCGCCCCGCCCCCCACCCCAGAAGAGAAAAAATTCTTATTATATATATATATATATATATATATATATATATATATATATATATATATATATATATATATATATATATATATATAAAACCCGTCCCGAAGTTTGGAGCCCTTAAAAGTAGCAGTATGACAACCCACCGCCCTTCCCCCCAGAAGTTGGTCCTGGATCCGCCCCTGCGACACACTTGTTTGATATTTTTATTGATATAACAACAACAATAATAATATAAACTTTACAGTAAGAAATGTGACAGTATTACAATTACTCTAAAAAGTCTCCTGCTCCCTCCAAATACCATATTAACGATTCCCCTATAGGATAACATATTCTGCTAATCATAATGATTTTGGTGTCATCTTGATTCGAAACTCTCATTCTCTGATCACATCTCAATAGTTAAGAAATCAATTCGTACGCTGGGGCTTCTTTACCGATTCACTGACTACGCACTATGGTAGGGTTTCTCAACCAGGGGGCCGCGAGAGTTTCATGGGGGTCGCGAAGATAGGCGGAAGAAGAATGAAGTGACCAAATTTATTTTTAATCAATTCGCTTTTAGGACAGCTACTGTATCCACTATATATAACGTATGGATTCTAGTAGATGCATATTATGAGATCTCCGCAATAGGTCTATTAAAAATCCTTCACAAGCTTATTACAAACCAGAAATTATAAGGGGGTCGCTGGCAAGAGGATGTAATAAATGGGGGTCGTGGTAGGAATTAGGTTGAGAACCACTGCATTATGTCATCATTAGCAACGTTCTATAAAACTCTAATAGCTCCCAAGATCGAATACTGCTCGCCCATATGGGCCATGGCAGCACCTACACATCTCTCTAGACTTGATTTTATTATTAATTTCTTTATTGCAATAGTACACAGAGAAAAATCCGTTCTCCGGACAGCGGTATATTGTACAAATATACGGTGTTCTCTTGCTTACTACAGAAATCAGTACGGAGCATACGCTATCCGTATGATATATAGACTGGTTCGATTCCCGGCGGGAGCTCATGTGGTTCGGATTCCACGTTAATCAGTAAGTTCACGTCTCATATAGCCTCGCTGCTGAACGGGACTTTAAACTCCAAGAATCCAATCCAATGCTATATAGACACTGCCCTTGGATGTTACATCATGCCGTTGCAGGATGTCTGACATCTAACAGTTTTCCGTATATCACATGCATATACTTATGTTACCTTCGTCAGCTATATGTTATATACGTCCATTTGTATGTGAGATCCTGACTACCTACATTGTTTCATACAGAAAGTACGTATAAATGGAACACTTATACAGAAAGTATTATAAAACATGCGTTTTCACTTATACGTCTGCTGTACGTTGTCCAAAAACTACAGGAATTACGCATGTAACCTATCTTTTTAAGTACACCACCTACATTTTTTTCTCTCAGTGTATGCTTTCGTGTTCCTGCACTTCGAATATTATCTAAGAAGGAACTCTAGCGACATCTTAATATCGAGACTCCGAGAGTACACATAAATAACTCTGATCTGAAATTTCTTCATAAAATAGTTATTGGCAACTTAAGATCGGAGACATTACTTCAGGAACTATATTTACGTGTCCCTTCCCGCATCACCCGGAATACCCACCTATTCCATCTTGCCCGCCCTAGGTTGGCAATTATACAGAGGTCTCTGTTTTACAGGATACCGAACTGTTATAATCATCTAACAACTGATGTATATATTTTTTTCGAGCTACCCAGTGTTTGAAAGACCAATTAAACGAGTTTTGGCGAAATAATATTATTTTTACACTCTTTGTTGGCACTGTTATTATTTTCTTTTCTTTGTTTTTTTCTCTTTTCTTTCTTTTTTTTGTTTTTTGTGTTATTTTCTTGTTTGTTAACATTTCCCTATGTAAAATGTCAAAGTTATGCTGTATCTGGAAATTTGTTCAATAAATGAATAAATAAATTATAATAGTGTAACCCTATATGTTTTTATAATGTAATGACTGCATGTACTGAGCATTATTGCTGGAGGTAGGACTTGTACAGTCTGTCTCAAATTTCATTTTAACTAATTATTATTAAATTTTTCATGATTTTTAAATTCTAAAATTTCGCGACACACCCTAGGAAACCGCATGACATACCAATGTGTCGCGACACAATGATCGAGAGCCACTGGTCTAATCGTCTCTTTGTTCCACGATAACTATCATAAAACTGAAACAATTTTAATGGAACTTAGTATGCACCTCCCTCCAATCTTCCGAAATAAGCCTTCCGCTTCGGATTGAATTCGTCAGGAAGACAAGACAATTTTGCACTATAAACTAAGTAAAAATGGTTCAATTTCGGTGAAACATGTTTTCTATAGGGCATCTTCGATCATCAACTTGATTGGTTGAAGTCGGTGATGAATATGTAGGTAAAAAGGACAAGCTCGTCAAGTACTGGAGTTTCCTTGTTAAAATAATATAATAAAATACTTTTTCTGGATAACATTTTACCTAAATTATTCGACTTTGTTGCAATTTAGCGTATATTTTCTTTCAGGTTTCCAAACATCTCCACACCTTGGGGTTAAAGTCTATCGAGAATGAAGGGTCGAATTAAAAATGTGTTTTGCGATAACTTTCGTACAAAATAAAGTATTCATCCCTGGTGGAATATGGCATACATTTTTGTGAGACTTTCCAATCATCTTCATTGTTTGGATTCAACATCGGTCAAGAATGAAAGAGTAAGTTGAACACCACCATCCCCGCGATTTAGAAAATGTTTCTCGATAGGTTCCGCAAAAATTATTCGATTTTTATAGTATAGGATATATGTTTTTTGACACTTTCAAATAATCACCGTTGCTTCAAGTTTAAACCAGTCAATAAGGAGGGAGTGAATTTAATCCTTTCCCCCTCATCATTTTGAAAAATATCTCCAGTAAACATTTCGTAAAAGTTGTCCGATTTTTATGAAACATTGAAATTTAGGATAAGGTGATGAAAGTTAAAAAATGAAAAAAAAAAAAACTTTTTGCTTGTTTCTACAATGCCCATCCCCACTAGTAACAGTATTTATATTATAAGTTTAGAAAGGAAGATTTTACATTTTTTGTACCTAAGTATTATATAACAATCGTTATTTGGAAGCGGTAGCCTATATGTACGGATTTCAGCATGATAAGTAATAATAATAATAATAATAATAATAATAATAATAATAATAATAATAATAATAATAATAATAATAATAATAATAATAATAATAAACATGAAAAACGACACAGAAAACATTAAAATATGCATCTTTAGGAGCAAAAAAAAAATTCGAAATTGTTTATAGTTTGACAAATTACAGTACATGAAGAGAAACTGGCAAACATAGTGTCGTTGGGTGTTATGTGATTTCTTCTTAAATAACTCGGAAAATACTCGAAATAAAGTGTTCAAACAAAAAATGAAGTTATAAAGTCACGTTGACGCAAAATATATACTTGGATAATTAAATACCAAAGAGCATAGGAAATTCGATGGAGGAACAGAATTGACGAAGAAATATTGGAGGCGAGAAGAACCATTTTAGGGACTTAGAATAGGAAATGAAATCTTTTAGTTTTATCTTATCTAAAGGAGATAGATCATTAATGGAAGTAGATAATTATAAAAGAAATTGGTGAAATGGAAATGTGATAGGAGACGGAAGAACTCCGAGAAAGCTCATGAACACAATGGTATCCATTGCAAACTGACATGCTCAGTTGAGTTGAGTTGAGTTGATTTTGAGTTTAACGTCCCTTTCAGCAGCGAGACTATATGAGACGGGACCTACTGATTAACGTGGAATCCGAACTACATGAGCTCCCGCCGGCAATCGAACCTGGGTCTCGCACGACAATTGGCATGCTCAGGTATCGAACCAGAAAAGTCTCGATCCAGAGGTAAGCACTGTATTACTGAATAACCATGAACCCTGATGAGGAATTTGTTAAAACTTCTATTGATAAGGTATGTCGTGAGGTATATTACGTAGTAGAATTTATGGTGGTAGGTAAATGAGGAAGAGAGATAAACTTGCAAGCGTACGTAAAATCGTATGTTACATTTGTAAATCCTGCAGTTTTTGGACTTAACGTAAAACGTATAACTGAAAACGCATGTTTTATAATACTTTCCATATAAGTGTTCCATCTATACGTATTTCCGTGTGAAACAATAGAAAAAATATAGGCGGTCAGGATCTCACATACAAATAGACAGACGTATATAACGAATAGCTGTCGAAGGTAACATACATATATGTATGTAATATAAGCAGTGCCGGATTTACGTATAAGCTAAACAAGCTATAGCTTAGGGCCCCGCTCTCTTGGGGGCCCCAAAATCTAAAGGAAAACAATATACATTTCTAAAATATGAGAAAATTAAAAAAATAAAATAAAATTTATATATACGTAGCAACAATGCTTCCTGCTGTGTAGCCTACGTTCATGTAATTAATGGAGTTTCTTCTGCTAGTCTGCTTAATAAATTATCTCTAGTTTCTTCATTTCTGTACGTAGGGTGCCTATGTTCATTTGGACACATAAAGGGCCCCATTATCTTCAACAGCTTGGGGCCCCACTAAACCTAAATTCGAC
This sequence comes from Thermobia domestica, assembly GCF_964235325.1. Lineage (NCBI taxonomy): Eukaryota > Metazoa > Arthropoda > Insecta > Zygentoma > Lepismatidae > Thermobia > Thermobia domestica. The sequence continues at coordinate 384,226,155 of NC_137455.1, read as the reverse complement.
TCTGAATATAAGGAAGACCGTTAGATATCAGACATTCTGCAATGGCATGATGTAACATCTAAGGGTAGTGCCTATGTAGTACAGATAAGGTATGCTCCATACTGATTTCTGTAGTGAGCAAGAGGATCCTGTATATTTGTACAATATACTGCTGTCCGGAGAAAGGATTTTTCTCAGTGTACTCTTGTTACGTAAATCTGAAGCACAGATACATACAATGGAACAGGCTTGTCGCCAGGGTTCGATTTTTTAAACATCGAAGTATCATTGCGCATGTGTTAGCAGCATGTATCCTACGACGTACGTCACCATCTTAAATACGGTTATTCCACTCGTGTTTAAGTAGAACGCTACGTCCGAGAACGTTGTACTCCAGTCTTGGTATGATTTTGCCACTAGAAAGCATTTTATCCAAAAATTCTGCTTAAATCCTAAACTTTTTTCTCAGTGCGTGGGCAACACTAATGAAAAAATAGTTCCTCGCTACCTATTACCGCTCTAAGGGAGATCGGAATTGAAATCTAAAGTTGTGACATATTTCTGCCCTTTCCGGTTTTCTCTAGGAATATCAAGGCAGAATTAAAGCTTATTCTTGTCGTATTGACTCTTTATTTAAGAAAAACACTTCTCGATGTCCATTATTATTGTTATTTTAATTTCTTTATGGCGGATAGTGTTGAAACTGGAAATCATATAAAGGAATACTTCCACTTCCAGTTCAAATATTAGAATAGGAGACAGAAATGAAACTTATTATTGAGAAAGAACTCAAAAAGATTAATTAGATTAATATAGATATAAGTCATTTTCTGATACTGTATGTAGGGTTAGAGATCCAACTCCTGGGAAGTAAGATTTTGAACATTACTGTGTAGTTAATTCCCGGTTAGAGCTCCTGTGGTTCGGATCCCACGTTTAGCTGTGAGTCCACGTCTCCTACACTCGATGCTGAAACGGACAACTACACTAAAATCAACCGACCAAGCAATGACTGTACAATTCTTTCTTTTTTCTGTGATAAATTACTTTAAAAAACGACGTAATATCGGAGCTTATAAGTGGAGTACACTGCATGTAAGCAAACTCCATTTTCGATATCACTCTGCTAAGGGGCTGAGTATGGTCATCTATTCCCTTAACACTACAGCTGGTTTCCAAGAAAATAGTTTTGATCTCTCAATTTAGGTATGATCTTGATTACTAAGTGTGATTATATAAATTTGAACTATTTAAACAAATGTTACCACTTGTTAATCATTTCAATCAATTTTCTTTCAGGCCTTCCCTAAAACTTCATGACACATTTTGCGTGTGGCCTTTCTTGTGGATATCGCTATATTTTATTTACTCTATGAATGCTGCGGTGGCTCAGTGGTAAAGCGCTCGCTTCTTGTGCATCTGATCCGTGGTTCGCTCCCAGCTCGCTCCAAGTGGGTTTTGTGGTGGACAAACGCCGAATGCAGGACATTTTCTCAAGATTCTTCCATTTCTTCCCTTTTCTTCACTCTACCAGTTTTTTAGTATCATTAGCCACGGAGCATAACCATGGGACGTTAAATTAAAGCAAAAAAAAAAAAAAAAAAAAAAAAAAAAATGAAATTTTAACTACATACTTTCATTTCAAGTATATTAGTTAAATACTTGAACATCCCTTCCCACTGGTCTAGTGGCTAGCGCTTGCATCTTTGATGCACGTGGACCCTCGTTCAATTCTCAGTGGGAGAACACTAAAAATTTGAAAGCATTGCGGTCGAATTCCACTTTAAACTGTAGGTCGACGCCTCGTATAGCCTGAGTGCTAAAAAGTGATGTTAAACTTCAACAACAAACAAACAAAGAACGAAAGTCTCAATGCACTTGAGGACTGTCACGTTTTCGAGCCACCGTTGGGTGAACTGGTCCATGATCTGCTTAATGATTGTGTTATTTACTTTTGTGTAGTAATATTTTTAAAAGCTTAACTGTTAATTCTACACAGAAAGTAATGTAAAAACATCAAAGTTTCTTTACGTAATGTAGTTATTATTCCTTCGCGTGTGGTTTCTGCTATCAGACACTTTTTCTGCTTACAAGGACAGGATGTAAACCTAAAAACTCAAGAACGTAAAGAGGTCAAAACAGTTGGATTGACCTTCAGATAAGAATGGTCTTCTAGCAGCAATACATTTAATTTTCTTCTACGTCTATCTCCGATACTGAACACTAATTAATAAATCTTGATTATTGATACAGAAAGGCACTTACCAATAACTTGCTATCCTGAAGCCAGTCATGGCGGCAACAAAAGTGAAATGACTATCCCCGTGAGCTGATGTCGTCTTATATGAGGACAATTCGAGTATCTGGTTATTCCTTGATTGCATCTGGATTACGCCAGAATCATGGAATCTTGCCAATAATTCTGTCTTCATCCATAGGGGGTAGATTCTACGATATTTCTTTCGGCAAAAATTATAGATTTTTTCTCTTTAAAGTGTGGCTTCAAATATCAGTCTCAAACAAGGATTGATTCCTAAAATGTAATTAAATTACATTCGATTAACTGTAGATCATGTAGAAAAACAAAAAACTGCACAAATTGTGACTATACAAATGAAATGGAGAAACCATTCCTGCAATTTGCGTCATCTACTGTTTCAGTATAAATTTCTTACGTACAGACTCGGTTGTACTCAGGAATGGGAATGACTTCTATGTGTTGGCGATTTCAGCAACGGGTGTCAAGAGATCCGCACGTTTCTTTTTCAGCTAGCTAGACATCTTTCCAGGATTTGTATTAATCTTCGGAATATTACTGTACAAAAGAAACAACATTTTACCCACAATTTCCTGATTGTTTTATGCATTCACAAATATAATAGCTGTATATAAAACCCTTTTTTTTTTTTTTTTTTGTATATTGTTAATCCCCTAAAAGTATTCGATAAACAGCTAATATTCCCTACCTTGGTCTAAGTGAGATTAAGTTAGGTATTCGTAAAGAAAATCACTATAAGAGGAGCTGGTTAGTTCGCTGATTTGAAGTTTAGTGTCCTGTTCAACTATATGAGAAGTGAAGCTTGACGTAGGGCCCGAAGCATATAACCTCTCGCTGGGTCATTAATTCCGAAATTGGTTGTCCTGATGGTTTTCGACAAAAAGTGTAATAACATCTACGAACAATTAAAATTATGAATTTTTACGACTGCTTTGAAAAGATATATCGAGGTGGGGACACATAACCTCAATGCTGACGTCCCCATTGACCCCTACTCATTCCATTCCATTAAAAAAAAATAACCTAGGTAGGGTAGGGTAGAAATGAAATGAACCCACGATCATGCACCAAGGCTAAGGGAGGTGGTGATGATGAGAAATGAATGAAACTGGTGAAATAAAGAAAGTGGGAGGAAACAGCAGAACCCCGAGGAAAACCACGCACACGATGTTTGACTAGCACAAAGCGCACCAGGGACCTCACGCGCCAGAGGTAAACGCTCTACCACTGAGCTACTGCCTACAATTTTGTTTATTTGGAAATCGTTGAAGTCTAATGTTTTACACTAAGTCTAGCTTATCGCATACACAAATCCATCTATACCACCATCTATACCGAGGGGTAAAAGTATGGGGAACGCAGGAGGATACCGTTATCCCACTTCCGAAAAATATCTATGGTGTCCCCCAATTCTTAAAAAAAAAAAAAAATACAATGGACAAATATAGATACGGGGGACAGCGTGACCTTATCTGTACCCTTAGCTTTTGAGATCCACTTTTACTTCTGCGTACTATTCAATATCACCCAACACAAAACAGGAACACTCCATTGACTCACGAAGGTTACATGCAGTTTGGTTTTCATTGGTTTGTTTCGGGTTTAACGTCGCTTTCAGCACTAAGGCGATATGAGACATGAACCTAGAACTTAACGTAGGATCTGAACCACACAAGTTCCCACCAGGAATCGAATTCATGTTTCCCTCGCTGAAGACGCGTTTGAAATGAAATCTTTTAGTTTAACGTCCCATGATTATGACCTTTACACTATAGAAGATGGATGATTAATGAAAGCGAATGTTTGTAAATTCTTTTTGTGTGTGTGTGTTCTTCCCCGGTAATCGAGTCAGGGACCACGTGCTCCTTAGACACACGCACAAGCCATTTGACCAGTGGTATTGCATATAGCGCAGGAGTGTTATTATTATTTTGATAACCTTCTGTATATAGTACCTCGTTATTTATATGTATAATTCACATCAAATTATATTTTCTTTCACTGATCTCTTAGTTAACCTCTTAAATGTATGTTATTTGTGACACGTGCAACACATTGAAGGCCATTTAACATTAGTCATTTGCTTGCTGCTATCTTTCATTTTGTTTATCACATATTTAAAACAAATAAAAGAATAAACGTGATAAGTTTTCCTGCTTCAGTTCTTCAGGAATCTCCAAAGAATCTGATAAAGTTCTTCCTATTTGTACATACTGCACCAAGCCTTTACTAATCTTACAAGCAAGGGCGCCGATCCTGTGGGGGCCGCGGGGGCCCGGGCCCCCAAAGCTCATGTGGACCCCCAAAATTTTATTTTTGAATATACAATATTTGGCATAATTTGAATGCAATTTGTATTAAAATCCCGATATATGCCTTCTGCACCTGAATGTGCCCTCCCCCCAAACTTACAGAGAAATCGACACCCTTGCTTCCAAGCTTATTGGAACTCCAAATTTCCCTACAATGTATATTGCTAACAGAGACACGTTTTCCAAAAGTCTGAATAGTTGCTCAGATGTATCAGCAAATCTTCAATCCTTCTCCGGTACGTTTGACAAGGAATTAGTTAATCTACAGATTTAAAAATGAAAGTACAATGTTTGTGACTTCGTATCCCTTGAACTAGCCGACCAATTTCGATCAAATTTTCAACATAGATGAGATTTGGGCCTGGTATGGTTTCTATCATTTCACTTTGATGGTGCAACTCAGGAGAGAAGGATGAGGTAGATATTTAAAAATGATCGAAAATGACCGATATTAGTGTCGGATCCATAGTTTTTTGGGTCGCTGAGATGAACAGTGATACTTCCGATGCCGTTTAAATCCAAATTCAAACCCACAACTTGGGGACGAGGAGATATATAAAAAAATATCTAAAATGACCGATATTAGTGTCGACTGATATAATTTTCGAGGTCGCTGAGACGAACAGTGACACTTCCAATGCAGTTTAAATCCCAATTCAGCCCTTTATGTCAAAAATGAAACGTATTCTCCCCTTGCCAAGAACGGGTATTCTGCTAATAAATAAATAAATAAATAAATAAAGACAAAAATAAACATATTCCGTCGGTGCTGTCCTGTAGCACATAGAAGACGCGAACTCATAAAGACACTGTTCTCTGTGATTTTCTGTTATATAAGAATATAGATATGTCATATATATATCTTTCTTTTTCTTTGTCTCCTGAGTTCGGTTCCACTTGTAAGTTTACCCACATCCATCCTATGTGTGGGTCAATATAATCACCGGAGGAATACAATATATCTTTATTGTATAAAGGAAACGTCTCAGTTTGTGAGTAGCACCCATTTCTAATAATTAAGAGTCGCGATAGTAGATGTTGGTGTTGAATACGTAGAGAGCGTTATTACGACGATTTCATTGTAGTTTAAATCTTCATTTGTGTCGTTTAATTATTTCAAAATAAATATCGCCATCATAGTTCGATTTAGCATTAATATTTGTGTAGTCGCATGTTAATTGATGGTCAAATTAAAAGAAAAGAAGTTACATGTAAACAATCAGAAACGTTTAGCCCTGTATGATTTTAACCCATAAGGAACAGTGAGAAGAGGGTTTGATGGGGAATAACCAGTTAATGATTTGTAGTGAATCAAATACAGTATTGTGCATGATCTAAAATGGCCTTGTATAATTTGACGCAATTTCAATTATGCTCAGCACAATAATTCACTTCTTTCACTTGAAAATAATATTACAAAAAATTTGTTGACGTTACGCAACAGATACGGTATACGCCCTAATACGCTGATCTAGTAGTTTCCATGAGATCACCAAAGTCAAATAGAGCTGGATCTGGCCAGCACTTACAGTTAGACGAATGGTCATTGAAGAAGTACAGTGTGTGTTGGAATGCCGAGGACCGCGGTGGCTCAGTGGTAGAGCGTTCACCTCTGGTCCCTGGTTCGATCCCAGCCCTTGCAAAGTGAACTTTGTGGTGGACAAACACCGTTTGCGTGCGTTTTCTCGGGGTTCTCCTGTTTCCTCCCACTTTCTTTATTCCACCATTTCATTCATTACTCATCATCACCGTCACCTAACTGGCATAATCGTGGGACGTAAAACTCAAAGATTTCATTTCATTTCATTAGTGTTGGAATGCTAAGTTCATCGCGTCGTGTGAATTATTAATGAGCTACGAGAAAATGAAATGAAATAAAATGAAATCTTTGAGTTTAACGTCCCACGATTATGTCTGTTAGACTAAAGGAGACGATGACTAAAACAAATGAATGATGATGGTCGTGCCCTCGAGTTTAATTTACACAGATCAATTTCATTGCTTGAGTCAATATAATGTGTTTGTATTATTTTTTAAGGTTCTCTTAGTAGTTTGAAGATAAAGCATTTAGAGTCTCATTCAAGAATCGGAAGAGTACTTCAAAATTATCGTAACCATAGAAATTATCATAATGATAAATCTACGATTATTATATTTTGTCAATTACGTAGAAAATTACTAACACGTAATTTTCCTATTAATTTCATAGTCTAGTCTTCACTGTAAGAAATAAATCAGTGCTTGAACATTTTTTTTTTTTTTTTTTTTTTTTTTTTTAGAAATAAGTTTTGAGCATTGTTTAACATGTCCAAAACTACCCTGAAGTGTTCTATTACTGAACAAAAAGTGTCTAGAATGCATTCTCACTGTAAATAGGAACTGCTCTTTGAGTGTTCGCAATGTATCTGAGCTTCTGATGATTCCAACGTGTGTACGGGAATAAACGATCTGTAAATGTGCAGTAACGTTCTTTAAATGTCATTTCTGTGCTCGTGTACTCATTAAAAACATCAAAATTTCAGGTACATTTTGAGCACTCTTAAGGCAGTTCCTATTATCCACTGTTGGGAGGCGTTCTATACATAAGGTACCCTATAAACTGTCCTCATCAAAAATGGAATTCACAGCAACTTTCAGTTCACTGCCATCAAAAGAATGCTTTCTGCAATCTTCTTCACTTTTCAATTTTCCAAACAAATGGCAATCTGATGGTGCTAAATCCGGGAAGTACAGTGGGTATGGCGCTGATTTGACTTCCAAATCGAGCACAGTCTGGGGGTAGACATTTCACACTTGCGAGGCGATGCATTGTCGTTCTGTAGGAGAACACCTCGACTCAGCATTCCTTCTCTCTTGTACTTGATGTTTCCACGTAAATCACTAGGAGATAACTGTAATATTCTCTTGTAATAATATGTTTCTTTTCCAAAAGTGGAGCTACAAGATTTCCCTGTCATTCCAGGAAAGTGAGACAAGTAGCTTTCCAACAGATGGGGTGACTCTGAATTTATCACGTGGCAGTGACTCTAGATGTTTCCATTTCTTGCTTTTTTCTTTGTCTCTGGGTGATAGTAATGAACTCATAAGCGCTTGCTAGTCACCCATTTCTTGGGGCGTTATCAATACTCTCTCCAACTTCATTTAAATTTATTTGCCCTTCTGCAAATTAGTATGTGATATATGGCAGCGTCCTAATTAATCTTTTACAGACGTTTGTGTATTTGTGTATTTCGGTCTAAGCAATCTTCTTTCATTGTTAAAAACTTCATCACCGTTGTTTGATCTATGAAATCTTTAAGTTTTACGTCCCACGGTTATGCCGGTTAGGCTAAAGGAGACGGTGATGATGAGTGATGAATGAAAATGGTGGAATGAAGAAAGTGGGAGGAAACGGGAGAACCCCCAGAAAACCCACGCACACGGTGTTTGTCCACCACAAAGTTCACTTGGTGGGAGTAGGGTTTGAACCCGAGACCCCTAGCACCAGAGGTGAACGCTCTACCACTGAGCCACCGTGAGGTGATACAATATTACGTGCATCAGAAAAGTAAGCCTGCTAATCAATCCAAGAACAAGAGCATCGTTTCAGTTTTGTGTGTTGTGTTTGATACTATTCTGATTTTCCACTTGGGCAAACCTGCTTCCACACTGTGCTTCGTTCCGCATTTTCGGACTTCAGTGATTATATTCTTGTTCGTGGTCTCATATTTTGGTTTTAACTACTTAGAATCGTGTACTGTATGTTCTCTTCTACATGCGAGATTCATATAGGAATTCATATAAGCCTATCTTCAAACGTTGGCAACACTGTACCTCATGATTTCACAGGTATGGTTCTACTCATAATTAGATTTTCTACATGTTATAATTTTTGTGTTCCGTGCAATTTAACAAAACTTCATTTTGTGCTTAGTTGGCAACACTGCATTACACATGATGTTATTGAGCATGTCTGAGGGTACAGTGTTTGCTTATTATACTGTTGTGTAAATGTAATTTTGATTACTTTAATCATTTTGAAGTTCTTTCTGTGTCAGTGTATCTTTTGCACTGCTATCTTCACATGATTCTAGATTCTTGTTTCCTCTGTATCTCCTGTGTTTTGGAGTGTCGGCCCGTAAAACTTTGGAGTTTTCACTTTTCTTCACTCCTCTATCGATTGCACATTGTTTGATTGGGCAACGCTACTATCAATATAAGATGTTCCTTCGTCAGTGTCGTACCCTGTGGCCATACAGTTAGCGTACGTGACTACGGAATCAGAGGTAGTGAGTTCGATTCCCGCGCAGAATAACATTTTTATGTGAATTTTTATACCTAAATAATGAATTCATACATTTTAACTTCGATAAAAAAAATAACGTATTTGTCCATATTAATTAATTTGCAAGAAAATACAAATGGCGTCAAAAATGGTTTACTGTTGTAAATAACCCTATGAACTCTAACCCTAATAACCCTATTACAAGAACTACTTCATAAAGCTAGTTTCCAAAACAATTATCGAAATATTTATTCTATGTAACTTCAAAAAAGTACTAATTGAAGTTAAAACTTATGGGATTTATTTGAGGAAATAAAAGATTGCTTGAACGGAGATCGAACTCACAACCTCAGACTTTGGAATCCAGTACGCTAACCGTACGACCACAGAGTATGGTACTGACAATTATCATATTCCTAATGTTTTAGTGCAATGCATTGTGTGTGTGTGTCGATTCTAGCGCCATCTGCGAAGACACTGTTTTCAATTTTGGGTCAAATCACTGTCACATTTTCTGGAGAATCCAAATGTGCAATTAAAAGTGGGGGTTTCTCTTTAAAATTTTAAAATTACCCCCGTACCCCCGAAGGGGGTGGGAATAGGGGGTGGCGTTTGTTATCATTGGATAGCTTTTTTTTTAAAAAAAAAATAACACGTGTTATTTTTGTTTTGCTGATCTTTATATTTCGCGAGATACTGGACCGTTCCGGGACTTTTTCAGCACCCTGTGCATGTATATAGAAGCGGATCCACACTCATCACTGGTTGAAATGATTGCCACATCGACCAGAGTCTTTCACGGACTATTGCGACACTATGTCCATATATTTTATTTTAGAGTTAAGTGAACGGCAGAAGAGACAGATAACAAAGAAGTCACGTTCTTTTGACTGTTGTTTAGATATGTGTTTGAAATGTTGATGAAATTAGTTAAAAGATAGAAAGAAGTACTAAAACTCGCTGGCGCTTCGGTCCAGATGTAAACTTAGCTAATTCAACTAGGTGATGTGTGGTGAACACATTGGCTCTCAAGTGTCATACTATTTCTGGCTTTCTGGACCAGAGCTCACTACCTCTTAATTTACGTAATTTCCTAATTGCCGCATGATGATGAGTCAAGAACAGAAAATACTAAGTGATCCTGTCGTGAACAGAACCATGCACTTGGAAGTTGCGTGCGCTAACAATTCAGCATAGAAGCTTAATAATTAAAAACAATTGAGCATGCACTTTCATTCGTAATGATATTCTCAACCGCAGACGGTAAATTTTGATACGTATACTGACGAGAAACAGTCTGAAGAGAGTAGAAATCTTATATAAAGTTAAAGACAGAGCTTCTGGCAAGTTTATTTAATATCGGGAATCATAAATGAAACATACTGTACATAAACAAATTCATTTTCCTTATCACTTAATTAATGGGGCACGGTGGCTCAGTGGTAAACCGCTTATCTGTGGTTCATGGGGTCCCTAGTTCGATCCCGGCCAAGTACGTTTGTGGTGGACAGCATCGTGTATGTAGGTTTACTCAGGCTACTCCCGTTTCCTCCCACATACTAATTCCACCAATTCTTCCACTACCATTTACTTACCTTAATCATCGTCCCTTAACCTAAAAGACAAAGATTTCATTTATTTATTTTTTATTTATTAAACAAATGGGTGAAGGAGTAATGTTAAGCTGGGTGAGCTCCCGTGTCTACTCCACTGGTGTACAGTGTGGATTATGCATATACTTTGGTAGTATGGTTCAATAAAATATACCAGTTTTAATAAGAGTTATCTTTTCTGCTTATTGCACTTACAGCTTTTTAAGTTGTTTTGTTAAATAACAATATGTGATCACGTTTTTCTTTATTCTATACGAAAGTTTAACACTTTATATGTAGGACTTCTATTATCAGAATACATTACTTTCTGTTAATTTTTTTTATTTAAAAAAACAAATCAAAACAATCACTTTACCGATATTATAAGCAGGTCGGCCCTAGGCAATTTGCTGCCCCGTGCAAAGGCATCATTCACCATCCTCCTTTCTCCAGAAAGAACAAATTATAAAAGCTACGATTTTAAGTATCTTATCCCATCATGAACAACGAAGAGGAAAGAAAGTGGACTCGCACTCAGAAAGGTCTAAATACTACAAATACAATATCGTTGTGTCTGTTTGTTTTCTTTATTTAATAATCTATTATGTTAGTGAAAGATAAAGCAAACACCTGCAGAGGAAAGATGGTAATCCTTTTTATAGAATTCAATATCGAGCTTTAATCTCAATACACTTCTCCACCAATTAGCTCTTTTATCTTTATTTCTTGATTTTCCTTCTACATCTGTTATTTTTTTAAAAATTTGTTTCCACTTCAATAATAACGAACTTGTTTGTGACAAAGTAAACTAGTTTTCACATAAAAAAAACTGTGATAACTAACTAAATGGAACAGGTGTTCACTACAGTTCGAGAATTCAGTTCTCGTATTTGATAACAATCAACAAATTTATGCTGGGATTTGTTTGACCATTTGCTTTAGCAGTATCCATGTGACAAACCAATGCGACCTAAACATGATTTACGAATGTAGTATTCAAATAGAAGATCAGCTTAGTAAATTTAACTATTTTGATCATGAAGCCTGTTTCCAACAAGAAATATTTATTTTAAATAATATACACGTAGTTACGACAGATTTTGGCGTCCCGAGCAAATTCTCATTGTGCACATATGGTAGAGCCGGCACTGATAACAACAAATCGACAAATAGATTGCATGCATTGACTTTTAGTGCTATTATGCTCTGGCTATTCTTTAAACCAGCGTTTCCCAACCAGTGTGCCGCGGCACACTGGTGTACCGTAAATGGGCCGCTCGTGTGCCGCGAGGAAATCGAAACAAATTATTAATTCTATAACAATCAAGTTTCAAGACAAATGAAAAATGTATATTTGTATTTCATATTACTATGAACCTCTACTATGAATCTACAACTTTCATACCGTGTTACTTTTCTGTATATTTTTAATGTTGAAAAAAGTATTTATTACTGTTATGACTGTTTTTGCTTCTTTATTGCTGCAGACTATTTCGTAACTTGAAATTTTAAAATATCATTCAATCCTTTCGACAGAGCAAACATGCATACAAATTACCTACACTTGTGTTTTAAAACTGAAAGAGATTTGTTTATTCGTTCGTTATTTAGTGATCTTTCTTCTTTGTGAAAGGTTGGATACAGTTTTCGAAAAAGAAAGCTTAGTTTTAAAAACCTGAGTCCAATATTTCGTTGCAATTGTTTTCTATTTTTAAATTAGAATGAAAAATAAGCATAATGATGTACCACGGGGAAAAAAACAGTGATCGAGCTTTCTTCTCTGTGAGAAGATCAGTAATCACAAAAAATAATATGCCACAGTATTTTATATTTACAAATAATAATATCTATGAGTGTGATGCGAGAATTCAAGTTACACCCGTAGTGTGCCGCAAGTTGAAAAAGGTTGGAGGACGCTGCTTTAAACTATTGCACAAAACGACTCATATCTCTCCTACCGACAACCCTTTCAACCAATAACACCAAATAAACAGAACAACAGTGACTTCCCCCGCCTCTCAAAAATTGCAGTAACTCATCAGATAAGTTATTATATTGCTGGTAACATTTTAATGTAATTAATTTCCGTTTCTTATCCTGAATTCTGTTGCAAATTGAATATGTCGTTACATCACTTTCTGGATTATGTCCAGTTTTTTTTTTTTTTTTTTCTTATGAAGAAATTAAAAGAAAAGTTAAATGTATATAAATGTGATAAGCAAGAGATTTACGTCACAAATATGTATAAGAAGATGTGTTTGATTGCACAGAGTTGTTCTTTTTATTTTTATATTTTTTGTTTGTTTTGTGAAACTTTCCTTTAGCAGAAGACTACGCACAAAGTGCAAAGTCATTCTTAAAATGAAGAAATAATGAGAAATTTAGTAACAAACAAAAGACGAACTTGTCTTTATTTCAAGATTGAAAACAATAATAATAAAAAGATGGACTGAATATTGTACAATAATGTATCATTTTCTTGTTGAAATTATTATCAGTGTGAATCTATTGTGGAGAGCTTCCATCTTATGTAATAGCTGATAAAAAAGAAAAGAAAAGGTCGTTGTTCTTAGAATAAAGTGATTGGCACATTTCAAACACTGTAAACAAAGGCATTAATAAATTTCCTATTGCGGAAAAAAATCGTCATTCATATTTTTCTTTTTAAATACACACCGGTGCAAATCTCGGCAGGCTCTATCCAAAGGGGGTCTAGGCCCCCCTAAATTTTTGCTGGCCCCCTAAAATTTTCACGGTAGGCTTGCAAATGAATTATAATATGGTGATAAACTATAATATGGTTGGATCGGGCCCCCCTAACTTCAGCCGGACCCCCCTACATTTTTGGACTGGCTAAGGGCCTGAATCTCGGGGAGAAGAGGGAGGCATGTCCTCCAATCTAGAAACTGGAGAGAGGGGCTGCGGTGGCTCAGTGTTAGAGGTTCACCTCTGGTGCTTGGGGTCCCGGGTTCGATCCCAGCCCCCGCCAAGTGAACTTTGTGGTGGACAAACACCGTGTGCGGGGGTTTTCTCGGGGTTCTCCCGTTTCCTCCCACATTATTCATTCCACACTTTTCATTCATTACTCATCATCACCGTCTCCTTTAGCCTCACCGGCATAGCCGTGGGACGTAAAACTCAAAGATTTCATTTCATTTTCATTTGGAACTGAGGAACTCCCCCCCTTCATCAAGAATCCGATTTGAAATGTGTTTTTTGGCGAGAAATGTGATGATTTGTGTCTGATTGCGACAAAGGAAAGTGAGATGAAATTGATGTCCCTTGGTTTGTTTCATTTATAAAAAGGAATCGTATTCTTTAACATTTCAAACTGAACTTCGTGTCCTGGCGCATTTATGTCACATCAATCTGCATTAATTTCTCTCCCTCTACAAGGACACAAATTGAAACAAGTGGCAGAGGAGTATATGTCTCTCTCTTCATACTTGAAAATTGTTTCAGCTGTAGATACGGGCACAAATCCCGTGGGAAATGGAGGGACATATCCCCCAATATTGGAACTGGCGGACTTCTCCCCATAATCCGATTTGAATAGTGTTTTTTGGTTATACATTGCTTGATGTATAATATACAACAGGTTCACCCCAGAAATCAGATTCATCTATCGTAATATGAATTTCATCTCCCATCCGCAGAATAAGCCTCAAATCTGTCCACCTCACAATGTTAAAGACAACTCTGCTTCCCTGATATCCCACAGCATTGTCTTTCAACTTCATAAATACGTATTTTTGAATATGGCTTTAAAAAGATAGAAAAAAAAAATATATTATGGGAACGGTCTTACCCGTCTCCCTCAATACTGAAGACAGATTTGCGCCGCTGAGTACACATTACATTTACAATACAGCTAATTACCGTCTTATAATTTACTTTCTTCATATTAATGTTTAATAAGCTTGTCTCGTATATTTTTGTTGTTGGAAGTTCTAAAGAAAGTTGGGTTGGAATGGAAAGATGGAAGACTCGTAAGAAACTTATATATGAACCAACAAGTGAGTGTTAGAATAGGGGAAGACATAACAGAGGAGAGTACATTTGGAAGGGAAGTTTGACAGGGATCTCGCCTACATTATTTAATATCTATGAAAAAAATAAATGAAATCTTTGAGTTTAACGTCCCACGATTATGCCCGGTAGGCCAGGGGAGACAATGATTCAAGCAAGTGAACGATGAAGCAGGAATTGGTGGAATGAGAATCTGGGAGGAAACGAGTACCCCGGGAAATCCCACGAACACGATGTCCACCACAAACTTACTTGGCCGCGGATAGAACCAGAGTCCCCTATGCACCAGATGTTAGCGCTCTACCACTGACCCACCATACCCCCAAATCTTTAATAACTATCTAGAAGAGATAGTGAAAAAATAGCCTACATAATCAAGATGACATTTCGGTAGGAGCTAGAATGATTAGATGTATACGGTTTGCAGGTGATATGGCACTTTAGGCAGAATTTGAAAAGAAAATCAATTAGATATTAGAAACCGTGAGGAAAGGGTGTGAAGAATATGGGATAAAAATAAATGTTAGAAAGAAAAAATCATGGTGATTGGAACGAAGCGATAAGTGTCAAATCTAGAAGTACAATGAGACAAAATAGAACAGGTGACTAGTTTTCGATACCCAGGTAGTATTATTAATGATGATATGAAATGTGAACATGAATTAGAAACAAGGATAAGAATGCCGAAAGAAGCCTTTAGGAGGAAGGAAAGCCTGTTTTATGGGACCTTGAATAAAGAGTTGAGAAAAATACTTATAAAATGCTTCGTGTGGAATATTGTACTGTATGTGGCAGAAACATGGACATTATGCAAAAAATGATGCAAAGCGACCGAAGGCTTTCAAAATATGAGTGTGGAGAAGAATGGAAAGAATTAGCTGGGATCGAGCTGAATACGAATAAGAGTGTGTTAGAAATGGTGGGGGAGAAAAAGAATGATTTTAGATATTATTAAGAAGAGGAAGAGAAACTGTGTGGGACGTTGGTTAAGAAGGAACTGTACCATGAAAGACGTGCTAGCGGGTATGGTGGCAGGAAAGAGAGGGAGAAGGCGAAGAAGACTGCAATTAATGAAGATATCAAAACAAAAAAAAAATCGTACGTAAACACCGTGGAACATGGAAGCTTCTCATTTGCTGCAAATGACCTGCCAATAATGGCAGAATACATATAATGATGATGATGGCATATAGAAAATATAAAATGCTTTGTAATAAATATTTTCTTTAGTCGAACACAAAATGCACCTTTGTGTCATCATCTTATATTAACTCTAATAATACTTAATAAACTTCACACAATTCTTGTGGAATGTTTTGGAAATTGATAATTTCTGGTTTGATATTTAACTTTATTTCATTCATTGCCTTATTTTCTTCTTTCTTTACATCTCAGTACAAGAGTTTCATTCCTTGATGATTGCGTTTGGAGAATTACAAATAATTAAGTTTATTCATAAAACACTTCCACACAAGTATGGAGTTCACCGATAACAAAGAAAAGTCTTTAGGGCACAAAGTTTGATAATTAACACTGATTTTACTCTCCGCTCCTAGAGAATTTTTTGTTGACATTATATATAGACCTAAAATCAGCAAAAATTCCATACATGTTGCCAATTTCGATGAATATTCACCTTGGCCCTTTCCACTATTTTTATTTTTATTTTTATTTTTATTATTATTATTATTATTATTATTATTATTATTATTATTATTATTATTATTATTATTATTATTATTATTATTATTATTATTATTAATAATGTCAAAAATCACACGACAATGGATTGACATCACTACGCAGGATTTTATCCAACGGAGGCAAAAGAGCTACACACAATTGAAGCTGTGAAAATACACACCTACATACAATATCTGATAAAAAAAATAATTATTTATACACATGTATACTTTTAGTAACTACGGGGAAGATATGTAAGTACTGTTGAGTGTTTTCGAACCCCTATCGAAAACCCGGGAGGACAATATATTCCCTTTTGCCGAACTCTTGCGGCCGGCTATGGAGCTAAGCTTATCTACGTCTATCGCCAGATCAACGGGGCCGCGGTGGCTCAGTGGTAGAGCGTTCCCCTCTGGTGCTTGGGGTCCCGGGTTCAATCCCAGCCCACGCCAAGTGAACTTTGTGGTGGACAAACACCGTGTGCGTGGGTTTTCTCGGGGTTCTCCCACTTCATTCGACCATGTCATTCATTTCTCATAATTACCGTCTCCTTTAGCCTAACCGGCATATTCGTGGGACGTAAAACTCAAATATTTCATTTCATTTTTTAAACTTTGGTTAATAACGAATTAGAAAGTGAAAAATGAAATGAAATCTTTGAGATTTACGTTCCACGATTATGCCGGTTAAGCTAAAGGAGACGGTGACGATGAGAAATGAATGAATGAAATGGTGGAAGGAAGAAAATGGGAGGAAACGGGAGAACCCCGAGGAAACCCACGCACACGGTGTTTGTCCAAAACAAAGTTCACTTGACGGGAACTGGGATCGAACCCGGGACCCCAAGCACCAGAGGTGAACGCTCTACCTCTGTGCACCGCGGCCTCAATAACGAATAAGATTCGCCGAGTACGTACAATATATATTACTCTTGTAATTAACTTTTAAAAAGAGAAATGAAATTAAGTCTTTTAGTTTTACGTCGCACGTACATGCCGAGTGGGCTAAGGGAGATGATGATGAGAATCAAGGAAATGGTGGAAAGTAGGAGAAAACATGAGAACCCCCAAGAAAACTCACGCACACGGTGTTTGTCAACTATAAAGCCGACTTCGTGCGAATTGGTATCAAACAAGGGACTCCATACACCAGAAGTAAACTTTTTAAAAGAAAAATTAAATGCACGAAAATGTGCATTGAGAGTCAACACAATACTCCTGTTTTGTCTTAGAAAGTTTGTCTCACATAGTGTTTCCCATTGTTCAAGCTTTGCTTTTGGTATACGTATATTTGATTTAAACTACTCGTTTATTATAAAAATACGTTTATTATAAAAATACGTTTATTATAAAAAAATCCGTTTATTATAAAAATACGTTTATTATAAAAATACGTTTATTATAAAAATACGTTTATTATAAAAATAAGTTTATTATAAAAATACGTTTATTATAAAATACGTTTATTATAAAAATACCTTTATTATAAAAATACGTTTATTATAAAAATACGTTTATTGTAAAAATACGTTTATTATAAAAATACGTTTATTATAAAAATACGTTTATTATAAAAAATACGTTTATTATAAAAATACGTTTATTATAAAAATACGTTTATTATAAAAATACGTTTATTGTAAAAATACGTTTATTATAAAAATATGTTTATTATAAAAAATACGTTTATTATAAAAATACGTTTATTATAAAAATCCGTTTATTATAAAAATACGTTTATTATAAAAATACGTTTATTATAAAAAATACGTTTATTATAAAAATACGTTTATTATAAAAATACGTTTATTATAAAAATACGTTTATTGTAAAAATTATTACCGTGTAACAGTTTCGCCAACTATATACTTTGGCTTCATCAGACACTATTACATCGTCAGTGTGTGTGATGAGATTTACTCGTTATTTGGCCTAAATGCCATTTTGCCTAATACTTTATCAGCTGTCAATCACAGATCTGTAGCGGATGTGCCGCCATTTTAGGTGAAATGCCAATTTCCATTTGGCTTAATTCTCATTACGCCTAACGATCTTATCAGGAAGGAAATACTTCCTATATAGATGATCTGACACTGTTTCCATACTAATACGTAAATAAGTCAGAGAAACTTACAAACAAAAGCCACATTTATTTCAAATAACTATAACAGAAAATATGTCAAATATACAAAAAAAAAAAAAAACTTACATCAAAGAAATTATAACAACTTATTACAATGAACAATTAAGTTTGCTAAAAAGGATACTCATTTAAAATAACTAGAACAAAATATATTTCTAATATATAATATTGTAACTGTACAGTGTGAATACACATACAGTCGTCGGTTCAATAGGTGTTGATTTCAGCTGCAATCTAAACAGATAACCCATATAACAGGTACTAATTTTAGCATTTAATATGATTGTTCAATTAATTATACGAACTATTAACAAGTCTAGATGTGAATGAAGTTTTATAATGCTCAAGAAAACAAATTCTGAAGATACGTTTTATGATCCCAGCAACTTAGGTCAATCCGGAGTTTGGTTATAACGAAATGCGGATAAAAGTCTACAGGATAAAATATTAAAATTCAAAGGTTATTTAATTTATTTAGTATAATTACTATATTATGTTGTATGTCGTAATACAGTTAATATGCATAAACCAAAAACAACAATTCAGGAAGTAAAGCTGACGCCTAGTGTGATATACAACACCATATGTATGCAGGAACCAGTACATAGTCATTCTGCTTCGTGGCTAGATGGTTAGCGTATGCGTCTTTGGCGTGGGAGGCCCGGGTTCGATTCCCGGAGGGAGCTCATGTGGTTCGGATACCACGTTAATCAGTAGGTCCCGTCTTATATAGCTTCGCTGCTGAAAGGGACGTTAAACTAAACATAGTCATTCTTCGGCGTAGCCAGCAAATTGTTGTAGTAATTTTGTAATAATTTCTAATCGTGATTGTACCACTTTCTTTGATATAACTTATTTCTATATGAAATAGATAATCATTGATTTTGTCAACAAGGGTTTTTATATGTAAGTTTGTCACTTATTTATATAGAGTATGGAAACACTGGCAGATCTTCTATAAAGGAGATTTTTTCTTCCTGATAAGATCCTTAGGCGTAATGGGAATTATACCAAATGGTATTTGGCATTTCACCTAAAATGGCGAATATGATTTTTATCTGTGATTGACAACTAATAAAGTGTTATAGGCAAAATGAGAATTAGGCAAAGTGGGTAGACACCGTGTGATGAAGCCAAAGTGTACGGTTGGCGAAACTGTTATACGTTAATAATTTTTGCAATTAAACGTATTGTTTTGCTCAACGAATAGTTTAAATCAAAAGTCTCACATAAGTAACTTGAAATTGTATTGGGGAAGTGAAGACACAAAAAACGAAAACGGGAGGAAATGTTTCTTCTTTCGTAAAATATGTAAACTTTTGTGTCTCTTCTCCAACCTTCCGAAATAACTCTATTTTTTCAAGTTGCAACCTGGTACGGTGGCTCAGTGCTAGAGCGTTTAGGGATGCGCTCGAGTCGAGTCGAGACAGAATTTTCCTGACAAAATTCGAGTCGAGACACAGCTCTTCCAATAGAAAAATATATATTTTTCGAGTCGAGACCACTTTTACATCACATTTTCGAGACGAGACTGTCTCAAATTTTGTCTCGTGCGCATCCCTAAGAGCGTTCACCTCTGGTACGATCCCAGCTCGCGCCAAGTGAGCTTTGTGGTAGACAGACACCGTGTACGTGGATTTTCTCGGGGTTCTCCCATAATCTCCTACTTTTTTCATTCGCCCTTTGTATTAATTTCTCAACATATTCATCTCCTTTAGCCTAGCCAGCATAATCGTTGGACATAAAACTTAAAACATTTCATTTCATTTCCAAGTTGTAATCTATCAAGAATGAGGGGAGCAAAGAGAATAAAATGCAGCCTCTGTTTCAGGTTTTCATACATAATTACAAAACAATTTTATTGCATAAATTATGTTTAAAAAATGTTCAATTTGTCTAAAAGCTAGTATATTTTCTATAGAGCATCACAATCATTCCCCTTAGATGCTCTTGAAATCAGTCAGTGATAAGCAGATAGAAGGAGATAAGTTCCTCCACACTTCTAAGTTTTCTTATTTGAATAATATGATAAGAAAATAACTCTAGTCGATAATTGTTCGATTTTCATGCAACATACCGTGGTTTCTTTGAGGATTCCCAATCACCTACATCTTGGGATTAAAGTCTTGCGGGACTGAAAGGATGACCTTTCCCTCTGCCACATGCAAAAAATACTTACCACGATAATTTTCATTTTTAAAAAAACTATTTTGGTGCCACAATCCATATCTTTTCCTAAGACTTGTAACTATTCTTCCTGCTTGGGGTTAAAATTAGCCAATAATAAGAGAATGAATCTCTTCTCTTCTAACAAAATAAATCATGCGAAATCGTAAAAAAATCTTCAATTTTTATGGAACAGAGTGAGACAATGAAAACTTCAATTTTGAAAAAAAAAATCTTGCTTACACAATTTACAGAATCGATAATGGTATACCAATTAACTTTTAAATTTATAATGGCAATCACATTGCCAATACTGTGGAGAAATTAGAGATAGAGTGGTCTATGTATTCAGTTACCATCCATGTCGAGCTTTTTGCCTTTTTGATGGACCGGTGTAGCAGGGATACTTTACCCCGGGAATTATTATTGGAGATCGAATTCCCTTTGACCGAAAAATCAAACCATATGCAAAGAAACACACCGACGAGGGGAGATATAATATCCTAGGAAATTATGTTCCCCCTTGAATTCAAATGTATTTGAAATGTTTGAACGGAATCTGTTTCCGTTGAATCCCTTGAATACCTTGAATCCCTTGAAAATCATACTGTTTCAAGGGAATACTTCACGGAAGAAGGTAATAATATCCTAAGGAGACGGGACGAGCAGATAAATTTTTCGTCTCGTGGACAATACTTTAGGCTAAAAAATATGAATGATTAATGAAAACGAATCATTATAAAGTATTTTGTAAAACGAGACTGATAGAACGCAAGGATACAATGCTCCTGTGGTTTCATGTGTCATCCATGTAGCTGAATCTTCATGTTGCCTAGGATCGAAGCAAAAACCCCTTGCATTACATGTGAACGTTCAACCGCGGATCTTCCGTTATTTGGGTATTCATTGGATCAATGATCATAGAATATGTAAAAAAGAACATTAAACATTTAAAAGGTAACCCAGATATATCTACTGAATGCTATCAAATTAACTATTAACTTTCTACTTCCTTCTTGTAGGCCAGCAGTCTGAGGGCATAGTTTAAGGACGCGTCTTCTTGTATCTTCTAAAGCTTTGAAAGAAACTGATATAATTATCGATATCTTATTAGAGTATAGGCGACAGGAATTGAAGTTTAGCCTATTCCTGTCTCAGCTACGGCTCTGCTCAAATCTTTATCCTATCTCAGATATAGGCGACAGGAATCCTTATTTGTTCTATTCCTGTTTCGCCTACAGCTGTGCTGATAATTTATTTCACTATCCGTAGGTGACACGAATTTCTGTTTAGCCTATTCCTCTTTCAGCTACAGCTCTACTATAATTTTTGGCATTATCTTCATCTCATCTTAGATGTAGACGAAACAGAAATTCCTATTTGGCTTATTCCTAAGCACCGAATCTTTCGGGAGAGAAGTTTTGAAAACTCTAGGGATTATTCTTTATCGACGAACAGGAATAAGCCAAACAGGAATTTCTGTTTCGCCTACATTTAAGATAAGATGAAGTTAATGAGATAACAGAGCTATAGGCGAAAGAAGAATAGGCTAAACAGATATTCTATCACTTATATTTAAGATGAGATACAAATAATGATATAAATTATCAGCAGAGCTGTAGGCGAAACAGGAATAGGCTAAACAAGAATTCCTGACACCTATATGTAATATAAGATAAAGATATGAGCAAAGCTGTAGCTGAAACAGGAATAGGCCAAACTTCAATTCCTGTCGCCTGTACCTCTGATAAGATATCGATAATCAGCTTCTTTCAAGGTTTCAAAAGATACAAGAAGACGCATCCTTAAACTACCCCCTTAGATTTCTGGACTATGGGAAAGAAATGGAAAGTTAATAATTCATTTGATAACATTCAATAGATAATATTTGACTTAGTTTTAAATGTTTGATATTCTTCATTGCCTTTAAGTTACGAGGTAAATTTCAAGAATGTGGTCCGGAGCATGGTGCCGTCTATATAATATCTATTAGCTAATATTTAAAAGAAATTAACATCTAAAAACAAAATAAACAAAACACAAACAAGGAAACAAAAAAAATAAAAAAAATTACCTAGATATCACTATTCTCTGTATAAACTCTGTTCTAGGTCATTTTGAAGTACATTTTGGATTGCGGAGGGGGCGGAGAGACTTTTGTTAGCGTCGCCTATAATGTCTCATCACGATAATATATGACGTTTCTCATTGTTGTGGCCAACGCTAAATGGCCGTGGATTGGTGTATCGAAAAGCAGTAAAATGAACTATAAACCAACGACAAATGAGCTCGGGTCGCTCAAATGGAGGACCGTGTATATGGAAATCTCATGTTACACATGCAATGTGTTAGGGAAAAAAATGAATTGATAACAGAACTTTGTACCCCTTTTGCTAACTTTTTACCTTGTTTCCTCTTATTTTTTTTTCATTTCATGACACTAATGATGATATATATACATGTATATGCGAAGGGAGGGGGGGAGATTTGATTATCGTGTTTCGAGTATTGTTTGGAGTCTTGCAACCCTTTTGTACCTTTTCCTATTGTTACGTCATGTGGCAAATATATATTTTTACGGCGAAACATGAATACAAGATCATAAATATCTTGGTTTAATACGCTTCCATGCATGGTGTGTTTTCTCTTCTGTATCTTTTCAGGTCAAATCCATTGGGGGAAGGGCATAAACCAATGCATTTATTTTCCAGTTTTATAGTCATTTACACTATGTTATGCAGTGTTTTTTAGACTCTTCCCGCCCTTTTCTCGAATTTTGATGATGGATTTTTGTGTGTGTGTGAATTTCAGATGAATGGCATAGAATTTCTTATTGATTATTGTTACAAGCTGAGCCATTAGTTACGTTGTATACAAACTAGATTCGGAAATTTTAGAGGCCGTCGGTATTCGGAATTTAGCTGAATCAGTTTGCATGCTGTGGACGTGTTAAACAAAGCAAACTAAATATCTCCCCAGAGCCATCTTAGGATTTTCTTTCCAGACGAAAAGTATTAATCGCGTTGCTTTTAATGTGCTGCTCCATTTTGTGTTTACGAAGTTATCGATGGGAATACATTATATTTATGTCTACTTAATACTTTACTGGATTTGTTGTAGCATATAATGGAATTTTACAATGACTGATTATTGTATGCAATGTTTATTGAGTTAAATCTGCATTGATTAAGAGTAAAAAGATTGTACTTCAGAAATATTTTAAATGCCACATTAATATCTATCTAGCTGTTTTTCTGCTGTATCATCAGTCCAGATCATACGAAAATCGAAAAAAAAGCATCAAAATGTACAAAATTAGGTTAGTTTAAATTAGGTTAGGCTCACAACCTTGACATGTACGCACCATTTTTACACTGCCTTTCACCCATTAAATCATAACAAGTGTACCTCTTCGTCAAATAGTCCCTTCCGCCTCCACATGCAATGCCGCATACAATATCAAAAATAAACCAACAACCACCATCTTAACTTCAATTATTCGCCTCACCTGACTTTCACTCACTGTTCATTACAAACCAAAATAAATTCTCCAATTCAGCCGGTAAATTTCCTAAAATTGGTCCGGTGAGACAGCAGTTAACTCCATTTAGCTATTAATGTGGTTTCAGATTAGGAGGTAGAAAAATTATAAACCCGTAATCGGAACGGATATCTCGAATTTTAAAACGATCAATCTTTGGTACTTGTTAGTTTATTTTCTTCCATTGATCGTTCCACTTAGTATTTTCCAACTTTTTTTTTTTAAATTGACAACGTATTTTACGACTAGTGTTGTCCATGAGACATCCCGAGGAGATAAGAAATAAAGTTTCTTGTTTCGTTTTGTAAATTCCCGAGGAGATAAGAAATAAAGTTTCTTGTTTCGTTTTGTAAATTCCCGAGGAGATAAGAAATAAAGTTTCTTGTTTCGTTTTGTAAATTCCCGAGGAGATAAGAAATAAAGTTTCTTGTTTCGTTTTGTAAATTTCCGAGGAGATAAGAAATAAAGTTTCTTGTTTCGTTTTGTAAATTCCCGAGGAGATAAGAAATAAAGTTTCTTGTTTCGTTTTGTAAATTTTGTAGAACTTCTATCTCGTTCCAATTCTTGGAAACCTTTTCTCATCTCGCCTCATTTTGTACATTTATATATAAAATTTATCCTTGACTGTTTCTTAATTACATCTAGTTATGAGCAAATGAAAGACCAAGACCAAGACGCGGCTGGTCTTGGTCTTAGTCTTGTACATCCAGTCTTGGTCTTCGTCTTGCACTGGAACCTTTAGTCTTGCTTGCAAGAGTCTTGCAAGTCTTGCTTTTAAGAAATCTTTATATTGTTTTTAATAGGTAAAATTTACTAAGAGATAATAAGTTCTAATATTTGCCAACACTAACGGAAATACAATGTATGTTTCTAAATGTAATAAACACGGTGGCCAAAAAGTAGCTATACACCCCTGCATTGATCGAGTATAACATTCTAGCTTATAGGTTTATTTGCTTCAACTGTTCCGAGCTTAAGATGTAAGTAAAAATACATTAAGAACAAATGATAAAGAAGCTAAGTCTACCTGATGGATAACAATAAGAAATGATTTAAAATGTAACGAGCTGATCAGTACGGTACTGTATACCTACTTTTGGGTCACCCTGTAGTTTACCACCGTGTAAGTATGATAGTAGTGTTTAACATAGTCAATGACCTTTATTTTTTTCAATGGGTGCCCACACTTCACTACTTATAAATCACAACATTTCGTAATCTTTATATATTTTTTAACAGATGCAATACTTCACTGGTTCCCAAACTGGGGAGGCTACCCTTGAGACGCACGAAAGAAAATCAAGAGAGCACAAATTACTGAAATACCATGAATTGCAAAATTATTTTTACACTCTAAAGGTGTCAGATTTTATTTTTTTTTCTTTTGAACCACGATTAGCTAATCTTTGAATTGAACAAATTTCGAATTAAATATTGAGATTTTGTTTTACTGATTTCAATATGTACTCTATGGGGCAGAAAGAAGGACGTTACGCAAAAGTGATTTTTAAAAAATTGAGGCTTTTGAAACGTGGGCATGGAGAAAAAGGAGAGAATTAGCTGGGTTGAACGGAAAACTAATGAGAAGGTGTTAGATATAGTAGCAGTAGGGAAGAAAAGAAGAATTTTAGATGTAATTAAGAGGAAGAAGAGGAACTGGTTGGGATATTGGCTGACGAGGAACTGTATTATGGGAGACGTGCTAAAAGGTGTGCTGGAAGGTAAGAGAGGGAGGAGGCGAAGAAGACTAGTTGAAGGACGGTATTAAAACAGAAAATTGCTACGTCAAGACGAAGAGACTAGCTGAGAACCACCGTACATCAAATAAAGCTTCTCAGTTGCAGCAAGTGACTTCCCAATAATGGCAGAATAGCTCTGATGATAATGATGATACGTTTAGCAATATTGGCCAAAAAAAAGAGAAAATTAGAATAATAATTATAATCAAACTTCTTAATATTTTAGAATAATTTGAGTGAAAACTAAAAACGACACAACTATCTGTCTTTTGTGTAAACTCAATTTATATAAATACTTTTGACCTATATTAGAAAATACTTATATAGACAAAATAACGTCATTCAACTCCAAGTTATTCGAAGTAACTGTACAAAATCACTCTCACTTATGAATATGGATTATTTATTGTTGTAGTATAATGTTATATCGCTCAATCCTCGATGTGCCATATAAATAAGGAGACTAAAAGTTATATTGATAAACAATTATTCAAAGTGCCAGCATCAGCCCATGAAATCAAACTTGCGGTCACATCTGCTAAGTTTTTGTCAATGTTATGAAAATGTTATTTCGATATTAATTTTCTGAGTACACATTAAAAATTTGCAACGAATGTTGGAGCCAAGGCCATATCCGTAAGTCGGCACCTACTGTGTACGGAATTACCGATGTTCAATACTACATTTCTCTTTAGTTTTGGAAGAATACAACTGGTATGTATTGAAATGAAGTATCTAGTTTAACGTCTCACGTTATGCGCCGGAACTAAGAGAGACGGTGATGAGAAGAAATGACTGAAATGGTGAAATGAAGAAAGTAGAAGGAAACGGGAAAACCTCGAGAAAACCCACGCATACGGTGTTTGTCCACTAAAATAGCTCACATGGTGTAAGATGACACTTGCATGGGTTTTCTAACAATAACTACAGAAAACGCGAACAACCGATTTAGAAAACGATGTACTGTAGCTATATGCTACAGGGACAGATCGATTCATAAGGGTTTCATAAACTATTGGGAACACATTCACCCCAGCGTCATTTTTAGTGAAGCCAAGAAATTCAAATGAAAAATGTAGTATAATGATGCAGTCCTTTTTACATTCTATAAAAAGATTCAAGTAGTATCGGTACTTGTTCAAGACTCTTGAGCAAGAGTCTTGGTCTTGGTCTTGGTCTTGCATCGAAGACTCTTCCACAAACTGCAAGAGAAGACTCTTGCGCTCATCGCTAATTACTTCTAGAAGTTATCAGAGTTCTTCCGTGTCACGAGAAGTCCACGAAGAGTGTGATATAACAGCATTTTTCCATATTTATTGTTGTCATATATTATGTAATGACTTGACTATCTGTAAATGTTGATAAATGCTTTTCATTGTGTTCGTACAATCTTTTTATTTATTTATAGTTCTTATACCATAAAATCATGAAACACTAAAACAGTGTTTGATTGGGTGAACAGTGTTTGATAGGTGGTGATTTTTCTCAGTGTATGCTTAATTGGATTAAATCATATCATCACCTATTGCTATCATACGTAATCCTAATAAAGCAACTTGTAGTAAAAAATATCCTTACCCTATTTATTTGCCTGTTTCTGTTTATGTTCTGTATTTGTTCTTTCTTTAGCACTTTCCCAGTTGATTATTGTTCAACTCAACCATTTCTCTATTCTCCTCCAAACCTTGAGTCGTGTATTATTATTATTATTATTATTATTATTATTATTATTATTATTATTATTATTATTATTATTATTATTAGTCCATAATATTCACGTTGCTTTCTCTTACAATACAATACTCGGCAGGCCCGTATCCACGGGGGGACAAGAGGGGGCCGGGCCCCCCTAAATTTTGGCTGCCCCCCAGAAAATTTCACAGTAGGCTTGCAAATGAACTATAATATGGTGATGAAGTATATGATTGGCCTCCCCTAACTTCTACCGTGCCCTCCCCCTAAATTTTTGGGCTGGCTACGGGCCTGATACTCGGTATCAGAAAATCTCGACAAAAGAAATAAGGTATTTGCCCCAGCATAATTTGAGTGTGCGATGTATGGAGTAACAACTAGTTGACAATTAAAATACCATGTTATATACTATCTTAAGAAAAGTTGCACTTTTTGATATTATAAACTATGCATCAGAGAAATTACCCTTTTGATATAAACTATGTATAAGAGAAGATACCCATTTTGATATTATAAACTATGTTTCAGAGAAGTTGCCCATTTTAATATTATAATCTTTGTATCAGAGAAGTTTAATATTATAATCTTTATATCATTTTGATAGTATAACTATGTATCTGAGAAGTTGGCCATTTTGATATCATAAACTTTGCATCGGAGAAGCTGCTCAGTTTGATATTATAAACTTTGTATCAAAGAAGTTGCCCGTTTTGATATTATAAACTTTCATCAGAGAAGTTGCAATTTTGATATAAACTATGTATGGGAGAAGTTTGCCAATTTTGATATTATAAATTAGTTATCAGATAAGTTGCCCATTCTGATATTAAGCTGTGTATCAGAGAAATTACCTAGTTTGATATCATGAACTTTGTATCAGAGAAGTTGCACTTTTTGAAATTATAAATTATTCATCAGAGAAGTTGCTTGTTTTGTTATTATCCTTTGTGTTCCTGTTATGTAGGAGAAACAGAAAGAAAAAAGAAGAAAATTCAGAAGGATCATCTATGAAGTTTACCATTGGACGACGAATAGTTCTTCCTTGATCAATGATCCTGTAAGGGAAGGGACAGGGCGGACGAGGAGCGATAGCTTCTAAATTTCGCAAATATCCAGTCACGAAACCTAAAGAATAGAAGATGTTGTAAATTTTTGACGATGCTGCCAGAGGTAAATAGAAACAACGACACACATAGTACATTTCGTTGCCCTCTGCACTTCAAGAAAAGAAGAGGAAAGATGTAATATTAATGTAGGATTCTACGAGCCGCGAGCACACGAACTTTTTACCCTTTGTGACATTTCCTACTTGAAGGCAGAGTCCCGGCTCGAAAGAAGCTAAATTTTGCAACCAAGGTGTCGTTTTATTCTTTCCTTCATTTTGTGTGCTTTCCCCACTCCCCCTCCTCCATCGAAGCCTACGAGCACATCCTAGAAACTTCTTTTATCTGGGCGAGGAGAAAATGTCAGCAAACTCCCCAGCGCTAGAGTTTTGGCGTTAGCGTTTTTTGGCCTGCAGCTAACGTTCAGCAACTCACATAAAACGAAAGTTTCGCTTGTGGACCCAATTTTCTGATACGCTGCCAAGACTCACATAAAACTGCCAGACCGTCGGCGTCTTACGACGTGGCTGGTGGCTTGGCTTCCAAGTTTATATCACCTTGCGTTCTTCAATGGCTCTAATTTACGCCAGCAGGCATGCAGGTGATGCTGGGTTGTAATAACTTTTGCCTTCACCCCACTCCCCCACCCCCAAAGTGTCTCTTATAAGCAGAAAACGCAAGATTATCCACTTAAAATCAGACGGAGAAGAAGGCCTTTGCCTGTCGAGAAGAAATATTTCTCATTCTCCCAAACGAGTATCCTTTAACTATATGCAATTCACGTAGCACTCCTGTAATGAGTGTTGCATCTTCCAAGGATATTTCATTAAGGTTTAAGTAGTACTCTTAGTAAAGAGGCAGCGGAATGCAAAACACTTTTCTGATTGTATCCAATGAATCGCAAAAAAAGATCCTTCGCACGTCTATGCCGTTCGAATGTATAAAAGGGAAAACATAATTTAGGATAAAACGTATTTTTTCCCTTAGAACTATTTTGAGAGAATAAAAAAGTTTTATAGTAAAAGTTTTGCTTGGTCTTGAAAAAGATAAGGTATTCATAGGTGTTTTTTTTTTTTTTTTTAGATTAGATGTAATTGGATTTCAGATAATGACCGTTCCGCCCTTATCTCCCTCAGGTAATTTGAAGAACCATAAAAAACAAAGGGGAACTGAGTAGTGTTAGTACATCTGCCCCGTAAATCATCTTGATTGATGACTTTTCCAAAATTAGATTCGATTTTTTTAGGGAAAGGAAAGAGGGACCACAATTAGAAGTTTTGTCTCGTTCTCCAGTGAAGTTATCAGCTAACTTACTCTCAAGGCTTCCAAAAAATACTATACATTGTTTTAAAAAAAAATAAGGTAGAGATGATATCATATAAATATAAGAGAACGAAAAAAAATGATTCCGGGTAAAGAAGTCAATCTTGAAGTAAATGTGGGCAATGCTCACAGAAACATTATTATTATTATTATTATTATTATTATTATTATTATTATTATTATTATTATTATTATTATTATTATTATTATTATTATTTGTGAAGCCTTCTCCTCATCTGCACGCTAGTGACATCTTTTGGTATCAAGTAGGAGCAGCACATGTAGGGACAATCATTAACCTGATTGTGAACTGTTGGGAATTAACATGACCGAAGCGTCTTTCGTTTACAATAAGGATTACGAATATACAGGGTGGCTCAAAAGTAGGAATAACCCCTGCATTGATCAAGTATAACATTCTAACTTATAGATTTATTTGCTTCGGCTGTTCCGAGCTTAAGATATCAGTAAAAATACATTAAGAACAAATAATAAAGAAACTAAGTCTACCGGATAACAATAAGAAATGATATAAAATGCAATGAGCTAACTTACTTTTAGGCCACCCTATATATAAATATTTTCTCATAGATGTTTATGCAACCCGTCACTCTTAAATGTTTTGAGGTTTGCATATTAGTGTCACCCACAGACTTAGATAATAAGGACTGGTTGATTAGAACAGTTTTGCGTTCCTTTCAATGCCAAGGGTATATCAGACGTAGTCTTAACGTGAAATTGAAAGTAGTAGCCCTGCGTAGCGTAGCGTACTGGCTAACGCTCTCGCCTTCAGTGTGAACTGTCCTGGGTTCGATTCCCGGTGGAGGCACTTGGTAGAAAAAGTATAAGAAACTTTTTCAGGCCAACAATTGTGAATGATATTTTCCTCATTCACACGGGGCGAATGCCGGGGTGGTACCTAACTTATAGGTCCCAGAACACTTCCTTCCTTCCCCAATCCTTCCTTCCTTTCCAAGGATAGTGTGCTCGCCGGGGGACGTCATCTCTCAAAACGTGACGGGTTAAAATGGCCATGGATGCCTGAAGCCCAGAAATTTAAATCCTAAATTCCTAAACTTGAGATTGAAAGCACATTAGCTCTCCTCGGGAATTGAACTCAGTTCTCCCGCACCAAAGGCGAGTACTCTAAGCATATAGGCACGAAGAAGCTCATTAATAATAATAATAATAATAATAATAATAATAATAATAATAATAATAATAATAATAATAATAATAATAATAATAACATAGAAAATGTGAGTAGATTTTTTAATACATAATAGTAAAAATAACAAATAAGAATGAAGTCAACGAAGAAATGAAAAATAGATTAACTGTGGAAAATTCATTTTACTTACCCTGTGCAAAACATTTTCGTCGTCCTAACATCAAATAAAGTAAAAGATTATAAAAAACATCCGTCGTATTATATGAATGTGAAAATTGGTCACTGATTCAGAGAGAAGACTGGTTATTTTCGACAACAAAGTTCAGAGAAAGATGTTATCAAGAAAAGAGTCGATGAAATTGGGGAACTTCGAAAGCTGAACTTCACAATAGCCACAGGATATCAGGTGGAATACTGATACAAGCAGAACATGTTGCTCTCGTGGACCGGGGCGGACTGGCAAACTTTGGCTCACCTGGATTAGCTACAGAGTGAGTCCACTATATATATAAATTGACCCACATAGAAATAGAAATAGGCATTTTTGTCTTTATTATGGCTCACTTGGCTATTCATGGGTAGTCGAGTGACCAGGCTTCCCCAGGTATTGAATAATACACTTGGATTTCGTTAAATTATTCTGAATTTAGTCGCTTCATACAAAATAAAACTTAAAGGTAACGTGCTGCCATCTGTTGTTCATTAGCGGTCCTTTAAACTCACCTTACGCAACGCAGCTTAGAGTTCTAGCTTGAAAGCTAGAAGGAAGCTTTGAATAAACCAAAAAGATGACTTTTTCTCTATGGTTTTCAAGTAATATGTCGTGTATTTTTAAGTCTGCGGAGGGTAGCAATAAGATTAACGAAACAATTATTGGTTGAGAATTACAAACGCATGATATATTACCTGAAAACTGCGGAGAACTCTCATCGTGAAAGTGTAATACAACGGAAAGTAAGACTGGAGAATAATATAAAACTAAACCCTACTGACATGAGTAAAAGCAAGCTGGAGTAAATTGGTTTGGAATCAGATAGAATCGAATGTAGAACTTTCTTGTAGCGAGAAGCCTTAGGGTTCATTAAGCCATAGTGTTAGACACTAGTTCCTAAGTCTATTGTTATCTTACAGTAAGTTAATAGGCTTTAATCCAGAATGTTTTATCAATCCATTAGCATTGCAATGAGCTTATAAGTCTAAGCACCTTCAAATGTTTTATAAATTCATTACCATTACAACAGACTAGAGGTCTGCAGGGGCTCGGGACTACAAAGCATGTATCACTTCGGGCTCGGGCTGTAAATTTTTAAATATACAACCATATTTCTCGGGCCTTTTCGGGTCTAACTTTGTAAATGTACTGTACAACGCCATTTATTGGAAGTTTAAATCGTTCTTTCTGCAGAACTTTTAAAGCACAACTGCAAAATTAAACTTCTAATTACTGTAAATAAAAATACAATTTTGCGTAAATTATAAAGTTTCTGTATTTCGGGCTCATTTGATTATCACATGACCTCGGGCGCGGCTCGGGCCTAAATTCTAAAACATATTTCGGACTCGGGTCAGGCCTCATATTATAAATTCACGGACCGGGCCAGACCCGGGCTAAAAATTCCGGCCCTTGCAGACCTCTACAAGACTCATAAGGACGTGTATATACGTAGTATATTATAAACCCATTGTCGATGCAGTAGACTTTTCAGGAACGCCAAAGTGATGAATTGAAACAGACCCGCAACCAGAGGGGGGGATAGGGGGAGCCTGGCCCCCTAAACTTTTCGTGGCAGACCTCAATACAAAAACACAATTTAGATATTTGTAAGATAATTTTTAATGACTTGCCCTCCGTAACGTCTTCTTGCCCCCCAAACCTCTGTGGCTGGTTTCGGGCCTGAATTGAAACTAATTTCGAAGAGGGAACGGTTTTAAAATTCCAGAAATTTCCGAAATCAACAAATGTTAAGATTGCTACATATGTGGCCTACTATACAAAGCTATCTTAACGTTTCATTGACCTCAAATGAGTTGCAATCTCTGAGATATGCATGAATACTAGACGTCACAGTTCAATACAATGTTTTTTTTCTTTTCTTGAGAATACATTGATGCGTTATAATAATGCTAACTACAAATTATCTTAATAAAGATAATTATGGAATGACGATTAGAAAATTCTGACAGTATTTCGGTAAATATATTTTGAAATCATAATAGTAGTCAATTGTGTTGCAAAATTCCAGAGCATTTAATAAAAAGAAAAGGTTATATAGGGTATATAGGGTAATCCCAAAGTGTGAAACTCGTGAAAAATCATCAAGAAAATACAGCGTGAGCACAGAAACAGTACCTGATTTTAAAGTGCCATATAATTAACATTTAATTGAATTAACATTAACATTTACATGACATTTTGTACAGAGCTCAGTAAACTCAAAGTATTTTCCCATCTATCTTTTCAGAATCCTAGTTCTGACCAGGGCAGCTAGAGGGAAGTAACATCGAAAATGGCGTTCACCGCACAGCAACGAAACTGGTGCGTTTTACAATTTGCAAAAACACGCAGTTTTGTGAGAGTACAGCGTGATTTCAGACGACAATTTAATGCTGATCCACCCACACAGAAATCCATTGTGAAGTGGCATAGAACGTTTATTGAGACGGGGTGCATTTTTGATCAAAGAAAAGGACATTCAGAGCGACGTCCAGTCTCCGAGGAAACTGTGGAGTGCGTAAGAGCAGCCTTCGTACACAGCCCTCAGAAGTCTACACGTAAAGCTAGCAGAGAGTTGCACATGCCACAAACAACAGTAAGCAAGATCTTATGCAAGCGTTTGCGGTGTTACCCGTGTCGACTGCTGTTGGTTCAGAAGTTATACCCACAAGACAAGGTAAAGCGCCGTGAGTTCTGTCATACTATGCAAAATTTCATGGAGAACGACGAAAACTTTCTGACGAAGATCATTTTCAGTGATGAGGCGACATTTCACTTAAGTGGAAAGGTGAATAGACACAATGTAAGGATATGGGGAACCCAGAATCCTCATGCAACTGTAAATGTGGAACGTGACTCGCCGAAAATCAATGTTTTTTGTGCAGTATCAGAGCGTCGGGTGCACGGTCCGTTCTTCTTTCAGGAACAAACAATTACAGCTGAAAGTTACTTAGCATTGATATGTAACTGGTTGATTCCGCAACTTAGTAATGCAGAGATAGACGACTTCGTTCTACAACAAGATGCAGCGCCGCCACACTGGCATGGTGCTGCACGCAGGTTTCTAAACGAGAACCTCCCAAACCGATGGATAGGGCGCTTTGGAGTCAATGATCAAGTTCTTTGCAAGTGGCCTCCAAGATCACCTGACCTCACTGTTTGTGACTTCTTTCTGTGGGCATTTGTGAAGGACAAAGTGTATGCACCTCCACTACCCTCAACTCTGAACGATCTCGAAGAACGCATCAGTGATGCTGTCAACTCCATCACACCGGATATGCTTCACAACGTGTGGTTGGAGCTAGATTACCGCTTCGATATTTCCCGCGTTACAGGTGGCGCGCATATCGAGTGTTTGTGATTTCAATTATTGCTACAGAAAGTTTTTGAGTTTATGTATCACTGTTCAAAATTTCAGCAAAATATTCCTTCGCATATTAAATTTACACTAATTTTAAACCTGGGACTGTTTCTGTGCTCACCTTGTATTATCAAACTCTGTGGACTGTATCGGTAGGGGAAAAACAGGACAGGCACATTAAAATCTTGGCGGTTATCTTTAAAGGAGCCATATTGCACTTAAATAAATATTTTAAGGTAAGTCTAAAACACCGCTAATAAACAACAGATGACAGTACAATGTCCTTAAGTTTGCTTACGTATGGAGCGACACAATTTACTATACTTTAATGAAATCCAAGGGACGCATATTCAAACTTTTTTCCAAAGACATGTTGAATCATTAATGTACTAAAACACAATAATACACTGAGCAAGGCTATATGATAATATGTAACAAAACACACAATCAACGTGATTGTGTGTTTTGTTACATACTATCACATAGCCTTGCTCAGTGTATTATTGTGTTTTAGTACAAAATAGAAACAAGTCCTGATAGAATAGTTATGAATCATTAATCAGAAAATCATATGTAGAGCGAATAATTTGTGATCTTTATATAGCATTTTTTCTTCATAAACATGCTGTCAATAATAAATCTACCCGGTTTATTATCTGACTATTATTATCTGATCAAAACAGGGTCAGTGGTAGAGCATTCACCTCTGATGCATGCAATCCTTGAATCGATCCCAGCTAGCGCAAAGTGAGCTTTGTTGTGGACAGATACCGTCTGCGTGGGTTTTCTCGGGGTTCTCCTGTTTCCTCACACTTTCTTCATTCCACCATTTCATTCATTTCTCATCATCACCGTCTCCTTTAGCCTGACCGTTATAACCATAGGACGTAAGACTTTAAAGATTTCATTTACGAACTACTTGCAAATATATAAATAATTTATTTCAACACATAAAAGCTATCAACTGCACCAAATTGGGAACATCGTAGTATGATGGTTAGTGTGGTCCCGGATTCGATTCCCGGCCGGTGCTTCCAAATTTACGGCGTCCACCCAATGTCTTGAGGTAAACTGGGGAGTCACGTGAATAAAAGATGTCGGCCACTAGGTCTAGAAAGTTCCTGATACGCCTGTTATAGAGACAGAGCGACGTAGCACGCTGACCACTTTTTATCACTAGGATGGACGTAGTTCAGCCGGTCACTAACAGATGGCGTTGGAGCGGCTCAGCCCAACAAAGGACTGTCACGCCAAGTGGTTTAGTTTGGTTTTAATTGTATCAAATTGGGATAGATGGCATACTTCTTAATGCCATAAAAATCTTTTTTTTTTTCGATTTTCTAGAAAAGTAGTAATCAAAATTTTACCCTCAAGCATCAGTTCAAATTCGTCTCTTCGAGTTCGAGTTGAGACTAATTCGAAGCACGCAAAGTATTCCCCACAAGAACACCTGGGACACATTTTCTAGTAAAAGTATAAAATTTCGAAATTTTACTCGATGTTTTTGTCTTTTTACTTTAAGGAACAGGAATATAGGGTCTATATATACTTAAGACTACGCAATTGCTAATTTTTTTTTTTTTTTTTTTTTTTTTTTAGTTGAACGTTCAACGATTATCCACCGACACTAAGGGAGACGCTGATGATGAAATGTATGATAAGAATGGTGTAGTGACGCCAGTGGGAGCAAACGA
Source organism: Thermobia domestica (assembly GCF_964235325.1). NCBI lineage: Eukaryota > Metazoa > Arthropoda > Insecta > Zygentoma > Lepismatidae > Thermobia > Thermobia domestica. The sequence continues at coordinate 384,189,872 of NC_137455.1, read as the reverse complement.
GAGAACCCCGAGAAAACCCACGCACTCGGCATTTCTTCACCACAATACACAATTGCCACCAATGTACTCGAAAATCAGAAATTTCTAGAAATTGTTACTTTTGACGTCAAAAAATATGTTAAGTGTACAATTATCTTCTTATCTTTTTTTTTTTTTTTTTTAAAAAAAGAACTAAAGTTCATAATAATTTACTACAGAATAGACTACGCCAGTTATTTCGAAGCAGTTTACGTCAGAACACACCTTTACCTACGGAGCAGAGACGTAAATCAGTGATGTGATGTTAAAAGTAGTGGTAGGTATCAGTAGCGATTCGTGGCCTGTAAAAAGCAGCGGTTGCTGCATCAGAAACGCAGGTGCGCTTTCTGCTTCCAAGTGTTACTTCAGTACTTAGATAATACGGGCGCAGAAATACCTTCTGTTCTAATTTTCTTTAATTAATTCAAGTTTATATTCGCTATTGCTATAATATTAAACTGCTATTCACTTTCAAATACTTCATTTCTATTCAAAACTACTAAAAAGAGTTAAATTGAATACTTCTACACTCGGTTGGGAGAGAAACATTATACAACGTTCTTACAGAACTTGGAATACAGAGAAAGCTAACTGGATTAATTAAGATATGTTTAAATGAATCCAAAAGTAAAGTCCGGGTAGGAAAATTTTTGTCCATGAGCTTTCACGTCGAAAATGGCCTGAAACAAGGAGATGCGTTGTCGCCATTATTATTTAACTTTGTGCTGGAATACGCCATAAGAAAAATCAAAGATAGCAACCAGGGCCTAGAGTTGAACGGCATTCACCAGGTTATGGCATATGCTGATGATGTAAATTTAATAGGGGATGATAGGAGAACAATAGAAAAAAATGCAGAGATCTTATTAAACGCTTGCAGGGACATAGGTTTAGAAGTAAATGCAGAGAAAACTAAATGCATGGAAGTGCGTCGGGACCGTAATACGGCAAATTATGGATACGTTAAAATATTAAATAATACTTTTGATAAAGTGGATAGTTTCAAATGTCTAGGATCAATGTTAACATACGAAAATCATATTCACGAAGAAATTAAATGTCGACTGAAAGCAGGGAATTCGTGTTACTATTCAGTTCAAAATCTCTTGTCGTCGCGAATTTTGTCGAGGAATTTGAAGCTTAAAATATACAAAACGGTAATCATACCTGTTGTTTTGTATGGCTGCGAAACATGGTCACTTACTCTGAGGGAAGAACATAGACTGAAAGTATTTGAGAATAAGATCCTGAGACGAATATTCGGACCCAAGAGGAACGGGAATGGGGAATGGCGGAAACTTCATAACGAGGAACTACATAATTTATACGATTTACCCAACATTGTTAGCGTTGTCAAGTCTAGGAGGCTTAGGTGGGCGGGTCATGTAGCTAGAATGGAAGAAAGTAGAAACGCTTTCAAAGTCTTGACTGGAAGACCAATCGGAAAACGACCATTAGGAAGACCTAGGCGCAGATGGGAGGACAATATTAAGATGGATCTCGCAGAGATAGGAATACAAAGTAGAAACTGGATGCAGTTAGCTAAGGATAGAAGTCAGTGGAGAGCTTTTGTGAACGCGGCATTGAACCTCCGAGTTCCATAGGCCATAGAGTTAGTTAGTTGCCCACAAAACGAGAAGCGCATTTTCTTGACGAGAAATTTCTCAAGTTTCATATGGACTTTGCATCTGAATCAATTTTACACGAATCCCGAAGGGACTCTTCCCGGATGTACAGTATCTTGTCAAACACGAAACATTTAAAACCATACTTCCTCTGCTCTAGTGAAAATAACTTAGATTCAATTCTATTCATCATCATTACGTTTTATTTGCTTGTTGTTGTTAAGCATGTTTGTGAATCATTCATTCTTCCTTTTCTTCTTACTCCTCCGTCACTTTGTCTATAAGAAATAAAAAAATAAGTCAAGCTCTGTTAAGTAGAGAAATTCTTCACTTATATTGGTAGTTGTCATGTGAGTGCAACAACCTATCGACAATATAAAGATAGGAGCGATGCGTATGAAAAGTACGGGGAAATAACGATGAAAGTCTTATCAGGATTTATTTTTTCTTTTTAAGTTTTACGTGAGACTCGATAGTTTTATGTGACAAATGAATATACGTCCAGAAATCTCGTGCTGTCTTCTACCAATAGACTCAGTGGTAGAGCGTTCACCTCTGGTGCTTGGGGTCTCGGGTCCAAACCCTGCTCCAGCCAAGTGAACTTTGTGGTGTACAAACACCGTGTGCGTGGGTTTTCTCGGGGTTCTCCCGTTTCTTTCCACTTTATTCATTCCACCATTTCATCTCTCATCATCACTGTCTCCTTTAGTCTAACCGGCATAATCGTGGGACGTAAAACTCAAAAATTTCATTTCATTTTCAATTTAAAATATACATCTTCATCATTCTTTCAAGAGACTCTACATACGGTTTCCATGTTAACAATTAGAAGTTCCCTGCCATATTCTGAGCGTTAGCGGATGTAGTTGCAGCTAAAGCAATTATCAACAGCTGTAGCAGTAAGCTGTTCTTTTTCTTTCATCTTTTTTGATATATTTTTTTCAAATCTGTATAATATTGTCTTGCACTGAAGAACAAAATTTATTTTTACTCAAACATTATTCTTACCATTCTCTGATTATTCGCAACCTACTGCAGAGGCACTGGCCGTTTCAAAGAATCGGGTTGTGGTGGCTCAGTGGTACTCGGTGGGTGTAGCCGATGGTGGTCTGAGGTGGACGATCATGAGGTAAAACTCACTGAGGGTTTGAGTCTCTCTGTAGTAACAAGGGTAGAATTTTAAATATCCTCGACGTTTCTGTGTTCGTATCCCTGTCGAATTCAGTAGACCTAAACAGTGGTAGAAGTGAAAATAAGAGTCGGGAAGTTTCAAAAAGTGGTATGGCATTCACCTCTGGTGAGTGCGGTACTCGGTTCAATCCTAGCTCGCGCCTAGTGGAGTTTGTGCAGGACAAACACCTTCTGCATGGGTTTTCTCGGGGTTCTTCTACTTTCTTGACTACATTATTTAATTAGAATGATGCAAGTGCCTCTTATAATATTATAACGTTCGTATGTTTCTTCGTTCAACCATATGTCCGTTACTCCACACGATACGTCTTGAACGAAAGTGAATTTTTTGAATTTTGTTTTCTACAATAAGTGGCTGAAGTAATTTTGTCTTCCGAGTTAGTTAATTAAGTCAATTCATTAACATTTTCACGGAGAACGGTGCCTTTAACGGTAGCTATCCATATTCTATTTTATACTATTGAAACAAAAATAATAGGGGTATGTCTCCGTTAGATGCCCGCATATATTCTCGAACAGTTGACACTTACCAGACGAAAATCAAACTTCTATTGCATGACCCTTTTTACTGTCCACTAGAGTAACTGATAACCGTGACTTTAACCACATCACATTTTGTACTATCGAAACAAATGTAGTAGAAGTTAACATCTCTCCGTTAGAGATCAAAGTGTTGAAAAAGTAATAGTTCAAATCCATTTTCTGTAGGTTGAAGGAAAAGGATTCACCAAACAAAATAATATATCATTTCTTAAGAGGCCCCTTTACGGCGAAATTAAAATACCGCTAATTATATGATGTCTTCAAATAGATAAAAATAATCAAAAAGTGGAACAAGAGCTTCCTAGGTAATATTATTTCACATAATATACCGTTATCATGACTCACTTATCTGCTTTCGATTTCTAGCCATTTAGAAAATAGGCATTTACTTTTGCGTTTATAAATTGCTGCAAACGGAAAGCTACTAGATGACTCGTGATAAAGATACCTTACGCAAAATAATATTGTCTAGCGCGCTCTTGTTCCACATTTCAATTATATTTTATCTATTTGAAGACATCACATAATTTCTGTAAAATTAGCGGTATTTTAATTTCGCAGTGATTAGGCCTCTTAAGTAACGAAGAAAACAGAAGCTAGGACGAGGGAATATATATATATATATATGATACAGGCCATAAGAAATAGAATGTGCGTTTCAATAGAAACAGTTTTACGACAATTTCATTTAACGAAAATCTATAGCTGGAAATAAACTGCGACATTGTAGAAGACATCCGTAAACAAGGGAATCAAAGCGGAAGACATTCTTCTTTTGTTTGCGAATCTCGAAAAACATGGCAATGAAACAGTCATGAGCAAACATTTTACGAAACAAAGACAAATTTTAAGTACAAGTAAAAGGTTTCTTCTGTCGCAGAAAGAAGGAAATAAAAAAATAATAAAGGAGAAAAAGGGGGTCCAAATATCCTCTTTTAAATGTAAATATTAAAAAAGAAGTTGGGAAGTAATTCCGAGTTAAGATATGGCGATTCGTCAGCAACCATAAAAGGAACCGCGTCTGCAGAATTTCTGCTGAGAAGAATGGAACAGAATATAAAGAAACGCAGTGAAGGGTTCTTGAATCACATAAGTTTTCTGGACACTTTGGTTGCCATCCGCTTCCTATATTTCCCTCCTCTCTGGTGGGGAGAGAACATTTTGTGTTCGAATATCTAATAAAAACAAGAAGTCCAGTTAAGCAGTTGTTTTGTGGCTTTCTTAAACATGTGCGTATGCGCAATTTTTTCCCCTTTTAAAAGTATTTATAGAAGGATCAAAGTTAGAGTTGCCATACCCCGTGAAAATGTGGTATTATTACAATAATTTTAGCATATGAAAAATCATACGAATAACGTTTTTGTAAGACTTGCAGTGGCGGTATTGTCCCAGGATCGGTGGCCTAGGCCTTCCCAGTTTTTTGAGTCACAAAACTAATTTAATTCATTTATATATATTCTTAAATATTTATAGTAAACTCATTATATACCTATCAGAGACTTCGTTCTGACTGCTTTCCCAGGTTTTACCTTCTAAATCCGCCACTGAAAACGCTTTCTAAAAGAAAAAAAAAGTTTTCTCAAAAGAGACAAAGAGCTCCCTTATAGCTAAACGGTTAGCGTACAAGTCTTTGGCGTGAGAGACCCGTATTTGATTCCTAGCGGGAGATCATATACACTGAGAAAAATCCGTTATCCGGAGAGTGGTATATTATACAAATGTACGGAATCCTTATATTTACTACGAAAATCAATACGTTATCCATATGCTACATAGTTTGCCCGCTTAGATGTTAAATCATGCCGTTGTAGGATGTCTGCAATAATAACAGTCTTCCGTATATTACATACGTTTACTTATGTTATCCTACATATGTATATACGTCCCTCTGTAAGTGAGATCATGGCCGCCTATATACAGTCTCTTATTTCGTACGAAAAGTACATTTATTTGAAACACTTATACAGTATAAAATATACTTTTTTAGTTACACGTTAGCTTTACGTTAAGTCAAAAAAAAAACTACAGGATTTATACATGTTACCTATGTTTTTACGTACCCCACATACTTTTTTTTTCAGTATAGTTCGAATCCCACGTTAAGATGTAGGTCCACGTCTCATATAGCTTTGCTGCTGAAAGGGACGCTAAACCCAAAATCAAATCAGAAAGAAACAAATAGAAAACTATCTTTCAAGAATACATTAGAAGATAAATCTTGAACTTCAGCCCATCATGAACGTGACAAAAATCAACTTTCCTTTCAAATATTCATATCACTTTGTAGACAACATTCATGTTTAAACAAGTCAATTTTAAAAAAAAAAAGTTTTCTTCTGCAGAAAGGAAATTTGTAAAACATTTCATTAAAGTTTGCTATGTAGCAATTCATTGGTAAAAAGTTGCATAAAATATGAGCTTCATTAAAAATATAAAATAAACTCCTGGCGCAATACCCGTTACGGGCCAGGACCTACCAACCGGCTTTTGACACTCATGTTTTTGGGGTGATGTGTGGTCAGCACATCTGCTCCCTTCGCCGTTAATAGTGGCTTTCTAGACCCGAGTGCACTACTTCTTTCTTTCAAGTCGCTCCCCAATTGTCTTCACGCCACTGATTGGAGGCCGCAACGGGCACTTACTCTATTTCGTGCAAGGATGTTATAAAATAGAGGATCTGCCCATGTGTATCTTCATCTTATTGAAGCAATGAAGCCAAAAAACAACAGAGCATTGGCACGTCTGATTGGCTACTCTCGTTTCCGTCATCGTCTGATTGGCTACTTTCGTTTCCGCCATGATTGTTGGCTCAAAACATTGCGATCTTATTGGGTGGAAAAAATGAAATGAAATCTTTAAGTTTAACGTCCCACGGTTATGCCGGTTAGGCTAAAGGAGACGGTGATAATGAGAAATGAGTGAAATGGTGGAATGAAGAAAGTGGGAGGAAACGGGAGAACCCCAAGAAAACCCACGAGCACGGTGTTTGTTCACCACAAAGTCCACACGGCGCGAGCTGGGATCGAACCAGGGACCCCAAGCACCGGAAGTGAACGCTCCACCACTGACCCCCCGCCCCCTTATTGGGTGGAGTGGGCAGAGTAGGGGTGGCGAAACTGTGACGTATGGCTTCAAGATTTTGTTGTAAGGGCAGATCCTCTATTTTATAACATCCTTGATTTGGTTAGTGCTATCGGACGCCCATCTTTTCTCTGACCAGATAAGGTACTGCTTAACTTCGCTGATCTCACGACAAGCGATGTATCATTGTAGTTGAGCCTTGACTTATTATACGCTTAATATATTGTCAGCGTGGCTCTATTTGCCAGCTTTCTTGGATTCGAAATATTGTGTTGGGAAAGGTCTTGCACCGTGAGGATTATTCTTTCATGGTTGTCTTGTGCACTTGCCAATAGCACATGAATCAAAGGCAGTCTACGTTAAGAGTAGGTCCTTATCTTCATTACCTTGTTATTCTATAAAGATGAAGAGTAGCAACTAATGGATTATATTAAAATGCATCTTTGTGTAGTAATAGATTTTACTTCCTTCGCTATTCTTCATGTATCTATACACACCGAATTAATATTTAAGTTTTGGCTTCAAATTTTAAAATCATATGTAAATTACAGAAGAAAAAAAAAACTAGTTTCAAATGAAAAGCAGAAGAAAAATGTTCACAATATATATTTTCCGGACCGTAAAATAAATAATTTGACATGGATATAGTAGTTTTTTAATGTATGTATTATATATGAGCAACTCGGACGAACATAATACTAAGCGACACTTCCAGTGAAATTGATTTGTTAGGTGGAGTGCGTTGTGATTGAACTACAGAAGAGTATGTAGGTAGTTTAATTTCGACAATCTACCTGTAGATAGCAGAAGAAGCTTGTTTGGCATGTGTTACTACATACGAATGGGCAACCTTCTTTGCAATTTACTCGAAACTTAGAAAATGTGACATACCATTATTATATGTTCGCTCGAGTCTCTCATACAGAGTGTTACAAAGAAAAAAATTCGCAATATTTTTCACATCAAAATAAGAAAAAAGTTTATATGAACTTGTGGTCGGAAGTGGATATTTTCGTAGTTGTGCAAAACAAACGAACAAAAACTCAAACTCAAAACTGAGAGTTGTTGGAATGAAAGCCGTCAGAATTTTGCCATTATTTACAGTATTTATTTATTGCAGTTTAATTGCTCTTGTTAGCATTGAATGTATATGACACCGGACCTACTGTTTAAGATCTGACTCAAAGCGTTAATCGGGTTTGTATCCCTGGCAAGTATCCCTCTCCGTGAACGAGCTCTGGAACAGGTGCAAAGAAAGCACATACGTTAGGCACTTAGCCATACAGGGACACAGGTAAGAAGTTAGTCCTTTAGACAGGTACGGCGAACTCTTCATAACATTTAACGTTAAAATAACCTCTCTAAGTCGAATGTTTAATAAATTACAACCTCGAGAAGTGGAATTTTAAAGGTTTCATAATCATATTTAAAAACCTCAGTAACTCGAACTTTCATATCTGCGAACCTGAATGAATCGAGGTTTATCTCTATAAGTCGAATTTCTCTTGATGATAACCTGAAGCTATAGCTCTATGCTTTTAAGTAATTATCATTGTTGCCAATGTGTACTGTAATTGTGATTTACTCATGTAACTTAATTATAGACATAAAAGCCCCCCCCCCTCCAAATCAATACGTGTACAGTATTTTATGTTTACTAGTTATGTTATTTAATTTAAGAAACTTTTAATTTAACAACTCCGAGTTCTAGAGGTTGAATGAATAGAACTTCGAGCTACAGAGGTTATATAATCCAGTGCCGTGCCGTGGCAAATCAGTGCCCGGGGCAAATCAAAATATACGACGTACCCCCCCCCCATCCCCTCGTAAATATGAATGAGGTCGACAGACCAGACACGAAGCGCCACCATGGTAAAAAAAAAAAAAAAAAAATCAAAAATAAACTCTGTATTTCCTTGATTTTGAGCACTTTCTTATTACTTTTTTCGTCCATTTTATATACGTGCACATGCATTTTCCTAAACATGAGTAACATTATAGGACCACTTCCTAAAGCAGGAAGACGATCTAAGTACATACTAGTAATATTTCAAGTAATGTTTCCTCTTTCGTTTTTCTTTCCTTCTTTTCTTCTCATTTTCCTTCTGAATTTTGCGCCCCCATACTTCGGCGCCCGGGACCGTCGCCCCGCTTGCTCTCCCTACGGCCCGATACTCATATAGTCACTTTTGATGAGGAATGTGGAAGTTGGGTATCTCGAATTTTTATTGTGGCCATCTTGATTACTCGAAGAACTCGATTTTTTGTCTATTCCCTTCAGCTTCGAGTTATTAAGGTTCAAGGGCGCCGATCCTGGGGGCGCCATGGGGACCCAGACCCCCAAAGCTCATGTGGGCCCCCGTATTGTATTTATGAATACACAATATTTGGCATAATTTGAATGTAATTTGTCTTAAAATCCTCATATACAGTGTATATATACCTTCTGCATCTGAATGGTCTCCCCCCAAATTTACAGACAAATCGGCTCCCTTGTTGAAGTTTCACTATATATACAGTATATATTATTTTTCCTGAACCATGGGAGCAAGAAAGTTCCTTCCTACCATATCTCTTATCGATTGTGTTAGTGAAAACATTAGTCAAGTTAAAGTAAGCGAGCTAGAACCTATCTCAGGCAGAACAAAGTACAATCACTTGTTTTTTCAAAGCTTCTAGTTGTAGCAGGAAAATTTTCATAACAATAAACCACGATTTTTGCAATCTTTCTATTCATTTTTTTAAAATTACTCATATGGCAACACTAGATGGAGTCTAGGATACGGAACCTATAATAAAATAGAAAAAATGTATATAAGATTTTGGGTTCGGACAATGACACAGAGCATCCATTTTGTGTCCAACGAGAGATTTCCATCTTGGTTTCCTCTGCTTTAACATTTATGTGTTTGTAGCTTAAGCTATATGCAATACACGACAAAGAACCCTACCCCTACTCCACCCTTTTGGAACGACGGGAGAGAAACATTATTTCCGTCTAGTCTCTGCGATATTGAAACGAGAGGTGATTTTTTGGAGAACATTTTTTTTCTCTAAAGTGAGATAAACCTTGCGTTTTAGCTTTCGATTAACGTAAAAGCTAGGCGATAAGATAAGATAGAGAAACCAGCCATTTGGAAGGATGTAAATCTCCTGCTATTCAGATACTATAAATGGGATTTCTCAGCCAACTACGAAATTAATGGAATAGAAAAGACGTGGGGCGGGTTGGGGGGTTGGAAGAGAACAGAGAGAGATAGAGAGAGATTTACAGTTCGCCATTTTGCTTTTGTAAAAGAAATCCGAAAACAAAAGACGCTTAAATTTATGGAATATATAACACTCCCCTTTCATTTGTTTTTGCTCTTTTCTGCCCCCTCTTATCATTTTTTAAAAAATCAATCATCTAACTTACGTATTCAGCTAAGTTGCGTGGGAGCAGTTTTTGAAAAGACTTTAAATTGATATATGAGCGACTAGGGCGAACATAATGTTATGTCACATTTTCTAACTTTTGTGAAAACTGTAAAAGACGCTTGAGCATTCACATGCAATTCAATATTCAATGCAATGACAGATACAAAACAAATTTCTATTGCCTTCTGCAGATACATTTCAGAAATAAAACTACCTTCATACTCTTCTGTAGTTCGATCACAACCCATTCCACCTAATAACTTAATTTCACTTGAAGTGGTGTTGTACTATTGTGTTCGCTCGAGTTGCTCAAATACAGGGTGTTTCAAAATAGCACCGACTATGTTTAGGAGGAGATTCGTGATACCAAGACAAGACAAAAAATATAGACCAACCTGGGTGTACAAATGCTTCTTTCGAACTTATAGGCTGCAAAAAAATACGAAAAAATGAACTTTAAAGGTCCATAGCTCCAAAACTATGGGACCTACCGTAGTCAGGTCAAGACTTCACTTATAGGAACTAATATGTGCGCGATCCAAAAATTTGTGTTTCAGAATCCTGTGGTACTCACTCAACAATTTTTATAGAGAAGTTTGGCTATAAGCATATAATTTGAAGTACTCACCAAGTACCTCTATAAAAATTGTTGCGGAAGTACTACAGGATTCTGAAACGTTTATACAAGTATTATAGATAGGGCACATACTAGTTCCTAAGTGTACTCTTCACCCGACTATGGTAGGTCCTATAGTATTGGAGCTATGGACTTTTAAAGTTCATTTTTTCATGTTTTCGGCAGCCTATAACTTCAAACCGACGGATTTCTGCATCCAAGTTGGTCTATACTTTTCGTGTTATCTTGATGTCAGGAATTACCTCCCAAACGTTGTCGGCGTTATTTTGAAAGACCCTGTATAGTATATATAAACCCTGAACATTAAAAACTACTATATCCATATCAAATTATTTAATTTACCCTTCGGAAAATGTTTTGAACATTTTTCTTCTGCTTTTCATCAGAAAACTTTTTTTCTCTGTAATTTCCATAAGGTTTTACAATTTGAGGCTAAAACTTGAATGTTAATTTGTGTGTATAAATATATTTAACAGAGAAACAAGTAAAATCTATTACTACACAAGGGAAGGCTAATATTTTAATACCATCCATCATATGCTATTTTTCATCTTGATGTAGCAATATTGTTTGTTTTAATAAAATAAATCAGTTGCTACCTTTTGTCTTGACGTAGCAATTTTCTAATACATTAATCATATGCTACTCTTCGTCTTGACGTAGCAATTATCTATGTCAATGTCATTCATCAATTGCTATTCTTCGTCTTGATGCAGCAATTATCTATTTCAACCTCATCCATCAATTGCTATTCTTCCTCTGACCGTAGCAATTGTCTATTTTAGTATCATTATAAATTGCTACTCTTTGTCTTGAAGATGCAATTGTCTATTTTAGTAGCATCCTAAATTGCTAATCTTCGTCTTGAAGTAGCAATTGTATATTTTAATATAAACTATTATTTACCACTCTTAGCTTTGACGTAGCAATATTGTATATTTTAATACCACCAATGAGTTGCTACTCTTCGTCTTCGACATAGCAGTTACCTAATACCATCAATCATGTGCTACTCTTCACCTTAACGTAGCAATTGTATATTTTTATTACATTTACCAGTTGCTACTCTTTGTATTGACGTAGCAATTGCCTAATGCCATCCATTATATGCTACTCTTCGTCTTGAAGTAGTAATTGTCTATTTTAATGCTATCCATCAGTTGCTACTCTTCGTCTTGAAGTAGTAATTGTCTATTTTAATGTTAACCATCAGTTGCTACTCTTCGTCTTGAAGATACAATTGTCTATTTTAGTAGCATCATAAATTGCTACTCTTCGTCTTGAAGATGCAATTGTCTATTTTAGTAGCATTATAAATTGCTACTCTTCGTATTGAAGTAGTAATTGTCTATTTTAGTAGCATCATAAATTGCTATTCTTCGTCTTGAAGTTGCAGTTGTCTATTTTAGTTGCATCATAAATTGCTATTCTTCGTCTTGAAGTTGCAGTTGTCTATTTTAGTTGCATCATAAATTGCTATTCTTCGTCTTGAAGTTGCAGTTGTCTATTTTAGTTGCATCATAAATTGCTATTCTTCTTCTTGAAGTTGCAGTTGTCTATTTTAGCAGCATCATAAATTGCTACTCTTCATCTTGAAGTAGCAATTGTCTATTTTAATACTATTCATCAATTGCTAGTCTTAGTCTTAACGTAACGATATTATCTATTTTAGGGGCGCGGTGACTCAGTGGTAGAGACCTCTGGTGCGTGGGGTCCCTGGTTCGATCCCCGGCCAAGCAAGTTTGTGGTGGGCAACATCGTGTCCGTGGGTTTCCTAGTGGTACTCCTATTTACTCCCACTTTCTCATTGCATTAAGTCCTCCATCATTATTCACTTGCTTTAATCATCGTCTCTTTTAGCCTAAAGGGCATAATTGTGGGGCATTATATTGAAAGAATTCATTTTTTTGTCTATTTTAATATCAATTCATCAATTGCTACTCTTCATCTTGATGTAGCAATGACCATCATCGATTGTATGCTACTCTTCGTCTTGATGTAGCAATTGTCTGTTTTAATACCATACGTCAGTTGCTACTCTTTGTTTTGACGTAGCAATTGCCTATTTTTTAACACCATCAATCAATCGCTAGCTTCGTCTTGACGTACCACTTGTTTATTTCAAAAGCATCCATCAATATCAACAGTTTTCTTTCCTCCCTCTTTTTCCTTCCACTGCACCCTCTATCAGTTCTTTCTCCGATTACATATCAACCAGATTCTATTTATCTAATTACATTTAATATTATTCTTTCCTCGTCTATTCCTCCATGATCATCCTCGATATGCTAATTTTCCTCGTATTTCTCCACAGAAATATTTTGGAAATATGTAGGACTAAAACTCGGTTTTCGGTATGGAAGGTTCACAAAAAGCTGAAATTCTTGCATAGTCACAATACAATACAAAAAAAAAAAAAAAAAAAAAAAAGAAAAAAGAGTTATAGTTGTATTTTTGGTTCTAGTAGAAACATTTTATTTACGACGTGTAATAAAAATAATTTCATCATAACTTTTTTAAAAATGGAAGTTTCAACTTTTGTTGAAAAATCCTTGTAAATATGAAAAAGAATTGTAATTAGAAATTTCAGTATGTTTATATGTTTCTTGGACCCTTGGGTATACAGACAAACTAGAGACAATGTCATTCAATGTTTCAAGCTTTCAAATTTACATTTCTGTGGGGTACGCAAGAATTTCTGTTTTTGATCTATTTCTTAAAAAAAAAAAAAAAAGTCAAATGAAAAATAAAATCTTTCAATATAATGCCCCTACGATTATGCCCCTTAGACTGAGAGACGATGATTAAACGGAAAAATTGGTAGAATGAAAATGTGGGAAGAAACAGCAGTACCCCAAGAAAACCCAAAGACATGGTGTTGTCCACCACTAAATTACTTGGCCGGAGAACCAGTCAATAAAAGTAAAAAAGAAAAATAAACACTCTGGCATAAAGCTGTGGAGGGCTAAAGCAGAGCACTAGGTAATTTTAAAATGAGGATGGAGATATGTGGTCAGCATATTGCGTTTCCCACCACCGTTGTTCCTTGCTTTCTTAATCGGAGTTTATTATCTCTTTTTCCAGATGGCTTCCCAGTTGCTCTCCCGACTAATATTGCCTTTGAGACGATACATTTCTCGTCTCTTCTCGATCAAGAGACTGAAAGCATACTTTTATATTAGAGACGAGATGAGAAACATGACAGTCTCTTTTTAAGATTAGAATCGGGACGGGACGAGAAGATTCTCGCGTCTTATAGGCAACACTAGTTCACCTAAGTCTTTGATGTCAAACACTGATTTTCATAGTTTAAAAACTAAGTAAAACGATTGTATCAACATTTAAAATTTAAGTCATTACAAAATATAGTCCAATAATCAATGGACTATAGTGGCGGATCCAGGATATGATCAAGGGAGGGGCTAAACCATAATTTGCCGTTTAATCCAGTGTAAAGCAGAATAGAAACCCATTTTATCCAGTGTAAACCTGAGCATCAAGGGGGGAGGCTATAGCCCCTTAGCCCCCTTGGATCCGCCCTTGTATATATATATATATATATATATATATATATATATATATATATATATATATATATAGATAGATAGATAGATAGATAGATATATAGATATATATAGATATATATAGATATAGATATAGATATAGATAGATAGATAGATAGATAGATAGATAGATAGATAGATAGATAGATAGATAGATAGATAGATAGATATAATTTCTTAATGATCCCCGGACGAGTCCATTTTTCAGCGGGTAATAGCCAAGCTTGAAAGGACGATTCGTTATAGGAGTGGGAGGATTCTGATTTTTTTTTAGATGAAATTAAGAAAACATCAGAAAATGAATTTTTTAAGTTTTACCTCCCACGGTTATGCCGGTTAGGCTAAAGGAGATGGTGATGATGAATAATGAATGAAATGGTGGAATGAAGAAAGTGGGAGGAAACGGGAGATCCCTGAGGAAACCCACGCACACGGTGTTTGTCCACCACAAAGTTCACTTGGCGGGGGCTGGGATCGAACCCGGAACCCCAAAGAAAAAATCAGGGTATGAATTTTGTACATAGGTCTAAATTTACAAAACAAGGCGGGATAAGCTTTCTGTGATGGTTGATGTTGCATGATACTCTGCTTTCACCGGATTCAATCCCCGGTCGCGGGTCACTTCCTTCAATCTTGTATAACCCTGATCTTGTATAAGGACATAAAACATTAAAAGTAATACTCAATTCGACAACAGCTTCAACGATTTTTTATTTTTTCATATTTTCTAAATATTCCATTAACAAGTCTAGGGAATATATCACTGTTCAAGGCTGAGTTACGAGGCCCCATCACTGTGAAATTAAAATACAGCTAATTTTGTAGTAATTATGTGATATCTTCAAATAGATAAAAGATAATTGAAATATGGAATAAGAGCGCACTAGACAATATTATTTTACATGAGGTACCGTCATCACTAGTCATCTAATAGCTTTCCGTTTGGAGTCATGTAAAAACCCGAAAATAAATGTCCATCTTCTAAATGGCTGGCAATCGAAAGCAGATAAGTGAGTCGTGATAACTGTATCTCATGTAAAATAATATTGTCTAGCGAGCTCTTGTTCCACATTTCGATTATCTTTTATCTATTTGAAGATATCACATAATTACTGTAAAATTAGCGGTATTTTAATTTTGCCGTGATGGGGCCTCTTAAGGGAAAAAAAATATGCTTATATTCAATTTAGAGAAGTAATTACAAAATTAAATGAATCATCTAAGCTCCTAGAACAAAATTCTGGTTATGTTGCAGAACATTATAACCAATAACAGTTGAACCAGGAAGTTAGTATGGGGAGTCCATACCTTTTATTTATTTTATACAATATGATGGACTGCTTTTAAACCCTTTTTTTTTTTCCTTTCTTTCGGCGGTGTTTCAGTTGTATTTATAACCGGTAGAAAGCATTGTTTATGTACGCGTGTTTTTATCATTGTGATTGCCTGAAATCTGATTGCGTATAAAAACAGAAATACATTCACACTTCAAAGTTGATAGCCTCGTTAAATGTTAAAAAGGAGAGAATCAAAATAAACAATACGAATTAAGTGGGGAGTTATTGGTTGCAGAACAAAAGGGATAAAGGAAAAACGAGAGAGATAGAATAGGTGGAAAGGTATGCAACACCTGAAAAGTACCCCCTCCCTTCTCCCTGCACTCCTCCCCATCCTGCATCTACTAATGGTCCGATTTCGTTCTTTTACGAAGTTGTAGATAATGCTGTTATGTTGTAAATAACCTCATTTCTTGTGAATGATTTCAGGAAAAAGTATCCTGAAGAGATTACTGTACAAGGACACACAAATACATTTAAATGTGGAGATTTACCCCCCTTTTTTTATAAGGTATAATATTTCAAAGCTTAGTATAGCTACAAATGCCAGCAGAAACGTTTTGAAATATATATATATATATTCTACCGTGTATTACATTTTTTAGACTGTTATAAAGATATCTCAGTAGATATTTTATACAAAACCAATCAGACGTTATTAGCACCTCAAGATAACAGATTGGCGTCAAAAGACGCCATTTTCAAAAAAAAAAAAAAAAAAAAAACTTAAAAGCTATATTTTTCTTTCTGATTAAGCAGTAGGGACGACACAATGAGTCTTCTTCTTCTTCTTTTCGTGTGTATTGTGTGTGCGTATACATGTGTCAAACTACAGCTGTCATTTCAATTTGTCCATCCCGGGTTGGTTAGGATATATTCATATACTGATGTGCCCAAACAAATATATGATGCGGAAATACGCAAAAGTTTAATCAACCAAGTACAGATTAAGAGTACTTAAGACGTCGGAAGATAATATGGACGAACTTATAAGTCAAGGTTTTTTTATGTGTATATTTACTAAGGATCCCCTTATGCTTAGTGAAGAATTTACTGAACCCTGCTAAACTATTATTATTATTATAGGGGAGAGATATTCACACAAATATATACATTATTCTTGTGAAGGGAATTCGTACATAAGCTCAGTCAAGTGTAAACACAGAGATGAATCTATTTTAAGCTTAAGTAAACTTTCCTGCTTCGCCATATCGTATAAGTTGACAAATAGAAATCATAAGAAATTCCTTGTGCCGTTTCTAGAACCCCTTTCTAGAGAAAAATCCTGTTTAGAAGAATGAAAGTGTGGGGAGGGGTTCATCTTAGAACAGCCGCATTGCGACACTATGGGCGCTTGGTAGACAGAATCCCGGACGCCACGCCACGAGGAGTTATTTAGCCAGAGAAAAGATAGAATAGGAAAACAGTGGCGGAAGAGGAGGGGTGAAGAAAAGGCAATAGAATAAGGGGTGAAGAAGAGGGGAAGATGAAGAGAATGAAGAGACGTTTATGGCTGAAGTTACTGCCCCTGAGTTTCCCCCTTTTCTACTCATCCAGGCTCACATTGTTGGCAACGACCAATAGCAAGGCGCCGATGGTCCCCCTGTTCTTGTCTCCTGCCCTCCCCCTTTCCTAAAACTCGTTCGTCGTGTTAGTAACCGTCGGAACTTCCATCACCCATCCAACCCCCAAGTCTATCTCAGTCGAGGCAACTGTGCTTCGATTCCTTTGACAAAGGAAAGAAGAATTCGTTCTGTGAGTGTGGGTGGCTAAGAACTCTGGAAAAATAATAACAAAGTAGTTTAATGAACTTGGGAAATTGCACATAGGTACTACTTTTGGAAAAATAAGTTACAATTGAGATACATTGTTACGTGTTTGCCATCAAATAAACAAGCACAGTCAATTCCGTTTTGTTTTTAACTATAAAATGAATCACTGGTTAATTTTAAACCATAATTTCTGAGTTCGGAATTCTCCACGCTAATTATTGCATTGTAACTCTTTACGAAATGAACTCTTCAATTTAACGTCGAACACTTATGCCCTCTAGATTACAGGCGGATTTTAACAAAAGTAGATAATTATGGGAGAATTGGTGGAATGAGAATGTAGAAGAAAACAGGAAAACCGCGAGAAAAGCCGCCACTCACATGGTTTTGGGATTATACCTGGGACCCTTTTGCGTCATTGGTGAGCGCATTACCACTAAGCCACTGCGCTTACAATGGCTCTTTTTTGGTACAAGAGGGCAGGATTCGATTCTGGGTTGAAGATCATGTTCAGTGGATCCTATGTTACACCGTAGATTCACGTTCCACATAATCTGTAGATGCTATGCATAGACAATATGAAGAATAATACACAATATGAAGAAAATGGATTCGTTCGAGGCCAAATGCAGTTCATGGAAATTGATTTGATTTAATTTGATTTTCAGTTCATGTCCCTTTCAGCTGCGAGACTATGTGAGACGTTTAACAAGGAATCCGAACCACTTGAGCTCCCGCCAGGAATCGAACCCGGGTCTTGCACGCCAAAAGCGCGTAGGCTAGTCGCTTTGCCACGAGAAGTCGTGGAAGTTGACAATTAAGGATAACCTTTGATAATAGATGTCACTACAGTCTTCGTATCTCTCTCATGTTTTTTTTTACCTTTCACGAAAATTCACGATTTCTCTTACAAATTTCAACCTAGAGATTTCAAATTTTTCGAGAAGAAACTTCATAACCCATCAAAGATAACAATCCGTGCCGATTTTTATTTAGAATTTTCTTCATTGTTGAAATGGCTTCTTTGTTGAAAGGAATATCTAAACCTTTAACAATATAACTTTTTCAACAATGAAGCAATTTCTAAATAAGAAATCGGCACGGATTTTTGCCTTCGATATATTATGGAGTTCCTTCTCCAAAAATTTGAAGTCTCTAGGTTAAAATTTGTAAGAGAAATTGTAAATTTTCGTGAAAGATAGAAGACACATGAGAGAGATACGAAGACTGTAGTGACATCTATTCGCAAAACTTGTCCCTTTACACCAACCTTAATTTTGAAACTTCTCTAACTAGATAACTCCTATTAGGCAAACTACAATCGTAATTTATACTGTTATATAAATGATCCTGATCCCATTGTGATGTTATCAAGTACTTATAAAACTAGGTTTCACACGATGAACTATAAGCCTCTAGTACTACCTCTGTTTCACTTCGGTTATTATTTATTTTTAAAATTTATCAACGGATATTTAACTTCATGGCTTTCAACCTGCCTTCAATATCGAATGACAACAATATTTTTGATATTTTTATTTGTTTATTTATACGTTTACGAATTTCAGACATTCGTAATATCACTTCACATAGAAGCTTAGAATAATTGTGAATTGAGAAATATCCTGTCACGTTGGAGGGTCTCGAAATTCAAACTGGGATCTCCAGACTGGGAACGGCAAAATAGCCAATCACTTATACTTTCACTAGTTTCTTATATAAGCGGCGCCGGGATTTTGGTAATGTGGGTAAATAATCCCTAAGTTTTACTTTTAAAAAACTAGAAAAATACGGTATGATTGCAAGTAACTTATGAGAAACTCAAGAAGTCCCTCAAATATACCCAAAAATAGGAAACAAGAAATATACAAAATAGAAAAGATTATTATAGGAAATCTGAATACCGAAGTTAATGTGGGTTCAGTTGCACCCACTGCACCCATTGTGGCGCTACCTATGGTTTCAGATGAATCCTTGCATTAGAACATATGTAGGGTATACTTCTAGCAACATATATCACCCAATATGTTTCAATACCGATTTGTGACTTCTCTACTGATATTTAACTTCTTTTACCTTTGTTTCAATAGTAGAAAATAGATATGAATAGCTATAGTTAAAGTCACCGTTACCCACGGAAATGTTTACGTATTGACTCCATTAACGAGCTCGCCTGAGATATTCTATGTAGCTACCTTTTCCAAAAAAAGAAAAGAAAAGACAAAGAATTCAAAAAAAAATCTCTGAATGATTGTCGTGTGGAGAAATGGACGAACGGACGTAGCAACATCTTACAATATTAAAATCCTCACTAGCGTGATCTTACACAAATGTCCTTGTATTATGGCAACCAACAATCCTTTGTTGTTGTACATTTTGCATACAAGCTAGGGAACATCATTGGTTTTAAACGATACAATTCGTTAGTCATTGTTCTCGGGGAAAATGTTAACGAATCGATTCCATAACGAAATCGACAGAGATAATCGTTATCAATAATAATAAAAAAAGCAGAATTCAGAAATCCGCTTTCGTTCAAGAGTTATTGTTCGGAATAACGAACAACACAATCTGATAAGTGCTACTTACGTGATTTTAATAAGCCCTTTTTTGATTTGAAAATTCTGTTCTCAAGGCAGAGAGGAAAAGGGGGCAATTTCATTTCTCAAACGATGGATTGACAAGAAATTTAAACTTGAGATTTCACGTTGTTCTACTTCATGTGAGGTAGCGTGCGTTATTTTGAACATTAAGAGTGTTCAAAACATGTGCCATATTTGTTCTTTTTTTAGCCTATTGATTTACATGGGAAATTATTTTTACATTTTCTTTGAAACGAATTCTAATTTTAATGGTTTGATTTTGCTAATTTCTTCAAAGCTATTCAAATGTCTTTTAGTTCGTGAAAATCAAATTTCGTTGTAGGTAATTTTAATCTATATTATAAAAGAGAACGTACAAAACCTTTGTTCCCTCATCACGCTAATACGGCTGAACCAATTTCTTTTATTTTTGGGGGTTATTAGGATTTGGACCCTAGATGGTTTTTATCATATCACTTTAATTTTTAATTACCAGTGTCTTGAGATAATTGACCATTCAAGTGTCCATACGTACAAATCCTTTGTTATTAGTTCATCATAGGTATAAAAATAAACGTATTTATATGCAACCCGCATGACCGTGTCACTCGGCGGGTTAACATAAATGACAGGCGTTTTAATGTTAACATTTACTGCAATTTGAAAGCGAAAAAGTAAAAATTATCTAAGTAACAAAGTTTATTGCGTTCCGGGGTGACCGCAGCGAAGCGGGTCACTCGGCGGGTTAACATAAATGACAGGCGCTATAATGTTAACATTTACTGCAATTTGAAAGCGAAAAAGTAAAAATTATCTAAGTAACAAAGTTTATTGCGTTCCGGGGTGACCGCAGCGAAGCGGGGTGAACGCTGCTAGTACTTAATATTCAAATTTAATTTTAGTAATAATAAATTTTATATATAACGCAAATTCTTATTTTGAAAAAGCAATGAACATTTATCTAGACTTACAGAAAAATCAAAACAATAAGACGGTCTCTTTGTCTGCGGAACAAATTTTGAGGGTTCCTGACTTAACTGTGGACTTAAAGTACACATAAGTATAATACTTATATACTTTCTTTCCCTTCGAAAATGAAATGAAATGAAATCTTTAAGTTTTACGTTCCACGGTTACGCCGGTTAGGCTAAAGGAGACGGTGATTATGAGAAATGAATGAAATGGTGGAATGAAGAAAGTGGGAGGAAACGGGAGAACCCCGAGAAAACCCACGCACACGGTGTTTGTCCACCACAAAGTTCACGTGGCGAGAGCAGGGTTTGAACCCTGGACCCCAAGCACCAGAGGTGAACGCTCTAGCACTGAGCCACCGCGGCCCCTTCTTTCCCTTCGACTGTTGCAAAGTAAAGACAGAAGTATTTCTACACATCCTTTCTAGGCCAAACTTGAAGTGACATAATGATTCTATATCGTCGAACACAAAGAGCAGAAAAGGCATTTTGTCATAATGTTATACCAACCTTCTAGACATGACATAAAAAAATCACTTTGAAGCAAGCCTATGTGTTATAGGAGATGATCATTGATGATATGTGTGCGTGATACAGTATTTATGACAAATAATTTAAAATGGTTAATAAGTGCGTAAATTAAGTGGGGAAATACGGAAATTTATTCCTTATTACTTTACCAAATTGACCATAAATATACTTAACCCTTTGTCTATTCAAACGTATTACTCATCTTTGGTCCCAAGTCCAGTGGTGCACTCAGAGAGGAGTTGAGTTTAACTTCCCTTTTAGCAGCCAGGCTATATCAGAAATGAAATGAAATTAAATCTTTAAGTTTTATGTCCCACGTTTATGCCGGTTAGGCTAAAGGAGACGGTGATTATGAGAGATGAGTGAAATGGTGGAATGAAGAAAGTGGGAGGAAACGGGAGAACCCCGAGAAAACCCACGAGCACGGTGTTTGTCCACCACAAAGTTCACTTGGCGGAGGCTGGGATCGAACCCGGGACCCTAAGCACCAGAGGTGAACGCTCTACCACTGAGCCACCGCCCCCCCTCCCCAGGCTATATCAGAAAGGGCTACGAAGTTGTGAACAAGATTCGACGATTAATCTCAAAGACATGTTTTATATTGGGAAATAATTTCTCAGAAAGCATAGAAGAATATATTAATACTCAGAGAAGAGTGTCTGGGTTTTAACTCCCCTCCCCTTTAACGAAATACTATTAAACAAATAAACATTTTTCATATGAAGTTATAGAATACAAAAATTCTGAAACAAAATGAGCTTGAGAGCTTCAACCCCCCCTTTAATCAAATGCGTGTACGCCACTGCTTAGGTTATTACAATATTCATTTTTTTCGTTTTGTCCATTAAAAAAGAACAGAAAACTATAACTGTATTTTTTTAAAAAATATGGAACTGTAAACCTCTTCTTAAAAGAGTCTCATAACTGTTCCTTAAAATATTAAAAAAAAAAAAAAAAAAAGAAATAGAAAAGTCAAATGTACGAAAGAAAAACAGACAAGCACAGCCTAATTGTTCAATCTACTCGCGTTCCGTGATAGGCATAAACAAAAAGAGGAATAATAAAAAAAAAAAAATTAAACAACCAATGAGGACATGGAATTGAGTCATTACGTAATTAAACACACATTGTTACAGTCATTGTTACTTAAAAAAGATAGGAAGGGTAGAAGGGATTTCTGTTTGACAATCATTTGTGGCTTTCAAGTTAAAGGAAAAATCTTCTTAAAAAATATACAGTAGTTTTTTTTTTCCCTCGACATGCAGAAGACATAATTTCTTTCGGAAAGAGCTATGAAATTGTGAAGAAGATTCGTGGATTAATCTCAAAGACGTGCTTTATATTGGGAAATAATTTCTCAGAAAGCATGAAAGGATATATTAATGACCAAAACAGGGAGTCTTCCCAGAGAGGTTTTAATTGCGAAATGTGCGATTAATATGATTACTCAAGCACAATAACGGTTGGCATGAAACTACAATTTTAGCTCTCAAAATGAAGAACTTGTTTTTTTTTTAGTGGCTTCAAGATCTCAACGGCGGTTATGTCAGTCATTTTCACAAGATATGGTCTTTCCTCATTTCTCGTAAGAAATTATTTGGTGGAAAGGAGGGGGGTTGGAGGGGGGAACGAGAACGAGGAAGGAGTTTTGCGTAGTAGGAGATTCAAAGAGACTTCCATAGTTTCTGAAATTAAGATGGCGCATTATAACATGATTTGTGAATGGCAGTAAATGAATACATTAGTTTCCATTTCCATTCGAAAAGGAGAGTATGGCACACTGGTTTGGGTTTCTTGAGGACGTATAACTTTTATCTAGTATTTTCTCGTCTCGAAAACAAGTTTTGAATTTCGAGACGAGATCAGAAACATGAAAATTCTCGTATCGAGACGAGATGAGAAATTTCACTAGTTCACGCAAGTCTTTGATCTCTAAAAATATTTTAGTACTTACTGTACATGATTCATATACAGTAGCGTACCCAGGAATTTATTTCGGGGGGGGTCCAAACTAAATATGAAGCTATTTTATATTAAAATTGCTAAAATTGCCCCTAAAATTAGGCTAAATTTTTAAAAAGTCGAAATTTCGGGGGGGGTCCGGACCCCCGTGTCCTCCCCCTTCCGTACGTCCCTGTTCATATATACAAACTGTAAATCGATAAAGTGATTGTACAAACACAAGGTACCCATTTGTCAACGTGTAAAGATATGCAAGTCATTACACAAAAGCTTCAGTAATGAATGTGGTTTAAACTTTATTATATCACACTCTTCGTGGGATCTCTCGTGCAGGATTCTGATAACTTCTAGATTAAATTAAGAAAAAAATTGTACTTAAATTTACAAAACGAGACAAGAAAATTCAGGGCGAGACGAGAAAATACTTTTCAAGAATCGGGACGAGATGAGACTTGTACAAAACTTACGAGACGAGACGAGGAAATGTATTCCACGTCACGACTCGCCTCATGTGCAACATTAATTTTATTTTTCTTTCTTTCTTTGATTTTTGTTTCAAATAAATTAAACAAGAACATTGTATATCTCACACGCGATCTGTAAAGTTCATCGAATCTTGACCACTGACGCAAATCCTGGGAGAATGAGGGGTACATGTCACCTCAATCTTGGAAGTGGGGGACTGTTCCACCCGTAATCCGCTTTGAAATGTGTTTTTTGCCTAAGTAGAAACATACCAATTATAAATATGCATGTATTCAGACTTCAGAATGTATTCACGGCACTGATTTGTAATACTGGTATGAACCACTACTTCTATATCGCCTGATGTATAATAAGCAACAGATTCACCTCAGAAATCAGATTCATCTACCGTAATATGAGTCTCATCTCCCCCTCCCCCAGAATGACTTCAGCCTGAACTACCGAGTGAAGTAGCTCAAGTGGTAGAGAGTTGGCTTCGCATTCGGAAGGTCGTGGGTTCGATTCCCGCTGCCGGCCATCCTGACTGGGGTTATCCAGGGTTTCCCTCAGTCCTATCAGGCAAATGCCGGGATGGTACCTACTAAAACAGGCCCTGGCCGATACCTTCCCAAATCCTTTCCATTGTTGTTATTACTGTTAGATATCCAGTTTAAAATGGCCTTTGAGCTGCATCTGGTGAGTGTTAAATAAATAAATCTGACATCCTCCATTGTAATTTTCTTGACTTCATAAATATTTTAAACATCCCTTTTTAAAACTATGGGAACGTTCTTTCCCGTTCCCTCAGATGTTGAAGAGGAGCCGCGGTGGCTCAGTGGTAGTGTTCACCTCTGGTACTTGGGGTCCTGGGTTCGATCCCAGTCCCCGCCAAGTGAACTTTGTGTTGGACAAACACCGTGTGCGTGGGTTTTCTCGGGGTTCTCCCGTTTCCTCCCACTTTCTTCATTCCACCATTTCATTCATTACTCATCATCACCGTCTCCTTTAGCCTAACCGGCATAACCGTGGCACGTAAAACTCAAAGATTTAATTTCATTTTTTCAAATTTTGAGGACAGATTTGCGTCAATGATTTTCACCGATCTTCTCAAAGGAGGTTCCGTATCCTTCGAGCGACAAAATATAACTCTTTTCATGATGAAACTCATCTTTATTTGTACGAAGAGTGTCTCTGTGGTGACACACTTGATCTTCATTTCCTTCAATTGCGATTAATTAATTTATGTCTAAAGTTGACCATGAAAACTGTTGTCGTAGGTTATCAATCGCTCAAAAAAATTCTTAAAACTAATTCAATTCTTCAAAATTTCGATGAATGAGGAACAGAGGCGGGAACTATGATCTTTGGAATTTCAAATAACGCTTGTAAATATGAGCCCCACCAAAAACATAAAATTGAAAAATAGATCCAAATTCTCCAACATCTATTACTTTGTCGGGCCAGAAAAAGAATAGATCTGAAACGATGTCCAGTTGTTCCAGAAAAACATTAGAGATCTGAAACGACGCCCAGTTGAGACAGAAAAAGAACAGAGATCTGAAACGATGCACAGTTGTTCCAGAAAAACAATAGAGATTTGAAACGATGCCCAGTTCTAGAAAAACAATAGAGATCTGAAACGATGCCTAGTTGTTCCAAAAAAAAAAAAACAATAGAGATCTGAAACAATGCCTAGTTGAGCCAGAAAAAAGAATAGAAATCTGAAACGATGCCCAGTTGGGGCAGTAAGAAAATAGAGATCTGAAACGATGCCCACTTGTTCCAGAAAACGAATAGAGATCGAAAACGATGCCCAGTTCTTCCAGAAAACAATAGAGATCTGAAACGATGCCAAGTTGTTCTAGAAAGCAATAGAGATCTGAAACGATGCCCAGGTGTTCCAGAAAAACAATAGAGGTCTGAAATAATGCCTAGTTGAGCCAGAAAAAGAATAGAAATCTGAAACGATGCCCAGTTGGGGCAGTAAAAGAATAGAGATCTGAAACGATACCCAGTTGTTCCAAAAAAATGAATAGAGATCTGAAACGATGCCCAGTTTTTTCAGAAAAAGAACAGAGATCTGAAACGATATCCAGTTGTTCCAAAAAATGAATAGAAATCTGAAACGATGCCAACTTCTACTGAAATGTGGAAAGCAAATTATGAAATTTAAAACTTTAGTGCTTTAGATAACTTGCTAGGCAAAAACCTCTTGAGGCGATACTGTATAGCATTTGTTTTCAGCGCTAAATTTGCAAATTTAATTTTCCTATTTTTCGGATTTCAATAAAACTTCGCTTCGTTTTTGAGTACTTACAGAAAACCGTTCAATTCTGCAAATCTGAAACAATGCCAGTGAGATAGAAACCTCAACATTGGAAAATAACATTTGCAACTTTAGTGCTGAAAACAAGTTATATACAGCATCGCTTTGAGGGGCTTTTCGCGATGGCTCAATGATAAAGCGTTCACCTCTGGTGCGTGGGGTTCATGGTTCAATCCCCGCTCACTCCAAGTAAACTTTGTGTTGAACAAACACCGTGTTCGTGGGTTTTCTCGAGGTTCTCCCGTTTTCTCCCACTTTCTTCATTCCCCATTACGTCTCCTTTAGCCTTGCCATACATCTGTAGAACATAAAACTCAAAGTTTCCATTTCTTTCTCGAGAGAGTTTTGCCCGGCAAGTTCCTCTTAGGACTAAAGTTATAAATTTAATATTCCGATTTTCAGATTTCAATGGAATTTGGCATCATTTCAAAACTCTATTCTTTTGTTGGCCCCAACAAAGTGATAAATGTACGAGAACTTGTATCTATTTCTCACATTTATGCTTTTGGTGGGATATGACTATTTTTTGAAAAGCATTTACAATTATTTACGTAGTTCCTAAAGCATTAGAAACACTATTAGTTAATGTATTAAACAGTGATATAGGTGAATATTCTATCTTTATTTTTTCATGTCAAGTTCCAGATTTTCTTATTTGTAGGAAGTACGGTACCCTATGAGTTTTTACTTTTTTTCAGTGACAGCAACTCAGAGACCCGTTATTCGAATAAATGAAAATGAAATGAAATCTTTAAGTTTTACGTCCCACGGTTATGCCAGTTAAGCTAAAGGAGATGGTGATGATGAGAGATGACTGAAATGGTGGAATGAAGAAAGTGGGAGGAAACGGGAAAACCCACGAGCACGGTGTTTGTCCACCACAAAGTCCACACGGCGCGAGCTGGGATCGAACCAGGGACCCCAAGCACCGGAGGTGAACGCTCTACTACTGAGACACCCCCCCCCCCGTTATTCGAAGTTAACATACCTGCTTCCCCATTATTTTTCATCAACTAGTAAAATTGATATTTTTGTTAGTTTTATCTTCACTTATACGAAAGCCTTACATTTGTAAAGAATGTCAAATATTTTGCTTTGAGGTAATATCCTACTGTATATGTTTGAATTAGTATTCCTGAGTGACTCAGATTTAAAAGTTTTCATGTTTATAGGAAGGATAAGTTTATAATCATCTCCACAAGTTAATATTAGTACATGATTTTGTCCTTGCCCCGTAATCCCCTGCCTTGGAGAGGGAAATTCGGAGCTCCTTTACTTGTACTGTACCACAAAACCAAATTTGAAACGAAATTTAAAGTTTGTGTGTCTACAGGAAGTATTAGATTTTCAATTGTTGTCTAGATTTTCATTGAAAATCTAGACTTTCTAGCCGTAGAATTTAAATTTGCCGGGTCAACCGTTGGTCACCTTTCGTTTAAATATTAAAATAGTGATTATTAAGAGTCGGAAAAAATGGTAATAAGAAAGAGGTTATGGATTTCAGCAGGCACGTAGCCAGCATTTCGTGAAGTGAGGGGGGGCGGGGTCCGTGACATGAAATACTGTGATCATCACACCAGGGGCTCGATCATTCTAAACTATTTTACTGGAACATATATTGGTTCTTTTAGCCAGGATTTCGTAACGGAAGGAGGGGGGAGGGAGGTGACATGAAATTCTGAAGGCTCATGAGCTTGATCAATGTAAACTACTTTACTATCAACATATATTGGTTTGTTAGGACAATAAAATGATGATATTTTGGTAAGTATTTTAATAAACTATGAAGAAATCTCGAGTAATAAAAGAATAAAAAAAGTATTGAAAAAGATTTTACAATATTTACGTTCCTTTCTTTGTTCATTCAAATATAACAATTTTCCTTTCATTATGATCTCAACTATTATGAAAAGTACATATTCACTATTATAAGAAATACATACTCAATAATGTCTTGTAAATTATTTTACAATATCTGCGTTCCTTTCTCTGTTGAATCAAATGCTAATAGAACTCCTTTTCCATATAAATTTTCCATTTTTTTTATTCCGTTAACTATTATCAGTTCCAAATGACAGGTTAAAGGAGCAGTAGAAAATTGTTTTTGAAATAACATGTTTGATTCTGCAAGGATGCGATGACGAAAAATTATAATAAAAAATGTCCACGCTGTTGCTCAACGGCACTATGCTTTCGGAAGCTTGAAATCTCCCTGACTAGTAGCAGAAATTCTGAGAATTCTGTAACTTTTCTAGAAATTTCAAATTCCCTGATTCTTCCAGGATATCTCGCTCACCTTACCACCATGTATTGCAAGTAATACAAATCTCCTCATAAGAATGAGTAACCAAAAGCTTCCTGTAGTTTTTTATTATTATTTTTAACGCTGATCCTTCTTTTTCTCATTTCATTTTGTTTCATCCTTCGTTAATTTTTTTTCATTTCTGGTCTCGTGGCTACGTGCCTGGATTTCAGGTATTTTAAAGAAGTTTGCTTTATTAAGAAAAACCTCCTACATATTTCCCTGTGTACCCGTCCGCCCGGATGATCAAACAATTCAAGAGATACTTAATGGGTCATTATCAAGTTTTCTCAGGATGTAGATGGCCAAAATTAGGAAACGAATTCATCGATGGAGGTGATCCATTCAGTTAATCTGATTATACAGCCTCCATAAATTGCCCCTTTGTAGTATACAACCCAACTGTACTTAAAGGAAAAGGTGGTAGCATATCATTCAGTTAAGTTTAGTATTCTAACCAAATTCCTTGATGTGATGTACGCATGACACTGCTACTTGATATAACAATAAAACAAACAAGATTGTCTGCAAATGTTATCCGTGCGGCACCAGTGCCCAATGTAATTATCAAATGATGACGTAATTAATAAACTTATGTAAATAATAATAATAATAATAATAATAATAATAATAATAATAATAATAATAATAATAATAATAATAATAATAATAATAATAATAATAATAATAATATGTTTACTGGCAAGTCCTTGCCGGAAATTGAAAAGCTCTGTTGTATAATGGTCCTAAACTAACATCTTCATATCCAAAGCAGTTATCAGTTTTAATACCGTCTGTTAAGTTTAGTCTTTGCCTCTTCCTTGTCCCTCTCTTCCCCCTTTCGCCGCCATATCTTCTACTACGTTCTTCATTATACAGGAATAAACCTAGTCGGACGATCCAGTTTTCTTCTCATTTCATTATGGATTTCAATTCCCTTGATAAGTAGCGTTGCTGCTTTGCAATCAGAAAGTTAGGAGTTCAAATCCCGCTTCCAGACTTTGTAGCAGAGGGCAATCCATCTTCTTTCTTCTTAGCTCCCAGCACTGCTGATTTTTGTATAACTTAGGAAGGAATGGGTGGCGTTTATATCTGTTTTGTTGTCGTATATTCAAGCAAAAATTTTTAGATTCTTTAAGTTCTCAAACAGACTTTGAGGAGGAAATTATAAGTCCCAGATCCCAGGATTGGCGCTTATGCTAGCCCAAAGACTGTATGCAACAATTATACCAGATTCATGCTTTATTGACAATCTGTATCTAGGATTGTTGTAATAATCTATCGTAATTATTATATTGTTTTTGTTATATAAATACTTTGGTTACTTATACGATTAGCACTGACCTTTGGTATCGTAATGTGAATTCCGAATTCCATCAGTTTCTACCAAAAATTGGGCTCGAACCTTCTTCTCAAAAATGTGGTTTACACTAACCTTAACAACAGGAAAACCTTAAGCAAAATATTTTGTACTAAGAATTCCAAAACAGTAAAATTGCTGATAGTTTCACTCTATTTAATCATAGGTAGAGACGAAATTTTTTCGCAACAATTTTGATATTTTGTAGCATTAATTATCACAATTTTCGCATTTATATCGCATTTATTTTTTAAAAGTAGCACAAGTTTTTTTTTTTAAATATGGAACTTGTAAACAGTATATTTTTGGTAGTAAGGTGTATATCTAATACAAAAATTAGGATTACCTGGATAGGTGCACATTCTAGCTAATGTATTCACTGAAATATAGAAATTAATGAAAAAATTTAAACACTTCCTCTAATGTCATCCTTAGTTAAAGGATAACATTATCAGTTCTTCTTTTAAGTTTGTTCTCCTGTTAGTAACAATCATGTTATACTTGGAAAAGAATCTCTCGGCATCAACACTCGAGATTGCCAACTATGATTGAACGTAACGAGCTGACAGCAAATAACCTGTGTTTAACTTATAAACTGTTTAAGAATCATACAATGTCAACTTCCTTATCTTCACTGTTGAAAACTTCAATAACCTTACTTTTAAATTTACGGTAAGCAACCAACAGATCCTGAACATTTTCACCACAAAATGCAGTCAAGGATTTAAACAACAGTTGAGTTTTGTTGATATCTACATCTTTATGAAGGAAACAGTTTCTGGATCATTTAACTCGCAGAGTATTTTCGTAAGTGCAACGTCTTTTAAGTTAAATAGTGTTGGAAATGAGCTTTTTAGTTATTATTAGCAATAATTAACAATAATTTCACTTTTTCGTTTTCATTTGCATTTATCGCAAGTAATACCGAATTTCACAAAAAAATCGCGATAATATAAACGTGATTTCTGGCTCTGAAACGAACAGTTTGTAACGACCAATATATATTTATTTTAGTATACTCAGGGTTACACTTTAGCCCACAATTCGAATTTATATAATCTAGTCTACTACCTTTTTTCTGAAATTCACTTGAACACACCATCTTGATTTATTTATATTACCGTTTATTTATAAAGCATAATGAATTAAACATTTACACCTTTTAAATGTTATACATGTTGATTATACAAGATGGATCTTCTGTTATATATTATGTTTCTCGTTTGTATGACGACCAATAACACATATCGTCCGATTACCATGTTAACAAAATATCAATAATAATATAAGAAAGAAATTAATCTTTTTTTACTTCTTTTTATATTTTCTTTTTCTTGTTCTAACTAGCTTGTGCATATTTCAATAGCACACATTGCCAGTAAATACAAGAAATGATATTTAAGATTACATGTAAAATACACAATATCGTTATAAGTTTAAGGTTTGCTGAAACGTATGCTCATTTTTTTTTTTAACGTTTCGCACATTTCGCATTAAGAGTCTTCATCCCGGCGAAATTAAAATACCGCTAACTTTACAATAATTATGTGATATCTTCAAATAGATATAAGATAATTGAAATATGGAACAAGAGCGCCCTAGACAATATTATTTTGCATGAGGTACCGTTATCACAAGTCACCTAGTGGCTTTCCGTTTTTAGCCGTTTAGAAACGCGAAAATAAATGCCGATTTTCAAAATGGCTCGAAATCGAAAGCAGATAAGTGAGTCGTGATAACGGTTTCTCATGTAAAATAATATTGTCTAGGGCGCTCTTGTTCCACATTATGATGATCTTTTATCTATTTGAAGATATCACATAATTACTGTAAAATTAGCGGTATTTTAATTTCGCCGGGATGAAGACTCTTAACGAAAAAGTTTCGTCTCTAATGTTCATCATTAAATTTGAAGTGGTAAACAATTATTAAATGTATCTAACACAATGTAACCTTATGTTATTTGTTTCAGTGTAAAACGACTAATAATGTTAATATCTGAAACTTGATTTAAAAAGAAAAGAAGAAGAAGAGGAGAAAATTGAAAATAAATAACTTCAGTTTTGTTTGTATTGTCAGATTAATACTTTTTTTTTTTTTTGAAACAGTATATGAAGTTAATATGATTGTAACTTGTTTCTTGTAGAAACCACTGGGAAAGCCTGTTCCGAGGCTAGCAAGTAGCAGCAACCCTTTTTGCCTGGCAATATTGATCGAGTTGGGAGGGAGGAGAGAGTGACGTCAGCTGTCCAGGAAATGAAATCCTGCGTTGTTTCATGGCCACACCGTGCTTCTGCCCTCTTATTGGAAGATTATTTTGTGTTTTGGCTGAAATATCCTGCTCAACCTGTTGCCTCGAAAAAATGAAGGAGAAAATAAATATAAAAATGTTTACATTAGATAAGGAATCACTTTGAGATTAATTATTCCTGGTTTTATACCTTCCTTATGGTGTAACATAAAGAAGTGGACATCTTTGCTTTTTTTAGTTCATATTATTACTATAAGAACATTGTAAAATATTTAGTAGATTACTGATTATGTGCAATAGTTTTCATAATTATTTGAAATAATAGTAAATAAATATTGAAGGTTCTGATTTACTTGTTCAAAAAATTGTACTCATTTCAGTGCTTTTATTAAGTTTGATTTCTGTTTGTTTATTAGAAACGTCAAATCTTTGAAGTTAGATTATACAAAATTTTTGCTAACTACAACTCGAAAATTTTGTACAAATACGTAAACCAAATGGCAATCCAGTATTTCCATACATTTAATTTTGCTTTACTTTGTCGTTTCATTCTAAAATTAATTACGTACTTAGAAATAGTTATCAAACGTCTGTTGCTTATACAACCCAAACGTTCACAGAAGTTTGGTTGGTTGAAGATGATCAGGCGTTTGGTTGATTTCGTATCAACTAGTTTGAGAGTTCATAGTTTCATATCTTTTTTTTTTAATATGAAAAGAAATTGAATAAACAATTGAAAATCTTGTCAAAAATTTTGAAAAATTTTTCCTATAAACAATAAAATTTGTAAGCTTACACATTGAAATCGTGTCGTAGAAAATAAAATGCACTGAAGAGAAAATTAAAAAAATATACTAAAGGAAAAACTAATAAAATACACTAAAAGAAAATAAATAACAAATTCTACTATGAAAGAAATAATAAAATGCACTAGAAAAGAGAAGATAATAAAATACACTAAAATGCAGAAAATACTAAAATTCATGAGAAAGGAGAAAACAATAAAATGCACTAAAAACATAAAATAAAAGAATTGACTAACAAGGATAAAATAAATGCCTCTCATTCTCTTATCTTCGTGTTCTTTGTATTCTTTCCCTACTTGTATGATTAGGAATACACATCACTTCATGTTCTGTTGTGTAGTCTATAGACGATGTTTGTTAGTTTGATAGTATTCACATGCAATAACACGGAATTCTTTCATTTTAAAAAAATCGGTTTCAGACATATTGGCATTTTACTTTTATCTTTTTAGCATGAAATTGTTCCTCATGTGGATTCGTAGCGTCAATAAGAAGTACTGTAGCAATATATTACATTCTGTAAACATTAAACAGATTAAAATGAATCTTGGCCAGTAACAATCATTTTTGTTTAATATCATATTGTCAGCACGTTACTTTGTCACATTTCAAATGATTGCAGATGCCAAAACTTTAGTTAAAGCAGCTCAGTAATGTTCTGACGATGAGGACAGTACTGAAAATTATATTTCCATAACAAGACATTAAAACTATCGAAAGCAAGAATGCCTCAATCTTTTGACCATGCATAAAAGCACCTTCTAAGGAAAGATTAGAATTATTCAATCAGTAGGCTTGAACAGGTCTCATAGCCAGCAGCAAACGTCAGAAGGATAATATAAATTTTTTGATAAGGCTATTAACACTGCTTTTCGGACCATTATTGGAGTCCTGCCTTCTTATTTCCTCGTGGCTGCCAACCTGTGTGAAATGCTTAAAACAGGCATACCTTAAAGCACGCCTAAAATTAATGCAAGGAAAATCTGCAGACGAGTTTTGTGTTCATAGAATCTTTAAGTGATCAAATCTCTCAAAAATTAAAAAAAACTGATCACATTTTTAATGTTCACCAACCTGCAGTTTGCAATTCCGTAAAGTTCAGGATATTAATTTAAATGGTGGGGAAGGGAACTTTTCTTTACCTTGTATATTCCATTTATTAGGATCATCCAAGGATGCTATTAGTACGTAGGTACGTATGTTACTCCATACGATAAGTCTTGAACAAAAACTAAATTTTGAATTACTTTTTTTTCAACAGAAAACTAGTGAGATTATGCCGGCCGAATCAGTTAATGGAATCAACCCGTTAACATCTTTACGGGTAACGACAACGTTAACGGTGCCTATAAAAAATTCGGATTAAAATTTTCAACATTCCCTAGCTTATATGCAACCAGAATACTAGCAAAGAAATGTTGGTTGCCTATAATTAAAGGATATGATTCTCTTTTACTGTCTTTTAGCAGACTGTTTATGCTCCTCCTGCTCTATTCTTAAAATATTTTTATTAATCCTTTATTTACATTTGATTTCTTTGGGTAGCCACTTGAGTATATACTATGGACATTAATGTTTCTTCAACTTCATGAAATTAGGGAGGGAGCCGCGGTGGCTCAGTGGTAGAGCGTTCACCTTTGTTACATGGGGTCATTGGTCCGATCCCAGGTCCCGCCAAGTGAGCTTTGTGGTGGACAAACACCATGTGTGTGGGTTTTCTCGGCGTTCTTCCGTTTCCTCCCACTTTCTTCATTCCACTCTTTCATTCATTTCTCATCATCACCGTCTCCTTTAGTCTAGTTGGCATAACTGTGAGACGTAAAACTTAAAGATTTCATTTCATTTTATGAAAATGGGTACTCCACTGCAGTAGAACGGATCTTACTCTTTTCTATCCTTAAACGAAATAAAAAAGAAATTTTTCAATTTAACGTCCCATGATTATGCCAGTTAGTCTAAGGCAAGTGAATGATGATGGAAGAATTTGAATTGTGGGTCTAAACGGGAACCCCGAGAAAACTCACGGGCACGATGTTCTCCACTACAAACTTACTTGGATGGAGATCAAACCAGGAACCTCAAGCACCAGAGGCAAGCGCTCTACCACGGAGCCACTGTGCCTTATCCTTATACCACCGTTCACCATTATTATTGACTTCAATGATACTTGATATTTATAATATTTCACATTGAACATTGGTGCAACTTAAAAAAAAAAGAAAAAGAAAAAGAAATATGTTGTTTAATATTCCACGTTACCCTTTTGTACTATACGAACCTAAATTTGATCATGTTTTCGTCAGTTTAAATTCATTATAAATTTCTTTCAGAAAAAAAAAAAAAACAATGGCCTCAGTCTCTCCTTTCTTTGTGCATCATTCTTAACTGTTGCAGACACATTTCTTTAAAACTTATTCAAAACCTTTAAAGATTTTTTGTTTTTGTTTTGCATAACGAAACGTTTTAGGTAAAAACAAATAAAAACAAATAATATAATGAAGAATGAGTAAAAGAAAGAAAGAAAGAAAGAAAGAAAGAAAGAAAGAAAATTAGACGTCATTATGCCAAAACATCTTTCACAATTAACTTATGTTAAGTATATACCATCTCAATACAAACACTTGTAATTAACATTTTCCCGCAGGATTAGAAATAATAATAATAATAATAATAATAAAACACGCTAAGTAATAATAACCTTGAATTTACAAAAATAGTTTTTTTTTTAAAAAAAAAAATGAAAGGAGTCCAAAGAAAGAATAACATTATGATTGTGGCTGCACCTTTCCTATTCAGACTCCTTTGGGTGAATATAATTACGTATATCTTTATATTGTGATTTTTGTCCACACTGTTTCCCACAATCGAAGCTGGAAGTTTTTTTTTTTTTAACTTTTTGTCAGTTGTAGAAAAAGAATACCTAAATGTATGATTACTGAGCATATTGGATTAAAAGTAAGAAATAAAGAAAAAATAAATATGGTAACCAACACGCCATTTTGTAGCGACAACAAGTCGCTGATATACCTATAATTAAAGAGGGTTTATCCCGTTGACATACAGAAAGCTCCAGGGTTTACGAGTGAAAATTATAGACCTGAAAGTCCGGCGATGGACGATTCGTTCACTCTTCTTCCAAGAAAAAAACGAGAAAAAAAATCTTTACGAATAATGGGACAGTGTTGGAGCAAAAGGTGGGAAATAGAAGTCAGAGATTGTTTCCTTAGAAAACTTTAAACGCTTAGAACATTAGAGTTTATTATTATTATTATTATTATTATTATTATTATTATTATTATTATTATTATTATTATTATTATTATTATTATTATTATTATTATTATTATTAGTAGTAGTAGTAGTAGTAGTAGTAGTAGTAGTAGTAGAAGTAGTAGTAGTAGTAGTAGTAGTAGTAGTAGTAGTACAAAATATTTAACGAAAGGATGCAAATAACCACTCGTCCCGGGCGAATGGGCAAGTGGTTCATTGGTGCGGGCGAGTATTTAATATCATACCAAAGGTAAGTAAATGATTTCTATTGTGGGATGTGGCCTAGTAGCTTTATTTTTGAGCTAGTAAAATTTTGTTGTTTGTTTGCATCCCTGATTTAACGTTTACGTGGAAAGAACTTGAAACGTAGTTTCTGAAACGTGAACAATATTCGAAAACAGGATTGTTATCTTTAAACAAAATTTTCATTATCAAAGCAAGACCAGATTCAGGTAACAATCTTCTTTCAATTCAAGTGTATTATTATTATTATTATTATTATTATTATTATTATTATTATTATTAATAATAATAATAATAATAATAATAATAATAATATCCTTTGGTTTCTGCAATATTGTTAGCTTTGACGACGAGACGACACGAGGCGAATATAATTTGACGAAATCTCGTTTAGTTTTCCTTCTCGAAAGCATATCACGTTTCGTATCGTTTTGTAAACTTTCGTTCAAAATTTATACCCTGATTTTTTTTAAAAATGTTAATTTCAGCTAGATGTTACCTTAATCCTTAAGTGTAATGAGAGGTCCACGAATTGAATTATATAGCTAACAACATTTAAAATACATGTATTATCAGAGTATATTGTGTAATGATACTACAATATCTTTAACCGTTCAGTTAGTGTAGGTGCCTTGTGACCCCAGACCATATGAGCTTTTGGTGTACAATCGTATCAGTGTTTTTTCTTGATGCTCTCCCATTTTCTCCAACATTCTCATTTCATAAGTTATTTGGTAAATATTCTCTTTCGTTAATGATGCGTCTCCTTTTGCAGAAAGAGCATTAACACAAAGAAAGAAAGAACAAGTTAATAAAGAAAAGAAATAAAAGTTATAATTATGCACTGAAATAAAATCTTTAACCCCTTAACGCATGCCGTACCATATATGGCACATACCCTTTTTTCACTTTAGCTTTTTTGTGATTTATCAAAGGCATCAATTGACTGTTTTGTCTGCTGTGTGAGATATTGACGTGTATGAATAAGAGATTTTGGTGTCATCTGGCATATTCTTTGTAAGTTGTAAGTATGTCATATATGGCACTTACTTATTTCTCGTCGGAATTAAGTGAAAAATCTAAAATTCAAGTTTTAATTCATTTTTCAAGTTCCCATATGAGGATTTCCAATTCTGATTTTTTTTTTCGCTAAAAGAAAAAAAATCATGCAGAAAGGGGTGAAGTTAAAGGAGACGGTGATGATGAGAAATGAATGAGGTGGAATGGGAAAAGTGAGAGAAAACGGGATAACCTCGAGGAAATCCACGCACACGGTGTTTGTCCACCACAAAGTTCACTTGGCGCGAGCTGCGATCGAACCAAGGTCCCCATGCACCAGAGGTGAGCGCTCTACTACTGAGCCACCGCGACCCATAATTATGCACTGCAGAACTAAAGGAGATGGTTGATTAATGTAAATTAATTAATATGAAAGAATTGATGGAATGAAATTTTGGTGGGAAACGGGAGAACTCCGAGTAAAAACCGACGGACACAGTGGAATCCAAGCGGGGACTCCTCTCACCAAAAACGTGCTCTCCACTATTGAACCGCCTCGCCGTTCCCTTAATAGGGCATTAGCATGGGACATTAAAATACAATTTTAAAAATTCCTTAATAAAAACTCGTGTAAAAAATTGACCTTCCATTCATTAGATTTGGATAAAATTCGTACTTTAAGAGGCATCATCACGGTGAAATTAAAATACCGCTAATTTTACAGTTATCATGTGATATCTTCAAATAGATAAAAGATAATTGAAATATGGAACAAGAGCGCCCTAGACAATATCATTTTGCGAGAGGTACCGTTATCACGACTCACTTATCTGCTTTCGATTTCCAGCCATTTAGATAATCGGCATTAATTTTCGCTTTTTTTTTTTTTTTACATGGCTGTAAACGGAAAGCTACTAGGTGACTCCTGATAAACGGTACCTCATGGAAAATAATATTGTCTTGCTTGATCTTGTTCTACATTTCCACTATCTTTTATCTATTTGAAAATATCAGATAATTACTGTAAAATTAGCAGTATTTTAATTTCGCAGTGATTAAGGCTCTTAATCCCCTTTTTAAAACTCTCAGTCAATTGTAGAAGAGACGAGATGGGAGACGTTTTCCAGTTACTTCAATAGTTGGTGCTACATACCATACTCCTGCTTCCCCTCACTTTTTTTTTTAACTGCTGCTCTTTCCCCTTTTCCCTCTCTCTTTGTGCTATGTAAGGATTACTTTTGTATCCTCTTCCCTTCTCTGCGATGTCTTGTCCATTTTTCTTAGGTTCTTTTGCGGAGTCAGCAGGATTAAATTTACGACCGAACACGGTAGACAAGATTGGCTGTCGGCATTCAGTCCCTGTGATTTGCGACCGTCTTTTCAATCAAGACTAGAATTGAAAAGAACATAGGTTGCTTAGCTGTGCTCGTCTGAATGGCATTACCTTTAAGTGGTCCTTTCTTGTACTTGTCCAGAGGAGGCCCTGTTTTGTCAAACGATCTTGACCAGTATCGAGGGTGACCAGGATTAAGCAGCCACTGATACGTCATGCCTTAAAATGCTATCGGAGCATCTTTTACCAGTCAAGTTTACAGTAACTCATTTCCAAGTATCTTTGAAAAAAAATGAAAAAAGTTCTGCATGTTTTTGTTCTTTTTTTTCCAACAGACATTTTCTTGTAAGTTGTCTATAAAAGTCAATATTTCAGTAGTATTACCACCAAGAAATATCCATACGGGGGAGAACTCTTATCATAATCAGAAATCTCATTTATTACGATGAGCTATTCTGACAGTTTTTTTTTTATTATTATTATTTACATGATTTTCTTACGCCTCTCCAGAACGATTCCGGTATGGGACCTTCTTTGTATAAGGTCTACGAGATTATCTCGCAAAAGTTCTTCCGCAAAAGTTCCGTTGAATTGTTAACATTTCCAACATATAGACCTAATTATCTTCCAGAGACATTCGAAAGCTCTCCTTGACACTCACTCGATTTTTCACTTTCAATTTCCGAGTACACTACGGTGGTTTTGCTGCACAGATTATACAATCAGCTTAGAAACTGATATGAACGACAATAATCAGTTATGTTACTGGGCACTGTTCAGTAAGATGTCTTTCAAGTATATATCGTCATAACTGGCGCAATCAGTGC